>NC_089272.1:50366413-50736665 GCF_963678975.1 Dysidea avara | reverse complement strand
GTATGATGTTGTATGTTTTCAGAGCAAGAATTTCTTGTATGGTAAAAAATATTAATGTCGCAATGATCTTCATAGTAAGCTCATTTACTCTTGTCAAGTCTTGTGCCTATTTTAGTTCACAATCACTATTTCTTGTTTATATACTGTACTTTATCCTATCACATTCTTAATAGAATTGTATCATTTTGGTTTCATGGTATACAATAGAATAGTATACCCCCGGTATACAGTAGCTGCATGTGTACACACGTAATAGGACTATTTCGTATTGTACACTACATAACGGCAACACTCTACATGTGTTTCTTTTCAAACATGAAATTGAAAGTAGTCTAGTGAGCTTCAAATGTGTGCATAAACATAATTAAGTAGTAAACATTTTAGCTGATCTTCATCTAAATGTTATATAGCTTGTAGAACTCTCCACGAGAATCTAAGGTGTGCCCTAATGCATTTGCCTGTTTGCTAATCTCCTCTGAGCATACACTTTATCTGGCCAGATTTCCTTCCCGCTTTATCACTTGGTGTGGGGGAACATGTACCTCTAACGTGTACAGCAATTATATAGAAAGGGCTAAGCAGACAAGCACTCCTTATACAGTATCCATGTAAATAAGTTCAGTCAAGTTGTGAAAACACAAACATTTTGCATGATAGACTTATGGCGTGTTTCACATCATTAAGTTTGGGCTATCATTACATGATCATATTGTCAGCAGTGTATACCATACAAGTCTTTTGTGGTTTGGTATCCAACACAGTTCACCCAGATTTTGTTTAAATTTGCTTGTTTCTGTAGATGTGTATATAGCACAAATCATAGTGTCAATATACAAATGTACAGCATAAAAAGTCCCAAGACATACGTAGTTGCTAATCCAGCAGGTCCCTTATCAGTTAAGTAGAGTGGAGAATGTAAGGAAATGACTTTATTGGGAAAACGTTTTGAATGAGACAATCTACTGTATGTTTACCTAATTTGGCAATTGCTTTATCAAGAGATTTTAATGAATAACAATGTTAAAGAAAATTTAGCTTACAACTCTTCAGGTTGAGTCTTTTCATCAACAATTCATTGTTTGTGAATGATCAATCACTGAAATTGATTTTCCTTTTCCTTAATTTTGGCATGATGTGAACTGTACTAAAGCAGCAGAAATATGTGGTATTTGAGTCCATCAGTAAAAAGAATGTATCACACTTTGTAGGTGTTCAAATACACTTCAAAAACTTACCAAATACATTTTGTGTTTGCAACATTACAAACAATCAGTGAATAGTTTTGCAGTACAAGTAAAGATACACAACAACAATATTATATAATTTCACTCCCAACAGGGTGTATCTTCATTTTGATGAATGTTGAATTGTATCATTTACCATATAAATCTATGTGGTCCTCCATGATTGCAGTTGAGGTTAATGTGGAAACAACCAGAACCATACCACCATCCACCTGGTACTTTGCCACCATGACCATTATTAGGACAGTTGTGGTTGGTCCATAATTTTGAACAACCTTCCATTTTGAGAGTGTGTTGCAAAACTAAAGGATCAGTCAGGGTGATTCCAGTAAATCCTGATGCTCTGGGCCTATAGTAATCATCTGGTGGTCCTTCTTTAAAATGGCTATTGTGTAGTTGGTACCATTCTTAAAGGTGAAGTCAATACAAAGCTCCCACTATCCTTGGCTAGTTAAACAGTGTATAGCTTTCAATCTGAACCAAAATTCATTGTGCAGGCTACCAAATCCATCTTCATATTCAATCCATCCTCTGTGAAAATTTGTAGAATATGCAACATCTCTCCTCTAAATAACCATCCATCCTCCTCCTCCTGAGATAGTATCACAGTAAACTTTGACATTGGAACATTTTACTCCACAGAAGTTAGCAACAGTGTAGATTCCTGAAGCCTTTTTATTGAAGTGATTGTTATAATTGTATCCAAGACAATAACAGTTCTCAATACACTGTAATAGGACCACTGTTGATAGTAATGTTTCTAATTTATATTAAGGGTCTATATTATATACGTATATATCCACTTATGGATTAACCTGTTGGGAATCTTTTGAAGAGTACACTACTTAGAACAGTGGAAATCCCAGCACACTGCATTTATGCAGTGTGCTGTATGCACATTAGAATAGATTATATACGTATATAACAAAATTCCTTTAATTAATTCATTAGAAGTGTTATCATATGTACATGTGCATAGCATATGTGACTGTGCCTGTGAAAACAGTGCATGTGGGCACAAACTACACTCCATCATGCTACAGGTCATATCCTGTAAGCGTTCGAGCATTAATCGGATGGCTGCAGGTTCGAGGCTGTCCAGGTCCAGTCATGGATTTTTTCTCCTTTCTCCACCTTTTCAAACATACTTTCTGTAACAACTTTAAACAGGCTGTAGGACCATGTGTCCTACAGACCTTCAGCACTTGTGCTGTAAAGCCTTGATAAATTAAAAAAAAACATATCTCAGTAGTGGAACAGAATGTTTACATTCTGTAACTTGGTAAATGCATCATAAAGCCAATTAAATGTTTACTAGGAGCTGAAAATTTCATTGTCATAGTGTAATGGAAGTTCGAAAAAGTAGGCAAAATCATGTGCCCACATGCCCTATTTTCACAGGCCCAGTCACATATGTATATCAATATCACATGATTTCACTGATTGATCTACTTCTACTTCTAATCATTGTATGCATGGTGATACCAGCCTTGATTTATAACCTTTGAGCAGGGGTGGTGATCAACAATCCACACAAATTGACTGAATTGATGGATGTGTTTTTGAAGGTCACAGTACAATAACCAATGGTCTTACTTTTTTTTTTAATTGTCCTTTCTTCTAGCTATCAAAGGGTGTTTTGGGGAGAAGTATTTTGAATATTTACTACCCGGACTCACTACTCCAGCTGCAATACAACAGAATGACATGCTAGTCGAGGACAAACACTGATGTGTGGGTGACATGCATGTAGCTACTTCAGTCATAGAATTATTAGCTATAAACAGAAAACATCAAACCTGTTTAAATTATGTGTTTGTAACTTAAATATATTATTGAAAAAAATATTTGATTTTTAAAGCTACAAATATAATACATATACAGATTTGACGTCTGGTATTTACCTACAGAAATTTAAAGTAAGAAAAGATAACCTCTAAGATAGCATATATAAACAATTACAAAGACAAATGTCTAATCCAAAACAAAAAAGTGCAGCTATCAAAATAAGGCTGAACCTAGTTTGTAAAATGCATCAAAGGACAGTGGCCTAGAAATGACTGGAGTAACACCAATGTTAATTAGTATTAAAATGTAATTAGCAATTAATTGATATTTATATTATTGCAGCCATTTATTAGCTGCCACCATTATGTATTTTTCAAAATAGTCTGTTGTTATGATGTCTGCACTCTTCTCACATAACAGGTTTGCTGTTTTAGTTTACATGTTGGTTACAGGAAGACAGCTAACACACTAGTGTAGTGTAACTTCCTAAATTTGATATGATAGTATCAAAAGTTGATGGATGACACAGTATGATATTTCCGCATCAGTGGATATCAAGTGTTCATAATGTTTGTATCTCCATACAAGTAATACAAACTCTTGATGATGGTAACTCCGCATCACAAATTCTGTTACAAAACGTGTGCAGCGTGGCAAATTTTGAGCCTTTACCATCAGCCAACCACAAGATTAATGATGATAATTATTTATCTAATCCAAAACAACCAAGCTGTAAAAAAAGAGTGCGGCCCTGAGAAAGGCTATGGTGAAAAAAGATGTGAAATCCAAGGTGGTGGCCAAGAAATGGCTGGGATGGTAGGTTAATGGTAAAAATTTTAATAACAACAATTCAGGTGAATTTGGTGCCGCTTGGTCTTGGCACAAAATTCACCTGAATTGTCGTTATTAAAATTTTTACCATTAACCTACCATTACAGCCATTTCTTGGCCGCCACCTTGGATTTCACATCTTTTTTCACTACAGCCTTTCTCAGGGCCGCACTCTTTTTTTACAGCTTGGCTGTTTTGGTTTAGATTTAAAGTTACAAATATATAATACACATACAGATTTGACAATGTACGGTATTTACCGACAGAAAGAAAAGATAAATGAACACTAACCTGAGTAACCTCTAAGTCAGCTAGCTACTATAAAAATACGTGCAGCTATCAAAATCAGGCTTAGCCTAGTTTGTATAAAATGCATCAAAGGACAGTGGCCAACAAATGACTGGAGTAACACCAATGTTATTTAATATTAAAATGTAATAACCAATATTAATTATTATATTGAGCTTCCACCATTATATGATTTTTCAAACTAGCCTGTTATGATGTCTGCACTCCTTACACATACAGGTTTGCTTTTTTAATTAACACGTTGTTTACAGGAAGACAGCTAACACACTAGTGTAATGTGCCTTCCTAAACTTGATATGGTAGTATCAAAAGTTGACGGATGACAGTATGATATTTCACTACCAGTGGATAGTATGTGTTTTTATAATATTTGTACATACGCATATCTCCATACAAGTTTTGCAAACTCTTGTTTATGGTAACTCCACATCACAAATTCTGTTACTAAACGTATGCAGCTTGGCAAATTTTGAGCATTTACCATCATCCAGCCTTAGCCAACAGAGATTTGAAGGCAGTAGACTAATAAAATGATGAAATCATAATTTCAAACTACCAAAGTATTTGATGACTTTTTGCTCTCATATACGTAGTTGTCATTACATTTTAATTGTTACATGCATAATATCCATTTTTTGTAAAATCGTATATATGCAATCGTTAAGATACGGTGTACGTACCACTTTTAGTAGCTATAGACGTTTAGCTTTATGCAAGATATCCTGCATGCATAAAAGCATGATGTGGTTAAATTTGGATATTCAGTGCTATATACACAATAGCTATACAGTATGATGTCAAGTACACAAAGCCTTACTATAACAATAAAAGAGCTATTCTGAAGTATTACAGTTTGATGTTGTTTACAGGAAGTGTCATGGATAGCTAACACCCTAGTGTAGTGTAACTTGTTAAATTTGACATGGCAGTATCAAGAGTTGACTGATGACAGTATGATATATCAGCACCAGGTACAGTCAGTGGAGTATCATATCAACTTCATAAGCTACATGCAAGCCACCATGTTATTGACTATTGTGTAGTCAACAAAAATAACATGACAACAGGCAACAATTCCAGAAGACAGAGGCATTAGTCCCTTCCCTTATAGCTAACTAGTTGTTCATTGTGCCTTAGGCAGCTTGAAAACATTTCTTTTTACTTTGCTATTCTTGGAGTAGCTATACAATTTTGAAGTAAACACATCTTGCTATACTGCCATTCCAGTGATACACTAAACAGATTAATATAATCAAACACTTTCTGCTAGCTACAAGGCATGAAGTTCCAAAAGTTTGTTAAATATTACATTTTTCAGATCACTATCAATATCATAATTCTGTATTTTGAATATGTGCAATTGTTTTGCATATAGTAACAGCCACAAACATGCCGCAATTTATATATTACTTAATTACTTTTTAAAAATTATATTAGCTTCCTTTTGGTTGCACAATAAGTTTGTACTGTAGCTGATGAATACTACTGTACTCTAAGCCTAAAACATTTCTTTTATTTAAAAGCAAAGCTAGTCTTTTATGTCATTTGTAAACGTATCATTTTGTACCTACGTGTTGTTTCACATTCTAATGAATTTTTTAAATACACTTATGATTTCCTAGCCTGAGTGGCTGTAATAATAGAAAAAACATTTCATGGTTTTAGTAATTTTGTTCATTGAAATGTATTGAATACAAGTGTACATAATAAAATGTACTTTGGAGCACTAATAACACGGACAAACAGTATAATTATTGAGCATGTGAAATAAATATCGTAGATCAGCATAGTAGGAAAATGTATATGCTAAGGACTTGACATTAACATTTTGTTTGGTAGTTAATGCAATGGAGTAATAACCACAAGTATAAGAAAACATTAGGAATTTTAAACTAGAGTACGGATAATTTATAGAATATAGTGCACCAATAAAAAAGTAGCTACTGAAACAAGCTTGAGTTAGTATTATTATGACAGCAAACTACTGTAACAGTGAATACCCATACTGTGATATGGAGTTTCTGTAATTGAAATGCACAGTAGGGATATTCACTCCTTTTTGTGTTACAGTAATTTGCTGTCTTAATACTAACTCAAGCTTGTTTCAGTACTTTTTATTGGTGCACTATATTCTAGTTGATCCCTAAAATTCCTAATTTTGTCTTATATTTGTTTGTGTTCTTTTTACAGAACTGGTGATCAATCTACATAACTATAGTTTGTTTCATAAAGATGAATTGAATCAATGTAGCTTTGGGAAGTCAATCAACACCATCAATTTTTTAATAACATAAACCGGCTGTAATTTTGCACATACAATGGTGTACTGATATTCTACAACAATTGATTTAATTGATTGATTTATACGTCTTGTGGTTTAAGACAAGTGTACAGGAAATAAATAAGAGGCCTAGCATAGGGGTATACCAAGGCAGCTGGAGCCCTGGCAAGGCAACACACACACACACACACACACACACACACACACACACACACACACACACACACACACACAAAAGAAACAAAATACACACATACATCAATTATAATAGTTAAATTAATTAGTTTAACAGATCTGACAGATCCCACAGATCCCACAGTTCTGAGGAGTGAGCATTTGAAAAGTCTGTATGAGCAGGATATTGCAATTCTGGCAGCTTGATCAAACAATGGCTTATCTAATATATAGCTTTGGATGGTAACTTGCATGCACGATTATGTTGGGCATCATCGCAGGTGTAAAGTTCCCTAAGCAACCAATTGTAAACAAGCTTGGTGTACAGCATCAGTATTCAAAGAATGAAATAGCTCAGTACAAAGAACATAGCTACACAACAAAGCAGTGTGTTAAGAAATGCAACCAAGTACACCGTGCCAACTTATCAGCATGCTCCCATTCTACTTTACTAGGCCACTATTTGGTGATTTTCTTTTTTATTAGAAAATTCCAAATGTTGAATGCGGGTCATTACAGTATCCCGTAGTACCAAGAGAATTCTTGCTAGTACTTGCCACAATACAGCTATAGCTAGTTAGACTTATTTTCATACTCTCAAGGGCCTTATACTCTCTGCAATTTGCTAACTTAGCTAACTCAACATAGCTATTTTGGCAACTCTCCTCTTCAGATGTAGCTGCATACAGTTGTCCTGGCTTTGTCACGCGATCGGTCCTCGATATTTGGTTATAGTTAGCTAATCGACAGATGAAATACGAGTTATCCACCCATCGTATGGAACATTCAGTTGACCTCAAACACACGAGATTATTAATCAACACGTGCCTGTTTTACTTGCTAATAACGAGTTCTTATCCACCCGTCGTCTGGAACAGTCAGTTGAACAGGGGGTGACACACAGACGCTCACTGTAGGTAGATCTGTGACCGCGGTCAAAGTCTAAGTCAAAGGTCAAGGCTACAAAATTCGGCGTGCCAAGTCAACGGCCAAGGGTGAAAATTACCAACCCACAATCGAAAAGTACTGAAATATCGTCGTTAAGTCACCAGTCGAAGATTGAAAAAGGTTCTTAGTCACAGGTCAATGCGAAATTTCGGATGGTCAAGACTTTGACCGCGGTAGCAGACCTACCTACAGTGAGTGCCAGTGTGCCAACCCCTTGAACTCAAACCACAGGTAATATACCGAGTAATATACCCCAATTTTCCAAGTCCGCAACTCCCTTGAAAATTGTCGTAAAGTTCCTGTATACTTCCGTATCAGCGTCACGTATGCTACGTCAGCATCCTATGAGACGAAAAATTATAACTCGGAAAAGAATCCCGCACATGTCCGTCAAGTTTTTAAGATTGTTGACAGGATTTCTCCTCCTTATTTACATGGAGTTTTTTCGTTTGCTGTAGATGTCACTGGTCGCTCTGGTAGAAACGTACACAGGTTATATGTTCCCAGTGCCGGTTCGAAATAACTTTGGCAAGTGGTCATTGGCCTACAGGGGCACAGCCATCTGGAACAGATTAGCTACCACCAGCACTTTATGGTGCTAAAACTGTGTCCTGTATTGCATGTTGTAACTTCGTTTTGTGTATGTATGTATGTACTGTAAGTTACTCGTAATATTGTATTTTTGTTCTAAAGGCATAGCTGAAAAACAGCCTTTTTGGCTGATGCTATTTTCCCTGATTAAATAAAATTTAAAAATAAATAATACTACGTATCACGTGATACTACTAGTCCGGATATCTAGGATTGTAAATGTTCTGAAATCCTGCCATAAATTGCTTGAAATTTTGCCAAATCACAAATATTTGAAATCAACTAGTCTAGAGTTCATAGAATGAAATACCTTAGCACAACTTACACAGCAAAGCAATGGGTTAAGAAACGCAAACGAATACACCATGCCAACTAATCAGCGTGTGCCTGTTCTACTTTGCCAGCACAGAAAGTCTATCTAAATTATTAGCAGGAGGCCTTGAATAAATGAAAGTCTTGCATTGTCAGCAAAAAGAACTGGGGACAAAGAAAAGTCCATGATGCACGTATTGTACATACTGCGGTTGGTGAAAAGGCCCACCTCAGGATGAAGCAATGTCAAACAGTGAAGAAATCAAGCCTGTAGCTATATCCAATGTCGAGTTACGCTTGGCTGAAGACATCAATTAGTCAGAATAAACTTCTGTCATGCATAAAAATTCCATAGAAACTTTTATTGGAAGGATTTGGGGTTGGTCTGAAGACATATTTGAGCTTGGCTGTGCCTAACCAATGCTGCCAAGTTGTCACAAAGAGGAAATTGAGGCTGGTTTTAGGATGATTTTTTTGGTTAGAAAAGCCCAGTTCTGCATGATCCCTATTACCATACTCAAGAGTATACCATGCAATCAGCACATAAAACAGTATAATAAATTACTTGTACATGAGTAACAGCAGTGTGTATCTAGTATAATACAATGTACTGTACATACATACATATAGTCCTGTGAAAAAGAGCATTTTAAAATTAATTGTATGGTATACCAATGAAATAGTATACATGTCTAATAGAGGTGGCTATCATTACCTGGCAGGTTTGTAAACAATATAAATATTCTGGAATCGGCATATATACCATCATTAGTTATATAGCTGTGATAATTAAGAAGCATGATGTTTACAAGCTTGATTATCTTTCTGCTACTATTGCTATTGCTTCCTTGGAATGTTTATGGAGTCACAGGCAGTGATGAGAATGAAATTCCATGTTGTTATAGTGGAAACCATTCAATTGTTGATATACTGAATAATGTCACTAATAATACTATTATCAACATATCTACTGATGTTGT
The DNA here is from genome assembly GCF_963678975.1 of Dysidea avara. Taxonomy (NCBI): domain Eukaryota; kingdom Metazoa; phylum Porifera; class Demospongiae; order Dictyoceratida; family Dysideidae; genus Dysidea; species Dysidea avara. Next base: position 50,727,207 of record NC_089272.1, on the reverse strand, counting down.
GTTGTCTTCAAATGTGATACGTGAAGGTCTCAACAACATTACAATAATTGGACAGGGAAATCCCACTGTGAAGTGTAGTGGTATTGGATCAGTGAAGTTTGTATCCTGCAATAATGTCACCATTGAAGGCATCAGTTGGAAGAGGTGTGGTTTTAAAACACAAGATGAGGCATACACCAATTCAGGAATTGCATTTTATAGTTCATCCAGCATTGCAATCCAAAACTGTTCCTTTCACCACTCAACAGGACAAGCTGTTGTACTGTTAAAAGTGTCAGGAAATGTGTACATTACCAATTGTCTATTTACACATAATAAATACTACAATCATCATGGAGCAGCTATTTACTATACATCTAGCCTTGAACAGAGTACTCAGGTACAGTTGGTAATCAATAAATTGTGATTTCACTTTTAATGGACCAGCTGAAAGTGTTGTTTACATTGATAATTCAAATAATAAAGTTAATGGTCATAATACTATGCTGCATAGTTCTACATTTATCCAAACTCAAGGAGTACCCATTTACATTTCACACACCAGTCTAATTCTTAATAACAGTGTATCATTCAAGGATAATAAAGCCACTAATGGTGGAGGTATTTATAGCACTAACTCTGTTATCAAATTTGATGACAATTGCAAGACTAGATTTTACTGTAATTCAGTTAACATTTATGGTGGAGCCATCTATCTAACCTACTCCAAGATATTCTTCAGAATGAATGCAGCAGTGATTTTTACAAATAACTCAGCAAAAAGTGGTGGTGCTGTATTCTTTGAGCAAAGATCACTCATCTCATTTGAAGATCAGTCAATAGTAACATTTAATAATAACGGAGCCATTGAAGGAGGAGCAGTAATTGCTAAGAGGACTACCATCTGGATCAATGGAAACTCAACAGTAACATTTAGTAACAATAATGGATGGTGTGGAGGAGCTGTATATGTATGGGATAATTCTGCCATGACATTTGGTGAAAATTCAACAGTAACATTTACTGGAAATGGTGCCACGAATGAGGGAGGAGCAATATTTGCAGTTAGTTCTACCATCACATTTTATAAAAGCTCAACAGTAAAATTTACTGAAAATAGTGCCACTATTTTGGGAGGAGCAGTTTATGCAATTAGTTCTCCTATCACATTTCATGGAAAGTCGAAAGTTACAATTGGTAGAAATCATGCTGCAGATGGTGGAGCCATATTGCAAAATGATAGTCCTATGTCATTCAATGAACACTGCACAATAACATTCAATAACAATACTGCCATGAAAAAAAGTGGTGGTGCCATACATTCTATTGGACAGAAAAGCAGTATATCATTTTTTGAACACTCAATTGTTGAGTTTATTGGTAACAGAGCTCATTCTGTAGGAGGAGCAATAGATCATAGAAGTAATTCCGATGTACTCATTTATGAAAATGCAAGTATATTATTCCATAGCAATGCTGCTAGATCTGGAGGAGCTATTTCTAAGTATGGTGGTTCTATTTTGTTTGACGGATGTTCAAAAGTAACATTTAAAGAAAACAAGGCCACTGATAAAGGAGGTGCTGTAGACCACTATGATTGTAGATTATTATTAAGTGGTAACATAGTGATGATGTTTAGTGACAACAGCGGCGTTTATGGCGGAGGAGCTATATACTCTGCTTCTGGAGATAACTGCTACACAGCATTTCATGGAAACTCAACCGTGTCATTCTTTAACAACAGTGCCAGTCATGGTGCCGGAGGAGCAATATTGTCTGATCCAAATAAAAGAATGTTGTTTGATGAGGGCACCAAAGTTGTATTTGCAAATAATAAAGCTGTAGATGGAGGAGCTATACATTTAGCTGAAACTTCTTCACTTGTTACATTTACAGGAAGTGCTGTCGCAGACTTTTGCAACAATACAGCTTCACTGAGTGGAGGTGCCATTTCATTGCCTAAAAGCTCTAATATCTGGTTCACTGCAGGATCTACAATACATTTTAACAACAACTTAGCCGGGCAACATGGCGGAGCTATATTTTCTGATATCAAAACTAGTATAACATTTAATGAAACTTGTTTAGTTATGTTCACAAGCAATACAGCATTACAAGGTGGAGCTGTATATCATTCTGTATGGTCAGATCTTACAATTAAAGATAAGGCTGCTGTTAATTTTTACAACAATGAAGCTTCTTTGAGTGGAGGTGCCATTTCATCACTTGACAACTCTAATATCTGGTTTACAGGAGAATCCACAATATATTTTAACAACAACCTAGCCAGGCAACATGGTGGAGCTATATATTTGTTTGATAGAAGTGCAATAATATTTCTAAAAAGCTCTAGTGTAACTTATAATAATAATATAGCATTACAAGGTGGAGCTGTATATCATTCTGTATGGTCAGTTCTTACAATTAAAGATAAGGCTGCTGTTAATTTTTACAACAATAAAGCTTCTTTGAGTGGAGGTGCCATTTCATCACTTGACAACTCTAATATCTGGTTTACAGGAGAATCCACAATATATTTTAACAACAACCTAGCCAGGCAACATGGTGGAGCTATATATTTGTTTGATAGAAGTGCAATAATATTTCTAAAAAGCTCTAGTGTAACTTATAATAATAATACAGCATTACAAGGTGGAGCTGTATATCATTCTGTATGGTCAGTTCTTACAATTAAAGATAAGGCTGCTATTAATTTTTACAACAATAGAGCTTCTTTGAGTGGAGGTGCCATTTCATCACTTGACAACTCTAATCTCTGGTTTACAGGAGAATCCACAATATATTTTAACAACAACCTAGCCAGGCAACATGGTGGAGCTATATAAATAATAGTTAGACGTCAAGAACCAGGGTTCTACGGGATTTAGAAAACTCGAAGGCCCTGGGCTGTAGCGCCTGAGCGCAGCAAGGGCGCTACTAAGGGCCTGAGGGTTTTCTAAATCCCGTAGAACCCAGTGGTTCTTGACGTCTAACTTATTTAGACTACAACTCGTTATTGTACCTTGAGTTGACAGCTGCTTGTAAATAGGAAATGTATGGCTAATTACTAGAAACAAGCCCTCTACACCTCCCGACATGGCGGGACCTCAGCGTGGCTGTTGCTACCCGTTTAAACGCCCATGCGTTGCCAATGTTACAGGCGCGTGCTATGTATCGAAGTACTGGACTCAGCGAGTGGACTACAACTCATTGTTGCTGTTGTTGTGCCTCGACAGCTGCTTGTAAGCAAGTAATGTAGTGTTGATTAGTACAAACAAGCCAATTACACCTCCCTCTAATTCAGTACGGCTGTTACTAGCCATTTAAATGCCCATGCGTTGCCAATGTTACAGGCGCGTAATTATCGTGTTTCGTATCGCCTCAGAGCGTGGTCTCTATTGGACATGACCGTGGCTCTACGAGATTTAGAGACCACGTTTTCAGCCAATCAAATTTCAGTATCAAACTTGTTGTAGTCTAATTGTTTGATAGAAGTGCAATAATATTTCTAAAAAGCTCTAGTGTAACTTATAATAACAATACAGCATTACAAGGTGGAGCTGTATATCATTCTGTATGGTCAGATCTTACAATTAAAGATAAGGCTGCTGTTAATTTTTACAACAATAAAGCTTTTTTGAGTGGAGGTGCCATTTCATCACTTGACAACTCTAATATCTGGTTTACAGGAGAATCCACAATATATTTTAACAGCAACCTAGCCAGGCAACATGGTGGAGCTATATATTTGTTTGATAGAAGTGCAATAATATTTCTAAAAAGCTCTAGTGTAACTTATAATAATAATACAGCATTACAAGGTGGAGCTGTATATCATTCTGTACGGTCAGTTCTTGCAATTAAAGATAAGGCTGCTGTTAATTTTTACAACAATAAAGCTTCTTTGAGTGGAGGTGCCATTTCATCACTTGACAACTCTAATATCTGGTTTACAGGAGAATCCACAATATATTTTAACAACAACCTAGCCAGGCAACATGGTGGAGCTATATACTCTGTTATCAATACTACGATAATATTCAATGACAATTGTTCCATTATTTTCACAAGCAATATAGCAATGCAACAAGGAGGAGCTATATATTTGCTTGATAAAGGTATGTCAATATTTGAAGACTGCTGTAATGTAACTTATTATAATAATAAAGCTTTACAACAAGGTGGAGCTATATATTTTGCACTGCAATCAAATATTTTATTCAAAGGACACTCTATCATTGCATTCAAGAATAACAAAGCAATTTTAAGTGGAGGAGCTTTGTACACCTTCAGTAACAACCCTCTTTATTTTGAAGAAAATTGTACAATATCGTTTTATTATAACTTGGTTAGTAAAGATGGTGGAGCTATTCATTTTGTTAACACTACTTTATACTTTAGTGGAAGCTCTTCTGTTACCTTCACAAGTAATACAGCCTTGCAACAAGGTGGAGCTTTAAATTTATTTCATAAATCGGCTGTGATATTTCAAGATGAATCTGATGTGACTTTTACTCGCAACAAAGCCATTCAACTTGGAGGAGCTGTATATGTACATGATAATACCAGTATTAGCTTTGTAGGAAACACCAAAGTTTTTTTTCATTGCAATATGGCAGAAAGTGATGGTGGAGCATTGTATTCTAATGACCATTGTAACATTACAATAAGACAATACTCTGAAGTGACATTTGTTAAAAATAGTGCTACGCAGTATGGTGGAGCAATGTATTGTGATCGTCACTCTGATGTTACACTAGAAGGAGACATTCCAGTGACATTTACAAGTAATACTGCTAAACATGGTGGAGCTGTTTATATATCACAGTCCATCTTAAAATTTGTGAATAATTCTGCGGTGATGTTGAACAATAACAGAGCAGTGGAGAATGGAGGAGCTATGTACTTTAGTGACAACTTTACTGTAATATTTGATTATGGTTCTTTGGTTAGATTTGTTCATAATACAGCTAATCGATATGGTGGAGCTTTATACAGTGAAGTAAATCATGAGGGGCTCAGTAAACTAATACTGAACTCTACAGGAATTACCTTTACCAACAACGGAGCACTAATCGGTAACTCTGTTTACTTAGATATTCCAACATCTTGTGATGAGGTATGCTTGAGTAACATAGTAGTATTTGAAACTTTAACAAATGATACACTTGTTCAACACATTCACACTCCTCCTAGTGAACTAGTATTAGGTGATCCAGCTGTGTGTATTGATGATGACAATGTCACTAATTGTGGAACATATTATGTAAACAACATAATGCTTGGTCAAGAAATTATCATTGATGCCTGTGTACGGGACTATTATAATCAACCTACTGTTGAGACACAATTTGTGGTAGATAGTAATGATGAAAATCACTTCATTAATGGATCAAATAGTGTGTTAATATCATGTACTAATGGGTTACAAGGAATCTGTATAACAGGATCTAAATTTTCTGATGTAACAAATTGCACAATGAATCTTACTTCTCATGCTGGTAGTCAGTCTGCCTTGAAAACAATTTCTATAGAACTCATAACTGAACTATCACCATGTCACCCTGGTTTCTATTATGATGACAGAGCGCTTAGATGTGCATGCTATAATGATAATCATGTCATCACTTGCTCTGATAGTACATCATTTATCAGGAGAGGTTATTGGTTTGGAGTAGTCAGTGATACATCAACAGTGACGGTTTGTCCCAATGGATACTGCAACTTCACTTGTTGTGAAGCCTCTAATAGATTTTATGAACTCTCACCAGTGAGAATGAATCAGTGTAGTTCACACAGATCTGGTACTGCTTGTGGTAGTTGTGAAGAAGGCTATACTCTCTCATTTGATTCTGTACAATGTGTAAGTGTTAACAAGTGTACAACTGAACAGACAGCATTGGTAGTTACATTATCAATAATATTCTGGATAGTCATAGTTATGCTAGTGTTTATTATGACATACTATCATGTTGGAATTGGTTATTTGTATGCTATTACATACTGTAACAGTATGCTGGATATTTTGCTGAGTCAAAATTTATACCAATCAGAAGGATTGTTTGCGACAGTTTCCACTATGTCCAGTCTTGTGAAAATCACTCCACAATTTCTAGGACAGCTTAATTTGCTTAGTAAAGAATATGAGTGGAATTGACCAACAATTTATTCATTATGTGCACCCCCTAGCTGTCTCAGTTATAATAGTAACAATCTGTCAATCAGCAAGAATGTCTCACAAGTTTTCATCGTTTATCAGTAGAAATATTATCCGCACTGTATGTTTCCTTTTGCTGTTGTCATATACTTCTGTGGCTACAACTTCACTACTACTGTTGAGATCACTGACATTTGATAATGTGGATAAGGTTTACACTTACCTATCGCCTATAATACAATACTGTCATGGTCGTCATCTACCATATTTTATTGTAGCAGTATTATGTACATTAGTTATTGTGATTGGTCTACCACTTGTATTGCTCCTAGAGCCATTCCTTAACCACAAGATCAACTTCACCAGGGTGAAGCCATTACTGGATCAGTTTCAAGGATGTTACAACGATAGGTATCGTTACTTTGCAGCTTATTACATGATTTGTCGTCTAGTTATTATAGTAATAATTATTGCAGTTCCATCCAATCAAGATTTGCTTCATTTTTTACTGATCTTTGCTTGTGGTATTTTGGCTTTTATACCAACATTATTAAAACCTTATGGACACAAGATCTTGAATATTTTTGATGGGTTGATTTTACGGTTAGTAGTCCTGGCTACACTGATACCACTTGCTGACAATGTTAGTCAACAATTATCAACAGCTACTATTATTATTGTAATGGTTCTACCATTGATCTTCTTCATTGCTATGGAACTGATAGTACACAAAGAGATCATCAAGACTGTTACTACGAAGATGATTGCAACTTTTAAGACTGCACCAGTTACTACCACTAATGACACGGATAATAATGAGGTACCGATGGGTGATATTGGTATGATTATTGATGATAATATGAGGAAGAATGCTACTATCTGTGAAATGTACGTATGCACTAGTTGTTAAAGTGAGCTGTTCATGCAAGCACTCGATTTGTATGCAATTACAGTGTTATAGGTATAATATTATGTTCTTACTGCAATTATGCCAGTTTAACAGCATGAATGATAGTGTTCTAATGGCATGCAAGCTAAAATTGTTTGTATTTCACTATAATACTATAGATGCCTGACTTCTAAATTGGATTAAACGTAATAGTTTTACACTGATATTACTGTAGTTGGCATTTGTGTTTTTCTAGTCTGGTTAGCTTAAAGTACATTCAGTTTTGTGGAAGTCCATGCAAAGTTAAAATGTATATTCTCAATGTTTAACTTTGTGACATTTCCTGATCATTACATCTATGGTCAATATTTCACTAACAAATCAATCATATTTCGATAGAAGTAAAGTAATAATGTCACTTGTTTAAGATACTGATTATAACTATTCATGTCTTTATTGCCTAATATTCCTGTATATGTTACAATTTTGCTATAAACAACAGTAATCGGTTTCCAGTGTGTGTATTATGTTGTTGTTCATATAACAGTCCTTCAAACACAAGAGATCGTGCTATTCACTACCAGGAATCTTTCATGGAGGTGATGGATCAGATAAGAGATTGATGTATACACTGACAATATTAATCATGCACAGTACACATTATTCATGCATATTATTTAATAAACTACCATTTATACTCCAGTGAACTTGTAGAAATAGAATAAGCATTGCTGTATATTAGTTTTTGTTTTGATTATGTATACTTGAAATTCTGTAATGAAGGCCAGCATTTCGTTAATATTATCATACTTGATAGGTTGGCACTTTATATATGTCCATCAATAAAGACTTCAAATGCTATAATGTTGAGAACTCATAGCTGTAGAAGTTCACCATAGTATCATAAACATGTTTTAATTGTATAATCACAGTGCATAAAGTTTGGAAACAGGAAACTTTAGCTTTGCTGCGTAGGATTTTGGTGAAAAAATTGGAAAATTTGTAACTAAGTAGCCCATACAAATTTCTGTTGGATGAATTTTTTAATTTGGTGAAACAGCACTCACTCACTAAATTCACTCTAGATAAAGTTTCCTGTTATATGGTACATGATATAATGCTAGTATTTTTCCTTCAGCTTCATTAAATAATACCCTTTTATGGAGTACTACGTTTTCTAAAATAGCCAAGCTGTGAAAAAAGGTGTGTGTAAGATATGAAATCCAATGTGGCAGCCAAGAAATGGTTGTGATGGGAGGTAAGCGACAAGGTCAATTTGTGTTACATTCTTTAAGTTTTATAAAGAGAGACATATAGTGTAGCTGCAGAGACATCTTGTAACATAGCTTAATGTGATTCGTAACTTACAATTCGGAGCTTTCCCCAGTAAAATAAAGTAGAGTAGTACAACTGTCAAGTTGCTATCAACATCAAAGTAAGTTTTTTGATTATATACGTTCTTTTTACCACATCAAAATGTCTCTACCTCTCTTTATTATAGGAAGCCCCTGCAGTCGATACAAGTAAATTCTTGTTCGTAGCTGAGCTTTCTACACAGTATAACTTATATTACCTAGCTAAACTCTCTACAGGTGACTTATGTTGCTGACTCTCTTTAGAGTGACTTTTTACCTGTAAAGAGTTCAAGTCACCTTGTAATTGCAGAGAGTTCAGCTACAATATAAGTTACCTTGTAGAGAGGTCAACTATAACTACAACTACTAACACACTATATAATAATCCCAAAACATCATCATCGATGCTGGTTAGGGAGGATTATTTTTGAATTGCATTCCCATAAGGTAACTGACAGTTGCCAGAGCAACCAAGTGCCGCTAAGATGATAATCTGGTTCATAATGTAATAGGAGTCCATAAAAGCCGCACAAAATATAATCTCCACCATTTCCATTAACAGAGTCAAACTGCAAAGTCCTTGGCCTTCTCACTGGCCAGACACCACCCCAGCTTAAGAAGCAGCAGCAGAGATACTAGCAGGCTGAGTATATAGTAGTGCCCCTAAAAGAATGTCAAATTAGGCAAAAAGCTCATAAGAAAAGTCAGGATGGTATACTGTATATCACTAGGGCAGAACGGTCAGAATCTTGTTCACTGAGAATGCCTTACTTAAGTAACGTACAATAGAAACCAGCTAATCATATTGACAAATACACAAAAGTTCCATGAGCACATGGCCCAAGAGATGGTCTCCAAACTGATGCTGTGGGCCTGTGGCAGTGCCTCAAGCCAACCACCCCAGTATTGGTCCCAGAAGAATGTGAAACAACCAGCAGGCAAGCATGATCACAAAAAACAGGAGGCATGTAATATTTGCTTAAATTAATTATCATCAATGGCAGCCTGAAGATTCTTTTGGGAGAAGGTACTCTATGTGACAGAGGAGAAAGCATAAGCTATTCTCATATGTTCAATAAATAAATCAACTTACCAATGTGTGATACATGTACATTAATATCCAGTATCTGATTGTTAAAATGTTTGACTGCTCTGTTAGAGTATCTCAATTGTTTTCAGTATTTAAAGTGGCTAAATCGTAATTACTCACATTATGTCATCAATATTAGACAGATACCTGTACTATCCAGAACACCTAAAGCAACCACTATACTGTGTTAATTATAATCTATACCAAAACAGTCAAGCTGTGAAAAAGGATGTGACCACAAAAATCCAGTTATGAAATCCAAGGTGGCAACCAAGAAATGGCTGTGATGGTAGGTGATTCAGAATAGTAAAACTTTTAATAATGACACTTCAGGTTAATTTGTGCTTCCCCCTCCCAGGTTCAGTATCAAATTCACCTGAACTGCTGTTATTAAAACTTTTGCCATTAACCTACTATCACAGCCATTCCTTGGCCAGTTTGCCACTACCTTGGATTTCATATTTTCTCACCCTGAGGCCACACCCTTTTTCACAACTTGGCTGTTTTAGTATAGATATTACTTCCTTTTTGAAATTGCATACTCCAAAGCTGGTATATTTGGGACTATGTTTATGCGTACTTCTTTTTAATACAGGATTGAAGAAGAAAGCAGATTTTTTGCAATGTGGTGTATAGTTATGTATGTCCATTGAAACTTTTGTAATTATTGAAGTTTTGTACTAGGAAATTATCATATAATATATTAACTCTCTACAAGATGAATTGTTTGCATACATACGTAGCTGAACACCTTATATATAATAAAATCACAGCTGAACTCTGTACACAATGACTTGTTTGTGACTGGATTCTCTACAGGATGACTCATTTGTAGCATAATTCATATACAAATACTGCCTCCGTCTATGTTTTTGTGTTGCAACTACTACCCCAAATTGTACATAAGCTTAATGACATAGTTGTTTATAAATATTTTCTAAAGCCAGAGTTAGTATAGGTAGTGCCACTTTTGCTGCGTGGACTCTCTAAATGATGACTTATAAACAATTCTCTATGGGGTGACTTATTGTGTAGCTGAGCTCTCTATAATTATATATAATAGTGATCATCATTACATTTTTCCCCATTCCACCCGAGTGTCAATGTATGCACCTGAGTGATTCTACATTACCCGGGAGTTTGATGTCCCAGTGATGACTTATATATAAACGAATTCTCTATAGGGTGACTTGTTGTGTAGCTGAACTCTCTATAAGTTTAGTGATAATAATTAAATTTGTCTCCATTCCACCTGAGTGTCAAGTGATTCTACATTACCCGGGAGTTTGATGCCCAGTTATATCAAAGGAATTCAAACTCAATCTACTTTCTTGTGTCGGTGCTCCCTCTGACTCCCAACTTCATGAGTTTAATTTGATGTATATACATTTATGGCAGTAACAACATTAATGCTATAGATGTTAATGGGATATCATGTGGTAGTGGTGTTGGCATGATGCACATGCTGCCAATGCCACACTGACTGTATAGGCTTAGGCTAGGTTAAGTGTTTTCTTTTGTTATATATATATAGTATCAATCTAATTGTTACAAGTGATGGCCTTATATAACATGAGGTATACCGATTGGTCTGAAGTGAATATAAAGTTTCATTAACATCAATATACACTTGATATCATACATATCATTGCTCGCACCAGCGTTTCTTTAAATTGTATATATTGCAGCTCAGCTGTGCATGCTTATTGGTTTAAATAATAGCAGCAGTATTCATGATCCTAAAATCAATGCTTCCATTTTTATGACTATCACACTTGTAAACACATGCACTTAGGACAGTATAGCTATGTAGTTGTGCACTTTTCTTTTCCTAGATAATAGTCATGTCTGCTTTGGTGCCATTATTATATATGGCCTAATTATTATCTATGGCCTATTTATTAAGTCTAATTTTAATGTCATCAGCCAGATCTTTTAAATCAACTTCTCTTAATGCACCCAACAAATCCCTCCATGTTCCACGCTTTTGCTGTTGCCATTTCGCGAACATCTTGGACACACAGGATGTTATATCACCAGGATTATCTGTTTCAATTATGCCCAATGTTGTGGCTGACTTATTGAGGAGGACTCCCCCAACATCTTTCCACTTGTCTTTTCCGGCAGCAGCAATTCCAGGTTTAGCATAGCTGTTCCAATAGCGTACATTAATCCTGTCATCCACTGGTAAAATAAACAAAAAGTCATGAGTACTCCCATAGTACATACATACTGCACTAGAATAATAGCTACAGTAGTATAGTACTGTATAATAGGGATCATAAAGGTTTATGCATTCTCATAATAACCATTAACCAAAAACCAGCCTCACATTATCTATTTTAAATTCATTTTTTAGTGGAAGTTTCTGCTGAATGACTGACTGACTGACTGACTAACTGACTTGGAGCCCTAAAATTGGGTATCAGTTACATGTAACTATCAACTCATTAATAGTAGGGAAAAGATTAGGACATACATACTATAAATCCCTGTCTGCAAAAAATGTAAAAACAGTTCAGTCAGTAACTCTAACTTGTAGGGCAATCATATATTTGATATGACTGCTATATTGAACTATAACTTTTGTCATTTTAATAAATGCATATATACATTGGCATAGTAGTCTATACTTGTGCTAGATACCACCTTATTAAAATATAGTTGAATTACTGCTGCAAGACAGAAGAAGATTGCAGGCCATCAGAACAAGCTAGAAGTATTACAGTAACTGTAGCAGTACACTCAGTGCCTCAACAGGCATGTCTACCGCTTGTAATAATGATAACATCTTAAGGATTGCTGCTCCTTGACTGAAAAAAAATGGTAAGTAGAATTCAAATCACTTGAAAATGTAATGGACACAAACAATACTCTCCTCGCAGAAGTTCCTAGCAGTAATTGATTAGTAAGTATTTTCAATCTCATAATATTATCTATTTATCTGAATTTATATGCACGTGCACCTAAAAATCATAGTTGACGGTATATCACAGAGAAACCTAAACAGTAACAATAGTTGCTCACAAGTCAAAAGTACGTACTGAATGTGTAACTTATTAGCAAAGGAGGCTAAGGCACAAATACTGAGCAAATAGGCAACCTTGTATTGGTACTATCATATATTTCAAACTATGGAGTTTAATTCTATGAAAATAGATCAATACTCCCTAATAGAGAAGTCAGTGGAAGCAATAGAGCACTCAAATGCATTGTACATAGCTGCTTAGATCAACACTCTCTAGAACAGTCACTTTGTAGTGAAATACTCTAATAGAGCATTCACTGATCAAGATAGCTGTAAGAAATGTCGCGCTAACCTAACAGCATAATGTAAGTATAATGGGAACACTGAAGAGCATAATAGGTGAAATTTTGGGAAATTCCTGAAAGTATTTTTGGCAAAATTTTGAGCATATTTGACTCACGCCTAGTAGCAGTTGGATAATTTAGTGCAGTATAATTTCTTCAAGTATCAAGATTAGATCTCGAAAGTAGGTGACATCTGATGATGGCAGTCTATATACAGAACAAACAATAACTGTTGATTTTTGTACCTAAGGGTACAGGTGATTATTTCATTTTGGTTTACGTTGCAATTGATTATTTGATAGTCCATCACATTTAAGTCTTAGTAAAACCTTACCATATCCATAAGATCTTAGATCAAAGTATATCCAGTTGGAAAAAAATCTGTGGAATTGATAAGCCATGTTTCAGTTTAATGATATCACATAAACCAATTTAGAGAGCTCAGCTCTTTTAGCTAGTACACTTTAAAAATTGAGTTATTATTTCTCAGTGCACAAGAAATCTCTGCACTATTCCCCTGTGTTGTAGCAATTCCCCTCCTTGTTCATGTGGATAGTTTATAGTTGTGGAATGAGCTACATATTTGGGCCACTAGTGATTCTACGCATCAATTAACACTACCTTTTTTTCTTGTTATACAGCACTGAGAGTTTAAACCATCATTAAGAAGCTCAACATACAATTATCGAGACTGTACTGATGTGCAAAAAGCACAGCACAGGTATGACAAGGAAGAAATAAAGCTATTGTACAGTAGAACACACAATAACAAACAAGAGTTAAATACTCCAATCAGCACAATCATGTGCCAAATAGATTCGTTGAGTGCAACTGATGGCTTTATGGGCAGCATCATCACCGCAGATTGTTGAATTACTGTTTATAGGGCTCTAATGGAGTCTGAAAGATAAAGAGTACTGAGAAATAAAGCCTAGACGGTCTATCTCTGAGACTAATAGTTGGCATTCAGTCTTAAAAATATACTGGACTTGTGTTCATGAGCAGCATGAAAATATTAAATGGACATGTAAGTTCCAGTAATCAAATCTCACGCCTTTGCTCACTGCATGTATATAGATTTAATACTATATCAGGGTGATATGAGGTAGCCATACAAGGTAGATAGTTGAATGGTTGCCATAGGTGCATCACTATAGCTCTGTATAATCAGTAATATCAGCACTAAAAAAGCATCACCACAATAATCAGTTCTGGATGCCCAAACACAACAAGGCTTGGCATCATGTCTCAACTTTGCTGAAGAGTCATTCAAAATATGTGCAGATGTAAGTATAGAATTACAAAGTTGACAACTAGAACTGGTCTGAATTTATCTGTGTGTTTATACTATCTGTGAGGTATTACTAACAGAAGAGTGGGCGTGGCAGTCATAAAAAGTACTTGATCAGTGTTCAGGGAAACCATGTAGCTACGTAAGGATTGTTGTCAGTAGGGTACCGACTAGCTGCCTTGTATATGCTTTTCGGCTACTGTTGATAGCGAGGGGTTGATAGTAACTCAGGTTGCTAGCCTCAGGCATCTCATGTCAACGAAGTATGTATTGGACCAGCGCGACCAGAGTAGCTAGCTAACTATAACCTTTGTTGCTGGGAATCCAATTTACCCCACGATAAGGGAAAAGGGCAGAGTGATCTCAGATCAGTTCCCAATGGCACTGATCAACTGAGCAAGACTAATTCGGGAAACACTCAGATCCATGATACGAAACACGTACGCACTTACATCCTTGAGGGATTTTGTCATCGTCAGTCGTTCCAGCCATAGTTCTCTAGAGATAGATGAGCTGTAGTAGACACGAAGTGATTTTTTTTGTTGTCAGTACTATATTATAGTATCCGCCTTTTGAAGTGAAATGCGCATTCGTGGTCAAGTTTGTGGTTACTATTACGATTTCGTGGAATTTTGCTTTCCAATCCAAACAAGGAAGTAAACTACATCTATCAATAGCTAGAATTTCCTCCTCCATTACCAGTGTGACTATATGTGGAAATATTTGCATGTGTAGTGCATGGAGCCATGCCTCCTTCAGTTATTCACGAGGTTATTCATATTTGGCCTAGGGACATTCCCTAAAGATGCTCATGGGATTTAAGTTGAGGGACAATTCCATTGATAAAGTCAAAGTAGCTACTGTCGCTATCCCTGATCACCCCATAAGCACACAGCATACTTGAAATAACTTTAAATCTTAATTCATGTGTAACTATGTTATGGTATAGCTAGCTTTTAATACTTTAACTTCTATAGCCATAAACCATTTCCACAAAAAATAAACAGTGATCTTGAGATTTCCACTTCCTTATCATAGCTAATAACAAAATTCAATATCAAGACTAAGTATATAGCTAGCAGAGTAGGACACTGCGTCACAGTCACATCATCCAAAAGACTGGCAGAATTTCAAAGTACGTACTATCAAGGAATATACTCTTTTTTTTCAAGATAACAATTAAAAGATTATGGCTGTAGTTAGCTGTAGCTAGATCAATGCATGCAGCAACACAGAGGAACACCCCAATATTATACAATGACAGAGTGACAGACAGCCATGAAAGATCAAGCTATAGCTACGTAGCTATTCCAGTCACAACCACATCACACCTATAGCTAGTTACAATCATTTAGTTATATTCAAGAGTGATCACTGAATGGAACAACTTACCCAGAAATGACTGAACATATAATTAATTCTGTAGTAACTGAGTTTTTTTCCTGGTCATACTAGCTGTGAGGTAGTAATAAATTAATGAAAACATTCGTGAAGTGCAGATAGCTACTCTCTCACTAGCTATTAGCTTACAGTTAACAGATAGATCATAGCTTGAATGTGTCCCATACAATGATCAAAGGTACATTAGTAGCAGATTAAACACAAGACATGCAGAGTCACTACATATAAATTATGTAGACGATTTTCTTTAGACAACTGACCACACTAGGTCTGAAACGGTTACGGTTTTACTCTTTTGCATGGTATCCTGATATCCTAAGGATTATGATATCATCACTTATTGGAAAATCCAATATATTTATTTACACCACATCTTCAATTACAAACAAACTTTATCCCAAAAAGAACAGCATTGGTTTACACATAATTAATAATAGTATCACTATACAGCTGAGCATGGTTTCATATACTGCTAATCTTCTTGCAAAATCACAATTCTTTGAAAAGTTTGATTCGTTTACCTGGGATCTAGTTGGTAATGACTGACAAGATCTGAAGAAATTGCTCTCCTTTTCCATAGCTATACGTACATTATAACGTTTTGTAGAAAGAACCATAACTTCAAAACCAACCACTGCATGCATGCATGTTAAAATATCAGCTTCAAAGATTTTTGGTGAAAATTGCTATCAGATTCAATTTAAAACTATATAAACATTTTCTAGGAGGAAAGCAAACCCCCTAGATTTGTGTGCATGCATAGGAAATTTTGAAACCATGCAGTTACCAATTTCCTGGAGGCACCCAGCATGCATTATATGTATATATTTAGAGGGTCAGCACCTCTTCTATCAATATCATTCCCTCTTCAGATACATGTTTTCTAGGTGTTAACTGCATGTTAAGACAACTGCACCACCATAGTTGTGTTGTGTGTATTTGCATGCACAATCAACTTGATCAGAAGAACTGAGCCCGCTAGCTAGGGTCCCCAGGGCCATATTACTAATAAGAATGCTATTTTGGTGTTTAAGACAATGGCCGATACAGATTTCTAGGCAGTAGATCAAATGCACCTCTGAAAGTGCTGCAAGATACTCATTAGATAGGTGTAAGGCTTTGAGCAGGGTGAGGTAGATCTGATGAAAAATTGCCAACAACAACAAAGTAATCAATCTAACAGATACCTCTGCACTCAATAGAGTCAGCACCATTTCCATCCTGTCTGGCAGGGTATAGACCTTCTTCGAGTTTTTCCAAATGAATATAGAAATAGACTAAGGGGGTGGCACTCCAATATACCCTGTACTCCAATCTTCGTCCTCGGTCAAACTCGAAAAACAAGCTTTGACCCTTACACTAAAATCTGTGCTTGACTCTTGACCATATTTTTGTAAATTTTCATAAAATTACGGTTATATTCTAATTCTAATAGTATCATCAGTCAATTGTGGTACGCAATTTACAAACGAACTTGTCTTTTGACCTACTGCAAATTTGTTGCTAGATTTTTGACTTAGGACGAAGATCAGAGTACAGAATATGGTCGAGTGCCACCCCCTTGTAGACCGTTCTTTCTCCTAGCATCTTATACTTTATACAATAATGGCTCATGTTGGAATCTGTTATTCTTTTGCCAAAAAATGGTAAAATTTCTAATGCACGTGCAATTAAGACTTTGCGGTCAGAACCTCAGGCGGAGTACACTGTAACTCTAGCTCACTGAGATAGCTCAGTAGCTAATAGTCAAAGTTTGCATATCACCCTGCACATGACTACTATGGTATGCAGCTAGCCCGAAGTTAAGGCCTAGCATGCAGACTACTGCGAGGACTGCTCGCTGTCAGCAGCAGGCCAGCTCTACTACGGATACATTATCTGGGGGCAGCTGTAAGGCCGGCCAACGGAGCATGCAAATACTTTTCTAAACAAGAGTATCTAAAACGATCTCACGATAGCCTTGTCATCATGTTTCTTCGATTCGTGATTCTCCACTCCTTAACACTCAGAGCTGCATTAATCTCTGTTATTTGTTTACGCTGAGGCGTGGCGCTCGAAACAGTTAGAGTTGGTTTGCTCGTGATGTCTTCTTCCGCGATAGCGTACATTAATCAGTGCGACCAAGAAAAGGCATCAGAAGTAGGTTGTGGGTATCTCTGAGATGTGTCTGAGCTGTACATGTGTGCTTTTTGTATCGTTTGAAAATTTTAAGGCTTGACCTTCTCCTGTTGTTTGTATATGCGTATAACCCATGCCCAGCAGCTATATTACGTATATTTATCCACTCAAGACAGATAACCTGTGTATTTTCTGTGAAAAGTTGGGAGGATTTGTTATCAGTTGGCTGTTTAAGGTCATGATGTCTAGGGCATAGTTCAACTTGTGCGGTGACATGAATTACTGCACGATTTCTTCTTACAGGTTGTGCATCAAGTTGTTGATGGAGTGTGTGGCAGGGAATCAGTGAGGTTTGAGAACTGTGCCAAGTTAATGTCCACGTCACAGTTTGGACAGCTCAAGCAGGCACTAGTAGAGTTTGTAAAAGAATCTGTCAATGGTGAATTCAACAAAGCAAATGTGAGTAAACCACACAGCGTTTTATACTGACATTTTACATGCACATACATGCTTGCACCACACTTGTATACACAATACACAGACTACACATGGATTGGAACCACATATAATGTATACATAGATCATAGGCTGGCCAAGCGTCTGCATTAAATATGCCTCAACAATTTTATAGTGTTGTCTTATGCATACCTCCTGTTCTGTTTTGAGTTACGTGACCTTCCGTATGTGAAGGGATAGGATACAGGAAAAGTGGACCCTAATGTTACTAGTGCACACCTGGTTTGCAGGTAATTCCCAGGCACATGGGAACCAGAGGACCTATTGAATCACCAGTAGCAGTATGATCCCCTGACAAAGTCTACCAGGCTATTGTGTACCATCAGGTGATGCATTCTGGGTTTGGTACACAGACATCTAACCTAGTCTGTGTTAGTTGACAGACCGTTGTCCAATGAACACTACATATATTGGAAGTGCATGGCATGTATGCAGCGTTAACTGATGCACAGATACATGCATGCTGTACTGGGTACACACTTTGAACTTTGATGTTGTCCATTCCCAAGATGAAGTTGCCAACCTTTTTTCCCCATTGTGGAGAAATAATGTTGCACTAGTACTACTTTGTGCATACTACCACGTCATACACATACATGCATAATCCATTGTACACTCATGTTTTTTTTTCAATAGACCACAAAGCTTTCATGTTTTACTAGATAATATTTACAAGTTGGGATTCACAACAGTGACGTCACTACGGACAGTCCTTGTTACGGGTAGGGACTTTGAGTGGCGATATCTCACCCACTATACTTTGTTTCTTCTTGAATTTACCTTGACACTTTCCTATTCAATATTAGATTAAGTGAGTGTTATCAAATCACAGCGGTTTGCAGCCAGTTTGTCTCAGAACTTCTTTGCTTTGGTTGCTCGAGCATGGCACCAATAATTTTTGTGGTGCTATTACTAAGGATTGTGACAAGGTATGAGAATTTTTTAAGCATCAACTAAGTCCCCAATGACTGAAGATTTGTATAAAGGTTATGTTTTGTGAAGCGAGGCTGATTCTGAGTCCGTAACCTCACGTAACTAAGACCCATCAAACCCATAACAAGGATTGTCCGTACATAAAACTATTAGTCCTATGGAAATGATGTCACTGTTGAGAATCCCTACTTGTACAATATTATCTATGTTAACTGTGCCATTGTTTGTTAGCATTGACAATATGTGTTGCAATTAAATTACAAGACACATATTTGCTGTCCTTACAAATGTACGTTATCCACATATATAAATATATTTGCTGTCCAAAGGTACAACACAAGTTAACAGAAGAAGGGGTGTATCCAGCTTTGGCCGAGAGCATTGCAGAGTGTCTGTCTGTCCGGAGAGAGGAACTACATGAGAAACTGGTCCAAGACAGTTGTGCCATATCACATGCTCACCTTGTTGATTGTGACTGGCAAGTGAAGGTAAAAAAAGTATTAGGGATACACTGATACCAATATTTTTATCAGTATCGGTCATTTTTGGTGGTATCTGATCGGTATCGATTGTGATTTAAGTGCCTGATACTATCACCGATATTTTATATGACATTATTTAATTGTTTTCCAAGATGGAAGCATGCATAGCAACTGTTACGGAAGAACATAATAGCCATTAATTTCCCATTGATTTTGATTGTTAATACAGCTGATGAGCAGTAGGCCACGAAACATGATTCATTGAAGTCATATGTGATGATAGATCATTGTGATTCAATGCGTGATGGCTGCAAAGTCAACAAGCAGTGCCAGGGATACTGGCCGTTTCTTGTAAATAATGTTTCTATGGCTATCAACCAGGTATCAGCCTATTTTCACCCAAAAATGTATTGGTATCGGATTGGCTGGTTAAAAGAGTATCGGTGCATCCCTAGAAGGTATGTCAGGGTTTAGTGGATGGGGTTGGTGTGGTGTAACGAAATTAGAAAGATTTTAAACAAAGGTCTACACTGTAAGGGTAGTGGACAAGGAGATGTATTGTGGTTTATTGATGGTTCACTACCTACATATTAGCCTGTCCAATTAATGATCTTAAGTCATGCTGGCATGCTCACAAATGTGTGTATGTGTGTAGTGTATGCACAGTGCGTGCGTGCGTGCGTGCGTGCGTGCGTGCGTGCGTGCGTGCGTGCGTGCGTGCGTGCGTGCGTGCGTGCGTGCGTGGACCGTGGTAAGCTAGCATAAATGTTATTGTACTCATGTTTTCAATGTTTAGCTGATAATGTGCAGTGACAAAGTTGGCCACATCAGAGAGCCAGTGTTATCACTAGAACTGGACCTGTCCAAAAATGGTCAAACTGAGAAAGCAACATTTGAGCTATCTAAGGAAGAACTACGGAAAATGATCAGCTCCTTAGAAGCAGCCAACAAAGTGAGCTTTTTTTTTTTCAATAGTTAGGAAGTTTGATTCTACAAAGTATAATATACTTTTTGGACTACAGCGAAGTGAAATGCTCAAATTTCATTGGCTACTTACAGGTATCCAAATCCTGTAGATCCCTTGTTTATATCTCAGTAGATTCCTGTCTCTGGGGCAATACAAAACATGGCAATTACACGCCTGTAACATTGGCAATGCATGGGCAATAAGTGCCATTGCAAGTTACAGGGAGGTGTATTGGGCTTGTATCTACAAAAAATGCTACAACAAGCTGAGGTCTAACTTAGTTAGACATCAAAACACAATGTTCCATGGAATTTGAAACTCTCAGGCTCTGTAATAGTGCCCTCACTTTGCTTCTGCGCCACAACACAGTGCCTTTTGGGTCACTAAATTCTGTAGAACCCTGTACTTCAATGTCTAACTATTATGTAAATACCAGTTAACCCTGTACAATCTTGGATAAATATGGTATGTATGTATAGTTGTCATGTTAACATGCTGTGATATGCTATGTGAAAGTACAAAAATAAATAGGCATTCCAATTTAAAATTACATTATCTTGATAAGCTAACCCTTGAACAAAAAAGTGGCTGTTGTATTAGAATATTTTGTTACCTGGTGTTAAAAGTGTGTGCTCTGTTAGAGTGGTTAAAAAGAGAGTTCTTTGTTAATGAAAGTGCTTCATTTATGTGGACAGATTGATGCTTTTATGTACACAAATCTCCAGATAATGCTGGTCCTCATTGTACTGCAATGTGACACGTCACACCTGTTGACACAATTGGACCATTTCAAGTAATATTCTCTGCATTGCTGCATCAGTTGTGCTGCTCTTAATGTAACATCTGTTTGTTCACATGATTAATACAGAAGACCATTTTCAATCCCCTGGCATACTCTACTTTTCATAGTACGCACAGTATTTCCCACATTGCTTTCTCTGGTGATCTCTAGTTTTAGTGATAAAACTTTTGAGCATGTGTAGACCAAAATGTCTACAGATTAGTGTACAGTCTCTACAAACAAATTTTGTGTTTCAAAGACATGTGTATATTTTTTAGAATTTCATCACAGTGTAGTGCTATCAGGTACCTTTTGATTGGCTCTAGCCGGCATCGAATCCTGTAATATGTACCTGTGTATGCTCATACCATTCCACCATATGTGACCCGGTCTGACATAATTAGGCCCGTCAAATTTTGACCATAATTTCAATGTTTGAAATTTTATACCTTTCCCTGTGGACATAACTATTCAAATGTTTCACCACTTCTGTAGAACTTTATGGAGATTTTACTGAAACTTACCAAATTGTTATAGCGTACACAGATATGGAGATACACATTATTAAGCAAACACATGTATTTTACGGCTATAAGCCCTATTTTGTCAGACTCGGTCACATATGTGCTTACACAAATGAGGCATTTTTTTGTTACCAAAGAACTTTCTGTGTGATATAGAACTAAATAAAACAGTACAGTAGGAATTGTTCCAAAAGTGACACACATTGCCTAAAATTCTGCTTTTAAAATCATTCTACAGGCATCTTATGTGACAAAAATCACTAATATTAGTCCATCTAACATGAAATACAGCATTAAACAGCAAGAAAACACTTACTGGTGACCGGATATGGATTTTTTTTTTTTGATTGCCTAAACTTGAAATTTCATCTGCCTCACTCACTCATTTAGATGCCACAGAATTATTTCAGAGCTAGGTTTCAGTCCCAGCGCTACTATAAGAGGTATACTAGCTAGATATCTGCAACTTCGCGTTTGGGATCCTGTTTGCCAATTGCCATAGGTTTGCAACCACGCCCATCCAATAAAAGATAATAGCGATAGATTACAGAGACCACCCCTCTTAACAATCTAGCTATTTATTTAACAGTGAACAAGATGACATAATGGTCTAGCTAGCTGCACACTCCTTGGCTGACTCGAGATACTCTAGTACAACAGTCGCTCTAATACAATTAGTATTATTCTAATAGAGCAGTCACAAGTTACACTGTAGCCAGCTGTGCTACAATTATAACTACACAAACTAGTATTTTTCAATTAAAAAAATGAAGTAGGGATCTATGCAATAAAAAGTAGTGAAACAAGAGATGAATGATGGTATTACACCATAGCTCAGTGGGAAAGTCCCTACTTTGGCACTGAACGCTAGTGTGTCAAAGTAGGGACTTTCCCACCGAGCTATGCTGTAATACCATCACTCATCTCTTGTTTCACTACGTTTTATTACATAAATCTCTACTTCATTTTTGCATTGACAATCTTTTAAAATATTAGTTTGAATTATACCAAATGCAAGATGTGAACAATACTGTGAAGTGTTTTGTTCATGCTTGTTTACGGAAAAAAAGTTGGGTACGAAAATTAGCAGAACCACTATAGAGACTCTGCTCAGTCCGTATTAGATACACTACTGAGAACACTGAACTTGAAGTGGAACATGGCCAATTTGTAAAGATCTTGTGGGACGTACTAGTGCTGGGCGGTATACCAGTATTTTTTACATACCACGGTATGGCTATTGGTATGGCTATTAAATAGTTTACTATGTTCGACATTGAAGGAAACTGGTACAGTGGAACCTGTGTTACGGTCACCTGGATTAAGCGGTCACCTTTGCATAACGGCCATGGACACGAGGTCCCAAATATTTTCCCATACAAATGTATGCATTGTTGTTTGCATTAAGCGGTCACCTGTCTAACGCGTATAACGGCCAACCAAGAATTCGCCTATGAATCACTGTATACATAACTTTCTCCTTCATATAGTGGTCACTACCTTTTACTGTGGCTTGTTAAGCCAACTGTCTGGCACCATGGCACCGTTTCAATTAATGCACAATTATCACACTTCCTGCCTTTTAATGAATACTATATAATCTATCAGGCTTCATTGCTTAAACGTATTCAGTAGCTATAACCAACATTCATAACAAGTTCACCTTGTCCTTTACTAAAATCTCAATGCAGATATTTTAGCATAGATAAATAGTACTGCATTGCGGTTGGCGCGAGCCTCTTAATAATAATCACTCATTTATAACGGCCATAGCCACTAAAATGCTACTGACCACCTTATACAGGTTTTCTCTATAACAGCCACCTGTATATAAAGGCCAGATATATCTGGTCCCAAGGTGACCATTATAGACAGGTTCCACTGTATCTGGTTTTGTATGAATTGCATAGTATAGTACTTTAGGGGAAGCCAGACATGAAGACTCTGGCATTTAATTAAGTGTGTTGATGGTTTAGTGTTGACTACAAGCCCATGCCCCAAGTAAACATGAGGTTTACTGCTTGCTGTGTAGTGCCAACCTGCTGTGTTGTACCAACCTACTGTCTCATTACATCCCAGTAGTAAAATATATTTATAACCTGTTAGCCTTGAGCACACTTTACTTGTGGTATTTATCCAACCTGAATTGTAACTTGGAATGAGTTAAAAGGCTTACTGACTTCAACTTAAAAATATATATAATGATTACTACATTCATTGCTATATACCACCATGCCATGATATTTTTTAGATACCGGATACTGTTTATAATTTTTCAATATCGCCCAGCACTAGGACGTACTTCCTTGGGTCTCTGGTATGGTAATTTTCTCATAGAAATATAGAACAAGAGAATTTGCTCTCTAGTACTACATACCAGTATTCTAATAGAGCACACATTTAGACTATCATGACACACAGTAGTGTGTCATGCAGCCAAGAAAGCTGGTGCGCCACACAGTGAGTACATTGACAGGAAGAAAGAACACAGCTTTTTCACTCCTTTATGGTCCCTTCTCCAAAGCACACCATTTGTGCATTATAGCTGTCCACCAGGTAGGGCATGCCAAACAGTAAAATTGATTAAATTCGCACAGCCATTTGCAAGATGTGGGCGTTCAAAGTTTCGTTTTAATTTCTTAGTTTTTTTGTTTTTTTCTTGTGCCGTACGGGGGACCACGAGGCTTTGATTTGTACACACTTTGCAAAAATTGCTATAAAATGTAGACATGTAACTCAATTGCCTCAATCTTTGGCACTAATGAAAGTGTATAAGTGAATTCAAGTACCAAGTTTGCTGTGAATCTGATGAATATCCAAGGAGTTATGGACATTTATTCACTTAGAAAAAGAGTTAACTTTTGTCATGGCTACAGGGTAATCCCGGTATAGGAATAACTTGAAAATTGTTGTGTAGATAGGCTGATCATCATAGTAGTGCCTTTTGATAGTTTGAATAGCAATAGAGTTAAAGCTACAAAGTTATAAAGCAAAAACCAAATAAGTGTAAAATTACAGGATCGAGATACTCTAATAGAGCAGTCACCACGGGGTAAAAGGGCACACAAAATTGTCAAAAAACTTAACAGTTTTGGAACCAGGGACCTCCATACCTAACAGCCGCATCCTTATCCACTGAACCACTGCTATCTTAGCTTGATCACCTCACTAAGTTTTGTACCAATAATCGGTATCAGTCCAATATTGGCTACTAGCTGATTAATCGGCTTTGATTAAATCGAGGCCGATGTTAATCTCCACTGCGCTGTGTAGTATAATGATGTGAGGGAGGCTAGACATAAGTTATTTGGCATTTTAATTAAGTTATGTGTTGATGGTTTAGCAGTGACTACAAGCCATGCCCATAATAAACTGTCAGGGTTTAGGCCATGCCCAACAGTAAACTACGGCTTTTAGGTTTCTATGTAGTACCAGCCACTTGTCCCAGCTGTATAGCAATAGCAGGGGCCGCCCAGAGAAATTAAGGGGCCCAGGGCAAAGAGTTAAAGTGGGACTCCAGAGGCAAGGAAGTTTCCATTTTGAATCACAACTTCACCCAAGCTGTAAGTTGAAGACCAAAAAAAAAAAGGTACCCCTCACCAACCATATCCACTTATCTCCTCTGAAGAATACTGTGACTGTTCTATTAGAGTATTTAGATCTGACTGCTCTATTAGAGTATATCGATCTTTTAAACAGGTATTCATGGGGACTCCTGGAGTCCCTTTCAGGCTGGGGCCTGGGGCAAAATGCCCGAGTTGCCCCCTGTGGGTGGCCCTGAGCAATAGTAAAATGTACTTAAAACCTGTATACATCTAACTTTACATTTTAGCCTAGAATAAGCTGTATATCAATGGTTATGTCACTAATATGAGTCATTTAATAATGATGAGGGTGTGTGTTAGTGTTATTAGTGTATATCAGATTGGTTATCGGTATCGGCTAATTCTGTTGCTTAATATCGGTTATCGGAATCATCGGCTAATTTGGATATCAGTGCAACACTATTAATTTCTGCTTTGTTAATGAAAATTCTGGACTAAATCTGTAAGTGTTTGTAATTTCATAGACCTACAGTACCAATAGAAGCACTAGATTGTTCTAGAACATCCTAGGTATGCTAATATTTTATTAGAAGTCCTCAAAAAAGTGCACTCTATTAGTATTGCAATAGTTTTACCAGTAAATCGTGCAATACAATACATTTCTAAGTCTGTGTTCAATAATCATCATTGTGTCTGTATAGAAAAGAAGAAATGTGAGTAAAACAAACCTCTAATTCAGCCATAGGCTGGTTTTGGGGCTTTATAAACTACAAAAAGAAGTGAAATCTGTTTTGTGTGGTTATTTTAATGCAATGAAACCTAACCATATCATACTGTATAGTAGGGTCCACAAAAGTTTGCCATGGCACATGAAAAAACATCACCCAAACCCCAGTCTCACTTTCGCTGATGACGATGAGGCAGTATTGGTTAGGTAAAACTAAGCCCAAACAAGCCTTCAGATTGACCCGAAACACTTTTTAAAAATTATTAAATGGTATTTTGTAGTGATTGACTGACTGAGTAACTGACTGACTGATGCCTTCAGACAAGCGTATCTCAACAACAGCTAAGGCTACAGGCTTGATTTTGTAACTTCGACGTCACTTCAGCTGGATACTTGCCTTTTGGCATACCGCAGTACGTACAATGCATTCTTCATGGACTTACCAGTGTCCTCCTTTGTGTCCCATTCATTTTTGCTGACAGCGAAGGGTGTTGATTTGGCAGTAGCATGTGATGGCTTCCCTTCATAATGGAAATCATCTGTATTTTCACAGTGGCTACTTTGATTGCAGAGGTGCTTTTTGGACAGTTCCTGATTCATAATGTTGTGTAATGGGTTGAACATAGCTGATAACAAAGTGTTGTAATGGATACTCCACTTTTCAAATAATAATTGATAGCTGAAGCACGTGGCGCCATTTTATTCTTTTGATGTTTGATGTGGTGTGCGTGAATTCACCAGTCATAATACTTTTATTTTCAAAAGAAAATTGACAAACAAATATACAAAAAAAATTATTTTCAAATTTGTACTTTTCCATTATGGTATCTTGAGCACAGTGGGGATATAACACTTCTTAATGTTTTACCATAATTTAATATCGTGCACTACTCCAGCTTGTTTCAGTACTGTTTATTGATGTGCTATGGTCCCTACTCTAGTTGAAAATTCCAATTTTTTGTGTACTTGTTTGGTGAGTGCCTCATTCTTAACATTGCAAGCTGTTGTGTTATTTTTCAATCATTATGTGTAGCTATTACTGTATAGTTACCATAGTGATGTCTTTTTCATAGGCTGTGATTCAACTGAAGTCCTAGCAGTGAAAAAGGAGTGGACTACACTAACACCATCTAAAGGAAATATACGCACTGCGACCTGTTGTATTTTAGTAATAAAATATTTGTGCTATTAAACCTTGTTTGTCATGCTAACAGTGTTTAGTATATAGTTTGATCTGCATCAGCTCATAATGCCTGAACAGGACAAAGCACTGGTGCATAGGGTTATAATATCGTATGGCTTAGTAGACTAGTATGTAGTTGTGGGAGAAAAAATAGCTGTGAACCAGGCCTTTGCCAACCATTGAGCATAATGCTAGCATAATAGGCAGAGTTTTTGTACATTGAGTACGAGAAAAGCTGGAACTATGTATTTTGCAGATGTTCACAGATGTATTAGATATTCTAATAGAGCAGTCAAGATACAATTCATAGTAGGATTCCATAGCTACCCAAATGCTTCAACAAATTTGATTTTGAATGTATATTATAGAACACGAAAGGTTGTTTATAGTTAGGAATTTTTTGATACATACTGTGGTTATTGTAAGGCATCTTTGTTATGGGTGGAATTTAGAATTTAAGTTATTCATATGGCAGGATATTTGACACAATGATCACAGATGTAGCAGTGCACAGGTAAGGAAGAAGAGGTTCAATTTCAGCATATGTTTAATTCTAAATGATGAATGTTCTATTAGAGTAGTTGACTGTTGTATTAGAATATAATTTTAATTTTCAGCAGCTTGCTTTTTACCCCATTTTGTGTATTCCTAGAAAAGATTAGCTCTTCGCTTCTTGTTCTTTCCATTTTTTTATTTCCCTTGTGTGCTTATGATGTAATTGCACCTGCAGGTGGTGTAACTTCTAGCTCTCAAATTACACAGTATATACATACGTGTAGCAAAGAGGGGTGCTTCAGCACCCCAACCCTAAATCCACCCTTGTTTAAGCTATTATTATGAAGTTTGATACATCCCACAAGTCAAATTAACACTGTAAAACATGGTTTTAAATACATTTTGTACTTTCACTGTAGCTGACAAGCACATGTACAGGTAGGCTGGTGTTCAAACCACTATAATAGCTTGCAATTGTGTCACCACAAAACCATCAACAAATACCACTGCCTTTGTAAGGCTACTCTCTAACATTGGTATGGTGTTGTGAGTTATTCAGACACATATCCAGCACATGGACCAGCAGGTGTCCAAAGTCCTGTCACATATATATTGGATTGCACAATCTTTGCCACATTACATAATCTACATACTTATTTGCATAACACCTTAATAGTATAACTATGACTGAACTAGGGATTAAATGTCCACTAGACTATCTGCAGGTATAGGCAACCTTGTTTGTTTCACCACTAACTTAAAGGTATAAGTAGTATAAATTCCCTTCTTCAGTATATAATGTAATGATGTGTAATTTTGTGTGATGTATTTGTGTTGTACAAATAGTTCCTGTATCTGTGTGCTTGTGTTGTACTTATTGCTTCTGTACTTGTGTGTTTATAATAGCTGTGTGTTCTTTGTATGCTCTTGTATGGAAGAACGGCTATGCTGAATATTCAAGGAGGTGTCACATAGGTACTCGCTGTAGGTAGATCTGCGACCACGGTGAAAGTCCTGACCGACTGAAATTTCGCTTTGACCTGTGACTAAGAGCCTTTTTCGACCTTTGACCGGTGACTTAGTGACAATATTTTAGCACTTATCGATTGTGGGTTGGAAGCTTTTACCCTTGACAGTACAATTTTGGTGGCCTTGACCTTTGACTTAGACTTTGACCGAGGTCGCAGGTCTACCTACAGTCAGTGCCTGTGTGTCCCCCCTTGATATTTGAGCTAAAATAAAAATCAATCAATAAAAAATCCCTTGATTCACTCCTATTTTCTACCCAACTTCAAATTCCAACTACGTAGCTACTTGCTTGTTTGCTTTTAATAATGAACCCGCACATACCGTATTAAAGAAAGAATGGCATCAGGCATGCCATGAAAGTAATTTTTTTCTTCAGAACGTGTGCCCCAACTTTACTAAGACAATAAACAGATAATAATATAATGAAAAGGGAAGTGGCCATTATGCTTTGTTTTCAGCTATGCTCTGCCCATTCAGCTACTAGTCTGGTGCTGCCATAGATAATATACAGGGGGTATATTATCTATGGTGCCACCGACTTTATTTAGGTGCTTACAAGCGTCCTGGAAATAGGCCCTTGTAAGCGCCTAAATAGGGTCAGCGGTGCCAGACTATACAGCTACACAGTGTTACTCGAAATCCAGTCACTATGGAAAATACAGGTGATAAGCATAACAACCAACACAGCCAGTTTTGTTGATGCTTTTTGTTCTCAACAGCCTAGAAAGGCCTCACTATGAAAGATTAAGTTTAAAAATTGTTTTGATCATTCGACAACAGCTGGAACATTCTCAGAGGCATCCTATGGACTTAGCTTCTGTCACAAGTGCCTCAAACTGGCTTACCATGCACTCTGCCTTTGAATGAGCATGGTTTTCCTCTCCACTTTCATGATGCTGCCTTGCATTATGAATGCCCCCCCCCCCCCTTCATACACTTGGTCTTTGTATCTGTCGGGCTTCCTTCTCAGTGGAGTGCATTCTGTCATGTCCCAAAGGCGGTTTACCATCTAATGAGATTAGGGACCTTGCAGCTAATCTACTCACTGAGGTGTGTCCCCAGGTGTGTATTAAACCTGTTGCAGTCAGTTCACAATTCAATCCCCCTTGCTACTTCTAATACTCAGGAGGAAGGGCACATTTAGATATCACTGTGATAGGTTTTTCAGGTGGTCGTTCAAGGGAAGTGCTTCATCAATGTTTGAGTTTTTAATCCCTTTGCCCTCTTCAATTGCTCCACCTCTTTATCTTCCAGTTTTTAAAAAAACATGAATCAAATGTCATGCAAATGGCCAGCATATTCATGAAGTTGAGCATACCTCTTTACTCCCATCATTCTGTATACCACTGCTAGGTAAGCTCATGAAGCTCCATGTACCTGGCTCTCTAAGTGGGAGATGAATATTCAGTGGCTTTAGGTTGGCTTCGCTGTTGTCCAGGCTTTTCGCTGCTTCAACCTGATATTCAATGTGTTTGTGGAACATGTTCCTTCATTGATGTCTTCTCTAGGGCTCCACCACAAATGGATTTAGTGAAGTAAAGTCCCACCTGTCTTGTTGTGGTGATTGGCCTCTCTCTTCCATGACCTTTTGCTTTTAGTTGTCCAGCACGTGCTTTCTTGTGTTAGGGGTGGTTAGTAAGGGCAGCACATCTAGCACGGGAAAACATAATAACCAACACAGCCACAGAGAATCCACATCATGCTATCACAAATTGACACTTTACATTGTTAGCGAAAGTCCATGATGCATGTATTGCATGTACTGCAGTTGGCAAACAGGCACATCTCGGGACGAAGCAATGTGAAACAGTGAAGAAATCAAGTCCATTTGTCCATTATGGAGTTGAGTCAGTCAGCGTAATTTGCTAAATCGTTATTTTAATTCCATAGAAACTTTTTTGAAGGGTTTAGGGTGACAGTTTTGGCTTGGCTATGACAAACCAATGCTACCAAGCTGTCAGGAAGGTTGGTTTAAGGATGATACAGTAATTTTGGCTGGAAAATCCCAGCTCTTCATGATCCCTAGTACTACCATATTGTGTGATGATGATGTATATCCTTAATCAGCTATAGGGAACCAATTAACCCATGCAGTGAGATAAACTTCTGAGAAACTGAATTATCACTGATCATCAATGTAATCTGGAGCTAATATGTCACATAATGTGTGACAGTATTAAAATATGATTCATACATGCTTTCAGTTTCTGTTTTTTAAAACTAGGGATAGTAAAAAACCATATCAAGCCATCACTAGACCTATGACTTTTAACAGAAGAATATTATTTAGTGTTGAGACTGTGATTCCCTTCTATATTATCCAGCCTTATATGTACATGCATATTTTCTATTAACATACAATGTTTAATACCAAGAGTTCGGAGAGAGTATCCATGCATGCAGCTTTGGATTTACGTAGTCTGTACAAAATCACTGTGTTAAAGCTCAGCCTAATTTACCTTTGATCAAATTAATACTTCTGATGATAGAGAACTGTTGATTGGTGCTTATTATTGTTGCAGATAAGGTCAAGGCTTAACTCTGTGAACAGGCTTAATGTGTTACTTGACTTAGTGATTTTCCTGGATGTATTCCAGTTAGATACTCTCCCTTACTTGTATTATGAACTCTACTCTACATACTACACATTCTCATGGAGTACATGTTGTGTGGGTGATGATTGTTTAGATCTGCTTCATTAAGTAACAAACATGAATACACACATACAAATATGTTTACCACTATAAGAGATCATCTATGGTACATTGAGAAGGCATGCATTGCTTGCCAACACATGATATTATTTAGTGTTGAGACTGTGACTCCCTTCTATATTATCCACCCTTATATGTACATGCATATTCTCTATTAACATACAATGTTTAATACCAAGAGTTCGGAGAGAGTATCCATGCATGCAGCTTTGGATTTACGTAGTCTGTACAAAATCACTGTGTTAAGCTCAGCCTAATTTACCTTTGATCAAATTAATACTTCTGATGATAGAGAACTGTTGATTGGTGCTTATTATTGTTGCAGATAAGGTCAAGGCTTAACTCTGTGAACAGGCTTAATGTGTTACTTGACTTAGTGATTTTCCTGGATGTATTCCAGTTAGATACTCTCCCTTACTTGTATTATGAACTCTGCTCTACACACCGCACATTCTCATGGAGTACATGTTGTGTGGGTGATGATTGTTTAGATCTGCTTCATTAAGTAACAAACATGAATACACACATACAAATATGTTTACCACTATAAGAGATCATCTATGGTACATTGAGAAGGCATGCATTGCTTACCAACGCATGACAAACTGTGTATGTAATCATCAAATTTAAGATACTTTCATGGCTTGTGATTGTTAAGTGATTGTATTGATTCTGTGTGGGAATTGTAAAGTAATTTGCAAATAATTCAAAGTATTCAACATTGCACCTTTTGCTGTAGTAATACATACAACCTTACATGTTTACTAAACAACATCATCATTATAATTTTGCTTAAAAGTATTGCATAATTATTATATTATCATGCTATAAGTTTACATCATATGGTGACACTATTTCATTGCATTGAATGGACAAAGTGGAGCCATTAAAATTGTACCTTGCTAATTCTCTGTGTCAATAAAATTTGCAATAACCATTATGTTCAAATTGAAAGTACCAGTCAAAGTTGTGACATAGCTTCGTTATGTAATGGTGCTTGGTATTATGTACTGCTACAGTTGTGGCTTTGTAACTATCTGTGTGTTTACCTGGCAACATAATATTATTATGTAAATGCAGCTGTCTATGCTGGTATGCATACATTCCAGATACACAGTCATATAATTGGATATACGTACATTCAGATTACATGGATGATAAGTGATAATTCAGTTTCTTAGAAAATCTCCCTAATTAAGTTAAAGTTTAATGAGTATAATTATTAAGTGTCACATACATGATCACATTTATGCTATAGCCAGTTTGTAGATAACAAAAGTAATGTCTGAGATGGAATGTGAACATTACCTAAACTTTAATTTCAAATTTTAACATTCTGTCTTGTACCTCAAGTCTTACATACTACTATACAGTACAGCAGAAATTTAAGCAATACCCCTAGAAAGCTCTTCACATTTTGAAAGTACATGGTTACTTCTACCAGTGTGCCCCTTAGTAGATCTGCCCTTGATAGTTATTACAATAATTACCATAATATATTTTGAACATACTATGTATAACACTGAGCATTACTCAAACAGCATAATTGACTCTTTTCAAACTATAATTGGCTCGAGCCTATTGAAGCATCAGTAATCAAGGAACCAACATAACTCAATTTGCAAGAACACCTAGCATCTCAATTTACATAAATAAGTCAAGGTGGTCTTATTAATGACTCAGAGGTTAGCTAGCCAATGAAGTCACATTGTCACTATGTGTATTATATGTGTACAAATAGACTTGTTTTGACAAGACTGCTTTTCCCTGTCATTTGTGTATATAGGAAGAATAGCTAGGGCTGTTGCCTTTTGTAAGTCATGCCCTGCCACACCTCATTACAATGAGCCTGTCAACTGTAGGCCTAAAAAAGCTTTATGGTGTATATGCTGCTTGTTTCTTCTGTAGTATTCACTATCCCCATCAAGAAGGCCAACACATGTGTTGCAGAGGATCAGAAACATGTAACTAAGAACTCTCATGAGTATAGACCAGTTGATGGCTTGATCCCACAGGCTAGGCAAGTATCTGAGGAGCCACATACAGTATGCACTTGCTTCATACTAGAAGATAATATATTGTATCCATGCAAAAAAAACAGCCAAGCTGTATAAAAGGATGCTCAGTGGCCTTTAGATACCTGGGTGGAAAAAGTTGTGAAACCAAAGGTGGTAGCCATGAAATGGCTGCAATAATGTTAATTATTATAAAGCTGTACAGTTTATATTACATAGGTATCTCAATTAGCAAACCCACACTGTACTACATATTACTTCATTTAATGAAGGAACCTGCGCATGTGTGACAGGAACTATGATCTCAATAGATGATCTGATTACTGAGACTGTATTACTGAGGCCATGAAAATCACCACACACATGGTACGGCCTTTGCTTGAAATGGTCACTGTAAATTGTCTTGGGACCTAATTCTTTACATAACGCCTTACACATCATGTAGTTCTGTTGCAGAAAAGCATGGCTATAAGTTAAATAATTATACAGAAAGTTCAAGACTGCAAGACTACGTACTTGCTGTGATACAGTGCTTGGAAACTACCACACACATAATGTTTACATGGAAGTGCAACTGGAAGAGGACATAGCTAGCTTTGTTGTTTACTCCCTACAGCCATAACTTCACATAGCATTAACAAAGTGGTGTATAGCATAATAATAACAAAGTTGCCTTAAACCTATCCCCCAACATACATAACTCCATTAATTAGCTAACTCCGTCACTTAATTGCCTGGAATGTAGTCAATCCTCTGTTCATCAAATCCAACTGTAACTGCCAAATAAACTTGAACAAAATATCATCAGCTTCTGTGACACATTATACAATCCCAACTCCTAAAAATTATATTATTTTTCCCTTTCAAGTGGGTAGTTGGAAAAGGCGGATACGGTCAGACACGGACACAGGTGCGGATATTTTTAAAATACGCTTTTACATTTACAAAACAGTTATTTTTCATACCTAATGTTGTTTTTACAGCAGCAGACCTAGACGTCAATATTGTCATAGCGCTTATTCATTTATAAGCGCATGTGTGAAGGATACCAGTTTGTCAGGTTAGGTAATCCAAAGGCTGCAGCACATGTTGCTGTCAGACCTTCAGTGCTGGTCACTGTAAAGCTCTAATAACGATAGACTAGCACTCCAAAGACCATATTGTAGTGTTGTCACATGCTCTAGAAATCTAATTCAGAGTCATAGAGACTATTAGCTGGCATATCCCAACCTATAGTACGTACATGTTGAACTGGATCCTCAAAAACATTTACTAACTCATAGATGCAATTACACATGATCTTGGAAATTTGGCTCATTTGTAGCACTGCTTGACCCGCTAAAAATATTTCAATTTTTTTTTTCAAATGTCTGACAATATTTACAGCCAATCAAAACTTTCACCATACATTTCCTATAGAGAAGCCATTAATAGAGAAGCTATAATGTACAGTCCTTTCCCAAACTTTTAATGGGGCCAAATCATGCATCACGTGCCTGTTGCTGATACCTTTGCTGTCACCACTAGTCATCTTGTTGGCTGAAATGTTAACCCTCTTGAGAAAAATCCACTTTTTAACTTTTCAAGATCCAGCTCAACTTGTACATACTATAATCTCGTAAGCCAGGTCTTTGAAATCCTCAATGCTTGGTATAAGCGCCTACGCCTTATACTAATATGCATAAGATTGAATGTGGATTTGGTGAGGGGTAGGTAAACGACCTGAAGTTTCATAGATCACCTCTGAAATTTTTTTCTGAAAGATGAAATATTGCCTGAAATTTGTGTAGTTTGAAAGATGAAATTTGATAATCGAAAAATGTAATGAAAATTTACAGAATTTTACGAAGTCTAATTTACTAAATTTTTTATGATTTTACGTTTTGGGCACTTGATTTTACGTTTTTGGGCACTTCACCCCCACTCTGAGGATGATTGGTTGCAGGGTTGTTCAGTGGAGGAGGATGGGGATTTGCCCCAAGATGTTGCTGAGGGAGATGACAGTCAACCCTGTGCCAATGTGACTATTATGTGAGTGAACAGAGTTGGACAAAAGTATCATCTGGCCTCTGCAGGGACAACACAGTGTCTGATAATAACTTTCCTTCTGCGTTTCCTGTCACCAATAGCAATAGGTTTTCATCGCTCTCTGTTGAATAGGCTTCATTGGACCCTGAAGATGCGGTTCCTCAAGACGTTGGTATTGAAGATTCACACATTCAGTTCACTTTTGCATCATCTCAAGGAGCTGTTACGACTGAGAACATTGGGCCAGCTGATTTTGAGTTGCTTGAGGAGGCCATTGCTGCTGTTGCAGAGCAGAAGACTTCACATTTGGTAATTTCAGCACCCCCAGATACTGTGAGCTCTCCTTTAGTTGTTGCTGATGGAATTGCTTCTGAAACTCTGTGTGATGAGCAACCACATGATTTGAGGCACTCTAGTTATCAAGCTCACTACCCGTTAGAATTGTCCCTTTATCATCTGCCCACAGTTAGTATTAGTAGACCTTTAGCATTTTCAGGACTAGATCTATCTGTTGACGAACTGACTTCCGACTTTAATGCTACACAGTATCCCAATGATTACCATCCATTCATCTCTTCATTTAATCCACTAGTACCTAGCAGTTCCCACTTTTCCCCCTTTACCCTGTATTCATCCTTCCCCACTATGCCCAGCGTCTCCCTTCCAACTTGACTGTATAATTAGTATAATTATTGTTTTAGCTCACATATGTATGTTGTAACTTTCAGTTTATTATATAATCGGGATTATTTTAGAACTACTGAATTTTACGGAGATATTTGAACTGAAATTTGTGTTTAAAGATGAAATATGGGTAGTGAAAGATGAAATATGGGTAGTGAAAGATGAAATATGGGCAGTCATCTTTGAAATTTCATAGACAATTTTAGCTCATTACCAACCCCTCGGGATTTGGCCTGCTAAGCTAAGTTGCATGGGGCATACAAACTAATCTCTACAATTATATAACTCTGTATTAGACTTTAGAGCATGTGTACAATGCTATATGGTCTTTGGCATTCTGCAAAGTGCCGGTCTAGTCCTTCACACGTGTGCTTATAAATGGATAAGCGCTATAGCAAGATCAACGCCCGGGTATGGAAGCGAAGACTGCTGTAAAAACATGAAAAATAACTGTTATATATATGTAAAAGTGCTTTTTAAAACGTAAATGCTAGGTACAGGGTAAAAGTCGCACGTGTATTTTACTTAATTACAGCAAAATACTTAATTACAACAAAAATACATTGAATTATGCAGGTCTTTAATTAGGGTGAGGACAAGCTTAAGATTGCGAAATCAGATGCAAGGTTGAGGACCAACTCACTCTCGGACCAACTGGATGAGCGAGATTGAGAGCCAACTGAATGACATTGGCGATGGCCATGAGCAATGTAAGTATGAAGCTGCACATGTTCAGCCAGGTTCTCATCCCAGGCGTAACCTTTAATAGTCTAGGCACAGTACCTTTGTCAATAAAACATTAGGTAGGTCTGAAGGGCCGGTGTTTACTTATACTACAAAGATCACCTCTTTACAAAGAGTCCCATACATGTACAGTGCTTAATGACTATGAGCTGTTATAGAGAACAAATGCTTGTACTCTTAACAACATAGTGAGTGGTACGAAAACAATTATTGACTTCCAGTATGATATAGCAAATTTTAGGGGCTATATTATCCCCTAATTAGAATTGTGGTTGACTTACAATCACTGTCTGTGATGATCTGAATAGGTACTATCTCTTTACTGCTAAATCTGCAGGATTTAACCCAGCACACTTGTTTTAAGCTATGTGACCCATATTACCCTGTCCCATAATACCAGCCTCTACTCTATGCATCAGTGAATGTGCAACATGGCATTCTGATATAATGAACTGTTTAAGAAGGATTGGGCCTCTACCCAAAGGTTCAATAACAACCGATAGGGCTCTCAGCTGGGATTTCGAAAC
This sequence comes from Dysidea avara, assembly GCF_963678975.1. Taxonomy (NCBI): domain Eukaryota; kingdom Metazoa; phylum Porifera; class Demospongiae; order Dictyoceratida; family Dysideidae; genus Dysidea; species Dysidea avara. The sequence continues at coordinate 50,689,721 of NC_089272.1, read as the reverse complement.
CATGCGAGCCCGAAACCATGGTAACGAAACCAACATAGGCATTGAACAGTGTATAAGCAATTGTGTCATCGCTTACCCTCTTTCACCTTTATTTCCATTTAGACATCAATCAATTTAAATTCTTTGTGAGCTGTCGTTTGAGAACCTGTATCGTGCCACCGTCTCGTCTCTTTCGCTCCACAACTTTCGACGCCCCCGCATCACTACAACTGTAACGTTACCCTAATTCCTAACCATACTCGATTGTTGCAGGTACCATATATTTGGCCCAAAATGTATCCAGCTATGGTAGCCTATCAGGCTATAGGTCCGTATACTTCAAATACGGACGTGAGGTACTCACGGGTGGTTACGCCCCCCTGGGGGCCTCTCCGGATGTGAGCTCCCAAGAGTTCAGAAACTCTTGGTGGTACGTTGCATCGTACCAGTCGCCACTGGCTAGTTGGAAAATGCGGATACGGTCGGACGCGGGCACGGACACGGAAATTTTCAAAAAGCACTTTTACATTTAAATGTAAGTTATTTTTCATATCTAACGCTGTTTTTACAGCAGTCTTCGCTTCCAGACCCAGGCGTCGATCCTTTCATAGCGCTTATCCATTTATAAGCGCACGTGCGAAGGGCTAGACCAGCACTCCACAGCATGCCAAAGACCATAATAGTGTTGTACACATGTTCTGAAGTCTAATACGGAGTTATAGGTCTTGTGCTGACTATGCTAACTACAAGACCAAACGTAATATAGTCAAATGTAAACTTAGAACTGCCCAAAAGTCATACGAACAATTACTTTTAAATAAATTTAAGTCCAACCCAAAAGCCTTCTATTCCTACGTCAAATCTAAACAAAAGGTTAAGCCTAGTATTGGCCCTTTAGAGAAGACTGATGGCTCTTCCACTACCAGTGATGAGGAAATTACTGATGTTCTCAACAGATATTTTGAGTCAACTTTTACTCAAGAAGATCTATCGTATATTCCAGCGCCTCCTTTTAGATATGAAGAATCTATATGTGATGTCAACATATCTGAGTCTATTGTATTGGAGAAATTGAGTACTCTGAAAGATAATAAAGCTCCTGGTCCAGATAGGATCCATTCTTATGTTCTCAAGGCTTATGCCCATACACTTTGCACTCCTTTAACCATGCTATTCCATCAGTCCTTGACTAGTGGAGATCTCCCTTGCGAATGGAAGAAAGCCCACGTAATACCAGTATATAAGAAAGCCTAGAAAGGTTCTAAGTTTAAGGCTACCAACTACAGACCAATCAGTCTGGTGGTTAAAATTTTAGAATCTATTATTCGTATGGAGTTATTTGACTTTCTTTTAGAAAATAACATTCTTAACCATCAGCAACATGGTTTTGTGTGCAACAAGTCATGTTTAACTAATTTGTTGGAAACCTTTGAAGACTGGACAAATGCGGTGGACCAGGGTTATGGGGTTGATGTGGTATACCTGGATTACAGTAAGGCATTTGACTCTGTACATGTACCACATCGTAGATCGATTTCTGAACTTGACGCGTACAGTGTACGTGGAAACTTGTCCCTGTGATTATCCAATTTTCTCACTAATCGTTTTCAGTGAGTAGTGGTTAATGGGTCTCAGTCAGATTGGGTTAATGTTCAGAGTGGAGTACCTCAAGGTTCAGTTTTGGGTCCCTTTTATTTATACTGTATGTCAACGATGTGCCTGACCTCATTGAGAGTAATTTGAAGATGTTTGCAGACGACACCAAGATATACTCGGTCATTAAATCTTTTCATGACAGCCTTAAACTACAACATGATATCAACAAGTTAATGCAATGGTCAAGTGTTTGATTGCTTAGATTTAACACAGCCAAATGCAAAGTAATGCAGATTGGTAACTCTCTTCCTGCATCATACACCATGTAAGATGGCACTACAAATGTATCTACTGACCTAGAACTAGTGAACGAGGAGAAGGACCTTGGAGTGTGGTGCACAAGTGATCTCAAGCCATCTCTACACTGCCTTATTAGGAGATCTTTTAGAATTGACTCTACTGATATGTTTATATTTTTGTATAAGATGTATGTTTGACCACATTTGGAATATTGTGCGCAATCTTGGAGTCTGTACTTGGCCAGAGACATCGACACCCTTGAAAAGGTTCAGAGACGTGCAACTAAACACCTTCGCGGATTAGCCCACTTGACTTATGAAAGCCGTCTTGAAATTTTGGATCTCTATTCTCTGTATTGCAGATGTCAAAGGGGTGATATGATTGAAACATATGAGATACTTAAACGACATTATGACTAGGACCCATCTACATTTTTTACTTTAAATATACTGCTACCACCAGGGGCCACTCTCTTAAGCTTTTTAAAGAAAGATCAAGATTACTTGTTAGGCAGAACTTTTTTTACAAATAGAATAGTCAATCTATGGAACTCCTTACCTGACTTTATCATTTCAGCACCAACAGTTGCAACCTTCAAGCTGTGCTTGGATAATTTTTGGAAGCAATCTAGATATGGGCACCTTCAAAGGCCTGCGGCCTAGCCTGGCAAGTTAGCTTGCCTGGGCATCTACAAGCCCATTAAATAATAATAATAATATATAGTTGTAGTGATTAGCTTGTATGCCCCTTGCAAATTAGCTTAGCAGGCCAAATCCACAATCTTACGCCTTTTAGCATAAGGCGCAGACGCTTATACCGAGTGTTGAGGGTTTTCAAGGACCTGGCCTACGAGATTAAGTTGAGACATGTTAGATTAATCTTTGTGACTCTGAATTAGATTCTAGAGCACATATACAACACAGGCCTGCCAACTCTCACGGGTTTACCGTGAGTCTCACGGTTTCATTACCCTGCTCAAGGGAAGCAGATCGAATATCACGGTTTTTGAGGCCTGCTAACTCTCACGGTTTCACTAACCTTCGTTGGATAGAATCTCATGGTTTGTAGCGCGAATGTCACGGATTTCAAGTTTAAAAAGTCGAAACCTTTTTTTTTTTTTTTAAAGTTTTTTTTTTGGTCTCAGCATAGCATCTACCAGTTGTTTTTTTTACTACACACTGCAATACTACAATAAAGGTACAAAATTTTCAAGATTTTTTTACTTTCCAGGTTGGCAGGCCTGACAACACTATAATGGTCTTTAGAGTGGTTAGTCTATCCTTAGCACGTGCGCTTATAAATGGATAAGCGCTATAGAAAGATCGAAGCCTGGGTCTGGAAGCGAAGACTGCTGTGAAAAAAAAATTTCTCTTGTTTTTTTAGGTATGAAAAATAACTGTTATATAAATGTAAAAGTGCTTTTTGAAAATGTCCGTGTCCGCCTTTTTCAACTACCCGTCGCCACTGGCTGCAGTGCGACTTCCACCCTATACTTAGCAAGTACCTTTTTGAAAGCGTCCGTGTCCGCGTCCGATCGTAACTACCCCTTTCAACTAGCTAGTAGCTATGTAATGCTTAACAAAATTAATGAGCCTGTATTCACGGGAATTTAATTAATGATGTCCTTATCAGCTATAGGGACCCTATCAACTCATGCAGTACAATAAACTTCTGAAAAACGAAATTATCACCTATCATCCATGTAATCTGTAATTTATCCCACATAAACTTAATTATTAGTTTCTCATCTCCTCCATCATCTTACCTCATCAAGGAATTTTTGCACCACTGGTGGCTTAGTGCAGCCATCCAGCACCATTTAATGTTGGCATGTACCTTGCTTGAGCAAAATTATAAATAAAATAAAAATCCACCTTCCCACACTGCTATTCTGAGTACAGGAGGATGAGAAACTACAATGTAATGATTAAGTTCATGTGGCCTAATTTGTGACAGAATTAAAATATTATTCATACATGCTTCCAGCTCCTGTTCTTTAAACTAGGGATAGTTGGAAAATAGTTTTTTTTGTAGACACTAGATCTATGACTTTAACAGATTTTATAGTATCAAGATTGTGACTCCCTATTTTCTACTACACATTAGATTCCAGCCTTAGATAGTATACATTATACACATGCATGCATGTACTCTATTAATACCCATGGCACATACAATGCTTGATACACACTACATCTACATTATTCTCATGGAGTACATGTTGTGTGGGTAATGAACATGACTACATACATACAAATAATATTAATATGTTTATCATCATAAGTGACCATCTATGGCACATTGAGTATAGGCATGCAGCAACGCATGACAGATTGTGTAGGCAACCATCAGATTTAAAATACTTTCATGGCTTGTGATTGTTAGGCCAGGCAACTTGATTACTTGTTTCTCATCCACCAAAATTTGGATTTCCATGTGGGCGGGAGGTCATTTTTTGTTATTCATTATTAACCAAAATGCTCCAAATCAGGCTGTCTGTTACTACAAAGATTAGCTAAAGCCTTTTAAAAGCTAATACTTATGTTTTACTACTGCTTTAGAGCTGCAACAGACGTTTGCCGGCTGTAAAATGATATCCAGCCTTCATAGCATCAAAATGCGTGTGCATGTGATTGATAATGGCAATAATGAAATTAGAGGTGGTGGGGTAGAAAGGGATGCAGGTGGGGATGAGAAACAATTAATCAACTTTGGCTGGCCTTAAGTATTGATCTGCCTAGAGCGATACATCGAAGTGTTCAACAATTGCATCTTTTGCTGCAATAATACATATACATACAACCTTACCAATGCATTCAGTTTGTGAATGTCACTGAGATGATCATTTGAATGTCCCAACCAAAGTTATGAACCTTCCTCACTTTCAGGTTGCAATTTACTAAAGGATTACTCAGATCAAGTATCCTGTAGTGAATGATGCCCAGTATAAAAGTGTATAGTCCATTTCTATCAGTTTTAATAAAATTATATAGTGCTAAATAAATGATTTGATTATGGCTTTACATGTACGGTTATGTATTAATGCATCATGCATATAAGTGAGTTGGTGTTTGTTACATGCACTTCATATACATTATTAATTTTTGAACCACACACACGTCGTTATTCGTCTTGGTGCATGCGTGGGCATAATGGTTTTGTGTACATACTGTATATACTGGTCAAAATAATGTAATACATTATTGTTCCAAGAAACTTTATCATACATATTATTAGGTGCTTGAATTTGTGACTGGAATTTGTAGCCACTATATATATGTTCAATGTGTTACACACAGAGCTTGATAAAACTATATATACTGTACCTGTACTGATATGTAACTTTTGGTGGCTTATAATATGCTATACTGTTACTGCTATACTGTTACATATTCTCATCATATTGTGTATATATATGGTCTTATACACATATCGTTATCCATGCATAGTTGTTGGTGTATTCCCTGACTAGTGTACCTGGGACTCTTATCGTAGTAGTGATGAGTGGACTGTTTCCCTATTTTGTTGTGAATTGGATTTCATGGTATGACTCACCACCATCAGTGAGCAATAAAAATTAGGTGGAAAATTAAATATAACAAGGCCACAGTATCTGATCTTGTATGTCATCAATTAACTAGCTATACCAGTTTACATTTACCTCAGGAATGTGATTCCAGATAACTGCTCAAAACAGGTTATATGCATATACATGCACATAGTCATATGCACACGCTGTTGTATAAAAGGCTGACAACTTTGCTACGCATGTTACTTAGCTCCATACAGCTGGTTCAGTAAACTGCTTAGCAATGAGAGTACTCTGCTGGCTGTTGTTGCTAGGGATTGCTGGCTGTGGTGTAGCACACAGCTCCTGCATTGGAAAAAAATCTGCAACTGCTGCTTTAGGTCATCCCTTCTTCTTTACCTTCAACTATGATGGTCCCAAAGAGATTGTTGACTACTCATTCAGCAAGGATGATTTGACTTTCAATGGTGACAACATCAGGATCTTCCCAGACATAAACCGGATATACTTTACAGAAGTCACTGAATTGGATGCAGGAACATACACCTTAGTGGTGTTTAGCAGTAAAATTCTCTACAATGAAACTGTCAGGCTTTGTGGTAAGTCCCTGTAAATTACAAGCTAGATCCTTACAGGTTCAATCCTATAATATACACTAGCTATAGTTACAATGTAAATCAAGTATTATATATACAATGTAGCAAGTACTGCAGTAAAATTAATAACAAGCCTATAAATGTGAGCTTGTATGTGTATTGATTCATACATTTACTGTACTTTCTCTGTAGTTAATTCTTCAGCTGAATCTTCAGATCCATCATATGGCAAAAGTAAGTGATGCTACTGGACATCTAGTATCATCTACACAGTAGAAAGTCTAAACCTTAATGTCATAGTTATTAGTGAGTAGTCAATGCTAGTAGACAGCATGTTGTTCATGTGATTTTTTCATAAATTATTTCAGTTAGCATTATAAGAACACTTATAAGGCTAGCATGTGCATTGTGGTTAAATGGACTTGTGTACATGTGGTTAAATGGACTTTTGCACACTTTATTGTCCAGATCTCCTGTGTATAAAGTATAATCTTCTACAATGTACACGAACCATCACACACATTGCATTATTTGCACCTGTATATTGCATACAGACAATATTATTATGGTGCATGCATACGTCCACCCAAGCATGTGATACATGATAATTATAGTAATTATTTTGCTGTTCTTTAGTTTCCCAATCTGTGAAAGCAGCAATATCCGAGATGATTTCTACAGAAAAATCACTAAGGAAAAAGAGAGATGCATTTATCAAGACTGATGATCTTGAAACTTTTATTGCAACAGCCAATGCTTCTTCTATTATAAGGAAAAAAGTCCATCCATTGGGTGAAGCGGCAGCAGCACACAGCACAGCCAGGACAAAATTGGAGAATGTTTTGAGCAAAGCTCAAAGTTTAATGGGTTCCAATACAAATGGTGAGCCTACAGAAGCAGAAGGTAATTTGATGTTAGAATATGCTCAGTGTCCAGCTCGTGTGGTTGACTGCTCGAAAATTGCTACTGTATCAGTGTATCGCACAATTGATGGCGTCTGCAATAATTATTGTGATACTGGACACCAGCTGCAGGGTGCTTCCAACACTGCCTTCAAACGTTTACTAGGAACTGCATACGATGATGGCATATCACTTCCTGTGGGGTTTAGTCAGCAAGCAAATCCACATGGTAATCCTTTCACAGGTCCATGGCCTAGTGCAAGGATGGTTAGTAGAGTAATAGACACAGATCAACCTATATCTAGTACACAAATGACCCATCTTGCTATGACATGGGGGCAATTTGTCGATCATGATTTGGACTTATTCGGTGAATTTGAAACTTCAGAATGTGAGGAATCCTGCGAGTTTGATCAAACATTCCCCTTCTGCTATCCGATCAAAGTTGAACCAACCGATCCTGTGTTTGGAGTACATGAACCCAATAAAGGGAAATGTTTACCTCTTACCAGGTCTGTGGGAACATGTGTTAACCCTTTTCAGAAGGCCAGACAGCAAATCAACCAGATAACACATTACCTAGATGGATCTAATGTCTATGGATCTACAAAAGAAGTAGCTGATTCACTTCGATATTTTTCTGGTGGCTTGTTAAAATGGAGTGGCAACAGCTCTCTCAAAGGTGATCTTCCATTTGATCCTGATGATCCTGTACTACACTTTGTTGCTGGTGACGTAAGACCTGCTGAAAACACTGCCTTAGCAATTATGCACACCATTTGGCTACGACAACACAATCGTCTTGTTACAGAATTAGCTAAAGTGAACCCTTGTTGGGATGATGAGAAGCTTTATCAAGAAGGTCGTAAGATTGTTGGTGCTATGATGCAAGTCATTGTTTACAAGGAGTTTCTACCACTGCTGTTTGGATCATTTGGATTCAAAAAGTTTATTGGATCCTATCCTGGTTACAGATCATCTACTGATGCCAGCATACCAAACTCTTTTGCAACAGCAGCATACAGGTTTGGACACTCTTTGATTAAACCACAATTCACTCGTCTAGACAGAAATAACAAACCTTTAAGCATTGGTCCACTTAACTTACGTGATTCATTCTTTAGTCCTCTACAATACTTTCTCAGTGGCAAAACTGATCCCATATTACGTGGTCTTATGCAAGACAAATCACGAGAGGTTGACGAGTTTGTTACTTCAGTGCTAACCACACAGCTCTTTGTACGACCAAACTCAAATATTGGGCAAGATCTTATAGCTCGGAATATTCAACGTAGTCGTGAACATGGTACCCCATCCTATAGGAGGTTTCAGCAAGCATGTTACCGGGTTTATGGAGTCTCATCAGCTTTTCAAAATCCCACAACTGTACAGAAATTGAAAGCGCTCTATGGAAGTTCTGGATTTCAAAGTGGCATTGATTTATTTGTAGGAGGTTTGGCTGAGAAAAGAATGCCAGGAGCTGAATTAGGACCCACATTTGCTTGCATCATCGGAAAAACTTTTGCTGATTTGAGAAATGGGGATAGATTCTACTGGGAGAATATAGGAGTGTTCACATCTGCTCAGCGTAGTTGCCTTGGATATGTTAGCCTTGCAAAAGTTATTTGTGATAATTCTGATGATATAACCTCCATCATTCCAAAAGCATTGCAACTAGGGCAGTCTCAGCGAAGCTGTTCCAGTCTACCAAGTTTAAATCTTGCATACTGGAAAGAACCTTGCGATTAAATTGGACTTTGCTCAATTGGAATTTAACAGTATTTTTGTACATTATCTATTCATTGTTCTATGCACACAATTAGTTTTGTAGCCAAATCAACTCATAGATTGGAATTGTAGTGGCTGTAGTTGTCCTTCCAACTATACAAAACCTATAGAAATGTATTTCATCTTTCATAATCACAATCAGTAGTTGTCATATATACTTTCTCAAAAAGTGGGATAATAACTAAATGACAAAAGATTTGAATAATGCACATATCCATAATTTGTATGTCAGTATGTATAGGTGACCCGGTCTGCAAAAAGGCATCTTATAGCCTTTCCAAATTGTCAAGTTTGAATAATCGTATCTCCTCATGTATTCAACCTATCACCTTCATATTACACCAAGCCATAGTACTATGTTAGGGGTATAAGGGGCAAAATTTCAGGGTGATGCCGCATCTTCTTTGTAGTACTGATAATTATTTATGTTAGTCAGTGTTGTTTCATTGCAGGCTTGTTATAATACCTATAAGATTTCAATAGAATAAACTTTAATTGTTTCACCCAATTTTGGACCAGAGCTATCAGTAATATAAACCTGATGCTCTGCCTATAGTTCGCACTTACACATTATTTCATGTTCAAAATTAATTCTGGGTTTGAAGGGTGATTAATCTGATGTGACTACACATACTGCAGCCATTACTTGAATACTAATTCTCTGACAATTCATTTTCTGTACACTGCATATCCTAGTTAAAACTATCACCGCTATGTAATCTCCAGCTCTTTTTCTGACTGCACATGCAAACGAATAGGCCTGACTCAAAATAATATGTTCAAAATGCTCCAAACATTCTTGGCTATTATGCTCTTCAGTGTCCTCCGTTATGCTTGCCTAGGTTGGCAGTATTTCTTACTATAATCTTGGAGCACTTTAATCAGTGAATTCTCTATCAGTGTATTTCACTACCAAGTGACTGTTCTAGTACAGATTATCCACCTAAGGAGTTATGTACAATGCTCTTGCATTTTCCACTGACTGCTCTATTAGAAAATGTTGATCCGTTTTCAAGGAATTAATTATATAAGTTCCATGGTTTGAAATATCCAACTAATATACTAGCATTATGCTGGCATAGCGCTCTATGTCTATTATGCTGTTATTATATGTATATGCTGGCATATTTGACACAGGCCTAGATAAAAAAAATCACCTTTCAAACAGTCATCAAAGGACAGGTACTGTGAAAGGGAAAATCAAAGGATGGTAGACATAAAATTTTTTATGGCAACTAAAGAAATAGTAGCTAATTACATTTTGTATGTGATAAACACTAGGCATCTTTTTATCTTTTTTGGCTGTTGATTGTTGTTTTCATCAATCCTCTATAAGTCTAGACTGATACATGTATCTATACCCAAGCCAACACTCCGATTTGAGAGACAACACTTGTTTGGGTAAATGTCATGCTGGCGCTCTCTGGAGATAAATAGCTGAAGTGTGCCCATAAAGAGCAGCACCTCACCACACCTATCTGAGAGGCAACACTTCTACAAGTAACGTTTTACAATGAGGAGCTGACACTAACCCATGACTGAACTAGGTGTCAGCACTCCCATTGGGGTGCTGACATTGACCCATAAAAGAGCCACATGCACACAACAAAATTCCCCACAAATACGGAGGGAAATTTTCCCGTAATTCATCCCGTATTAACAAAGATACGTGGCAACTACGGAAAACGTCTGTAACCCCACGACGAGATTAGTAGTAATCCGTCGTGGGACCACTTTTCAGGACGTCTAGACGTAGTTACCCGTCATAATACATCGTATATACCTAGTTACGCCCCGTCATGGAAGTGCTGTCACGTAGCCCCGCACGTGATCCCGAAGGATACTCGAGGTACGAAAATCGGATATTCATTTAAATATAAAAATATATGAAAAGTAATGAAATTCGGGTCTTCATATTCACTTCCGTCAGTTATTTCATACAGCATTCACCGTCCTTGGGATTGCCTTCCCAATTTCTTCCAATTCTAGTGTACATCGATTGAAAATATTAAAATGCAACAACTCTCAACATACCTCTTTTGCATTCATCACTTTCTGTGCTGGCGTAAATCCTTTCATCTCAAAAATTCTAAACAGGATACATTACTATATAGTCTGATAATCAAGAATTTTGTACGTACCGTCACATTCTCTGCTCTAGTGCCATCATCTAATTTTGCTACTACCAGCAACTTTGGTGCCACACTCTACACACCATGAAAATTGATGCAGATCTCTCTTATCCTCGTACTATAGTCTGCTTTTCCTTCTAAAATAGTCAGCATTCTTCCAAGAAATATTTCACTCTAAACACAAAGTTTTACTTATAAAATAATCATTCAAAAGTGCTGTACATACCATCTCACTGATAGTAAATCTTCCTCTTCTACTAGAAGCACTCAAGTACATTCTCTCTTGCATAGTAAGTATTTCTTCTGAGAAAGATTTCAATCTATAAACACACAAGTTTTACTTATAAAATAATCACCAAAAGTGCTGTACATCAGGTCTTGCTCTTCTACTAGTACTCTAGTCTACTTTTCTTTCTTGCGTATAGTCAGTATTTCTTCTGAAACAATTTTTACTCTAAATACAAAGATTTATAGATACAATAATCATTAGTATTCAAGAACTCTGTACATACCATCACAGTGCTGGTAGGTCTTCCTATTCTGCTTGTACTATAGTCCGCATTCCTTTCTTCAAAAGTAGTCAGCATTTCTTCTGAGAAATAGTTTACTCTAAATACAAAGATTTAAAATCTTTAGTATTCAAGAATTCTGTACATACCATCACAGTACTGGCCGATCTTCCTATTCTACTTGTACTATAGTCCGCTTATCTAACTTCAAAAGTAGTCAGCATTTCTTCTGAGAAATAGTTCACTCTAAACGCAGATTTAAAATCGTTAGTATTCAAGAATTCTGTACATACCATCACAGTGCTGACAGGTCTTCTTATTCTACTTGTACTATAGTCCGCTTATCTTTCTTCAAAAGTAGTCAGCATTTCTTCTGAGAAATAGTTCACTCTAAATGCAAAAATTTAAAATCATTAGTATTCAAGAATTCTGTACATACCATCACAGTGCTGACAGGTCTTCCTATTCTACTTGTACTATAGTCCACTTATCTTTCTCCAATAGTTAGCATTTCTTCTGAGAAATATTTCACTCTAAATACAAAGATTTATAGAAACAATAATCACTAGTATTCAAGAATTCTGTACATACCATCACGTGCTGGCTGGTCTTCCTATTCTACTTGTACTGTAGTCTACTTATCTTCCTTCAAAAGCAGTCAGCGTTTCTTCTGAGAAATAAAATAGTTCGCTCTAAACAGTGTTTCATACCTAAAATAATCATTCAAGAATGCTATACATACCGTCCCACCACTGGCAGTTCTTTCTATTCTACTAGTACACTAGTCCGCTTTTATTTCTTTCAATATTGTCAGTATTGCTTTCACTAAAGTTTTACACAATAATAATCATTCAAAAATGCTGTACATACCGACCCACTGATATCAGGTCTTCCACTTCTACTAAAACTCTCGTTCACTTTTCTTTCTTCCAATATAGACAGCATTTCTTACAAGAAATATGTCACTCTAAATGCAACGTTTTACATATAAATAACCATTTAAAGTGCTGTACATACCATCCTGTTGACAGGTCTTCCTATTCCACTACTACTGCTTTTTTTTCTTCTGTAATATATTCCAAGAAATATTTTCAAGCATGTACCATCTCACTGCTGGCTAATCTTTCTCTACCAGTATCGTACTCGGCTATTCTTCCTGTCCAATGTTGCCATCCAGCATTTCTCAAAACAATGTTACACTCTAAATGCTTAGAACAATCATCTAAGAATGTACTACATATTGTCTGACTGGTGGCAAGTCCTTCTCTTCCACTAGTACTATCATTGGGTTCCCTTTCCATCAGCATTTCCAACTGCTAATTCTAGATACAGAGACACTATTCGTTTTCACGTAAGAAACTTTTGAAGAATGGTGGGGCGGTATTTCAGTAAGTTTCTAATTAATGAGCACCGGCAATCTGGAGAAGAGTTACAGCAGTAAGACACTAAAAGTACGTTCTTTCCCTTCCACTACTGCGTTAACATATATCCTTCCACTGCTGTTATCGTCAGGATTTCTCTTCACGAATCATTCCGTTCTGGACTCTTTAACAATGGCCTCGACAATGGCAGACGACTTACTAGTAGCAGATCTGGTACTCAACATCTGTTGCGAGTATCTGCCCATCCATAAAGCTTTACAGATCAGCATACTTTACTTCTTGACGACCACCTTGTGTCTCCCCTCCCGTCTCGCCGCATGTCTGCCTCGTGGCTGCACGATCACGTGCGTAACACATTATGAAAATATCTATTTAGTGCCGCTGGGAAGAAGGATGAAAAGTACGATGTGGTACGGTGCTGTTGGGTTTATTAAACCATCTTTTCAAGGCGGAATACAACAGTCGACAATCAGGTTTGTGTTTTAGTGAACACATGTCAGTGTTGTGGAAATCGTCGAAGTTTCGTTTGAGTAGATGAACTAGACGTGTAATTCGGGTTGTATTGGAAACCTGTATCATGTAGATTTGTCATTTGTTTTGTAATTCCACGCACTGACGTTGTAGGTGTGGTATTCGCCTTGTAATTTAAGCACTGGCGACCTGTTTCCAAGTCTTGCATGTATGTTAATTATGTGTTACTACTCACTGTCGTTTTCCAGGTCTTGTATTATTATTATTATTATTAAAGCTTTACAGTAGCCTGCACTGAAGGTCTGTATGTGTGTCAATTGTGACTTGTTACCACACACTGTCGACTTGCTTCCGAGTCTTGTATGTGTGTCAACTGTGATGTTACCGCACACTGTCGACCTGATTCCAGGTCTTGTATGTGTGTCAATTGTGATGTGTTACCACACTGTCGACCTGCTTCCAGGTCTTGTATGTGTATCAATTGTGATGTTACCACACACTGTCGACCTGATTCCAGGTCTTGTATGTGTGTCAATTGTGATGTGTTGCCACACACTGTCGACCTGATTCCAGGTCTTGTATGTGTGTCAATTGTGATGTGTTGCCACACACTGTCGACCTGATTCCAGGTCTTGTATGTCTGTCAATTGTGATGTGTTGCCACACACTGTCGACCTGATTCCAGGTCTTGTATGTGTGTCAATTGTGATGTGTTGCCACACACTGTCGACCTGATTCCAGGTCTTGTATGTGTGTCAATTGTGATGTGTTGCCACACACTGTCGACCTGATTCCAGGTCTTGTATGTGTGTCAATTGTGATGTGTTACCACACTGTCGACCTGCTTCCAGGTCTTGTATGTGTATCAATTGTGATGTTACCGCACACTGTCGACCTGATTCCAGGTCTTGTATGTGTGTCAATTGTGATGTGTTACCACACTGTCGACCTGATTCCAGGTCTTGTATGTGTGTCAATAGTGATGTGTTGCCACACACTGTCGACCTGATTCCAGGTCTTGTATGTGTGTCAATTGTGATGTGTTACCACACTGTCGACCTGCTTCCAGGTCTTGTATGTGTATCAATTGTGATGTTACCGCACCCTGTCGACCTGATTCCAGGTCTTGTATGTGTGTCAATTGTGATGTGTTACCACACTGTCGACCTGCTTCCAGGTCTTGTATGTGTATCAATTGTGATGTTACCACACACTGTCGACCTGATTCCAGGTCTTGTATGTGTGTCAATTGTGATGTGTTGCCACACACTGTCGACCTGATTCCAGGTCTTGTATGTGTGTCAATTGTGATGTGTTACCACACACTGTCGACCTGATTCCAGGTCTTGTATGTGTGTCAATTGTGATGTGTTGCCACACACTGTCGACCTGATTCCAGGTCTTGTATGTGTGTCAATTGTGATGTGTTACCACACTGTCGACCTGCTTCCAGGTCTTGTATGTGTATCAATTGTGATGTTACCGCACACTGTCGACCTGATTCCAGGTCTTGTATGTGTGTCAATTGTGATGTGTTACCACACTGTCGACCTGATTCCAGGTCTTGTATGTGTGTCAATTGTGATGTGTTGCCACACACTGTCGACCTGATTCCAGGTCTTGTATGTGTGTCAATTGTGATGTGTTACCACACTGTCGACCTGCTTCCAGGTCTTGTATGTGTATCAATTGTGATGTTACCGCACCCTGTCGACCTGATTCCAGGTCTTGTATGTGTGTCAATTGTGATGTGTTACCACACTGTCGACCTGCTTCCAGGTCTTGTATGTGTATCAATTGTGATGTTACCACACACTGTCGACCTGATTCCAGGTCTTGTATGTGTGTCAATTGTGATGTGTTGCCACACACTGTCGACCTGATTCCAGGTCTTGTATGTGTGTCAATTGTGATGTGTTGCCACACACTGTCGACCTGATTCCAGGTCTTGTATGTGTGTCAATTGTGATTTGTTACCACACACTGTCGACCTGTTTCTGGGTTTTGTATGTGTGTCAATTGTGATGTGTTACCACACACTGTCGACCTGATTCCAGGTCTTGTATGTGTGTCAATTGTGATGTGTTACCACACTGTCGACCTGATTCCAGGTCTTGTATGTGTGTCAATTGTGATGTGTTGCCACACACTGTCGACCTGATTCCAGGTCTTGTATGTGTGTCAATTGTGATGTGTTACCACACTGTCGACCTGCTTCCAGGTCTTGTATGTGTATCAATTGTGATGTTACCACACACTGTCGACCTGATTCCAGGTCTTGTATGTGTGTCAATTGTGATGTGTTACCACACTGTCGACCTGCTTCCAGGTCTTGTATGTGTATCAATTGTGATGTTACCACACACTGTCGACCTGATTCCAGGTCTTGTATGTGTGTCAATTGTGATGTGTTGCCACACACTGTCGACCTGATTCCAGGTCTTGTATGTGTGTCAATTGTGATTTGTTACCACACACTGTCGACCTGTTTCTGGGTTTTGTATGTGTGTCAATTGTGATATGTTACCACACACTGTCGACCTGATTCCAGGTCTTGTATGTGTGTCAATTGTGATGTGTTACCACACTGTCGACCTGCTTCCAGGTCTTGTATGTGTGTCAATTGTGATGTGTTACCACATATGGTTGACCTTTTTCCGGGTCTTGTATGTGTGTCAGTTGTTACCACACTGTTGACCAGTTTCTGGGTCTTGTATGTGCACCATTGTGTGTTGTGGCCACACTTTTGATATATTTCTGAGATTTGTAGGTGTCATTCATGTTACATTATACATACTTGCAACCTGATTCTGGGTCTTGTATGTGTATCATGTCTTCTCACAAAGATGACCTGTTTTGTGTCTCAATAACAGTGTTATTTGTATTTACAGATCGCTAAAAAGCTATAAAAATATTGAAAGAAGAAAATGAAGATCAAAGGATTGAGATTTGTAACTTAGGTATAAACACCTTGGGAATGGCAGTGTGACTTAAAACTTTGGTGAAATTTCAGGATGTACTGATATCTTATTGTGCAGCAAGTATAGATTATGGATATTTTATGTGCCATTTTGTTTACAATGTACAGCAAGCTATATTTCCAAGGCTCACATTATATGAGCAGCTGGATTAACCTGACTTGTAATTGCTGATATCCTCTACCTTTTTCTGTGATGAGCATGGTTGTTGTACTATGCATGCAATAATTGCAGGACAGTATACTCATGATATTTATTACATGCACTGCCACCAGTGGAACCAGACTTAGAAATAATGATGTTATTTATTATTACGTATTTTCATGATGATTGTTCCTTGACAGGCAGTAGATCAAGTCATTGAGTACATAGGCAATAACCATAGGGAAGTAGCTATGCAATGGTGGATCCAGGACGGGGCATTTGGGGCAAAAGCCCCCTCATCCCTCGTCACCTTTTGGAGGAACCATACTTTTATGAGTAATACTCAACTTTATGTCAGGGCTAAAATGATATGCAGGTTTTAGTAGAATTTATTAAATTCACCTGAATCAAAGCAAACCAAAGTCAAACTAGCTGTGAAATTTCCCCCAGCACCTTCGTGCGTACTAAGCGCCTCTAACAAAAAAATTATTGTGTGTAGAGATTCATAGCCTTTTACACAGCTTTTAAGACTCCACAACCATCTGGCAAAATTAATGTCAAATCAACAGTGGGACACTACTATTATAAAGTGGTGATGATTTGCTGCTTCATAAATGCAGCAACTAACAAGATAATCTGGTTTTCCCCACCCACCTACAAGTCAGCCTGTTTTTGTCCCTCCCCCTGCCAGCTCCTGGATCCGCCTCTACTATGGTATACCTTGTGCAGATACGAGTGCTGTGTCTCGGGGAAACCTCCAGGGTAATTTTTGGCGCTGGGACTCGTAACTTGACTAGAGTTGTGCAATCACTGGGGTGCAGTAACCAGTTTCAGTAACCCATCCAGAGCCATCCCTTCTGTTCGATCGTCATCCATCTATGGTTGACGATCTGTTCGATCGTCATCCATCCGTCTCGTAAACATCTCAGCTTGATGAACGTAAAAAATTATTACAGCATTAGCTACAACGGCCCGCAGTGACGAATTTGATTCTGTCTTAGTACGTCTTTGCCTATTTTCAGCTTGCGAAGACGTGTTTCGTCCTCTTCGTATTTAATCATAACAGCATTACATTCACGTAATTCTTCATAGACGGACTGAATTCCGTATTAGTACGTCCTTGCCCATTTGCAGCTTGCTAAGACGGTGCTACGTTCTCTCCGTATTTATCGTGATTTAAGCTGTGATGTCAACACTCCCATTTGAGGAGCTGACGCTGACCGGTGAAAGAGCCACATGTCAACACTCCAAGGGCGGCGGAACAGGGGGGGCACGTGCCCCCTTATGGAAAAGTAGGGGGGGCAGTACCCCCTAAAATTGGCTAGGCGGGCGCCGCCACACTAAAACTTGGCTTGCTCTTCCGTAGCATTCACAGCGGCATTAATGCACAAAAATTTTGACTAATAAGCAATGCCATTCAGGCCCGTAACCAGGGGGGGTTCGAGTGGTTCTGACGAACCCCCCTCCAGGATTACCACAGATTTTTTTTTTTTTTTAAGTTTTATAAGCTGGCGTATAAGATGTGGGCGCCCGAAAGGTAGAGAGGGACTATGTGTAGCGCAATGAAGGCTGCTCTGAGGTGTTAACTAAAGTGGAGCTAAGCCCCACCTCTACACAGTTAGGATCTGGGTGGGGATGAAAATTCGCGATATACTCTAATAGAACAGTCACTAAAATACTCTAATACAACAGTCACTCAAATGTTCTAGCAAAAGTCATTCAAATACTCTAATCATGCATGATTAAAGCTTTCAAACTAGACCAAGCTGAACTTCTTCTATAATGCGCCTATCTGAACACTGCATGCTATACCTATTTTTTCAGATGTGTAGTCATGGCTAATCATGAGATTACTATTAGTAAAGCGTAGACAACCCAAATTATTAATTTGTAGCTCCTTAATGAATTTATTGATGTAGCTGTGTTTTATATAGCTGCTAGGCAACAAATGGTAGTTATTGCTTTGTGTGCTTATGTGCATGTAATAGTTATTGCCTTATTGGGATAGTGTTGGCCAGCTAACTATATAGCAAGGAAGTTCATGGTAAACACTATCTGCATGATTATTTGCAAAGTCCTAGCTCTTTCACTGATGTGCAAGGGTGTATGTGGGCAGGCATGCATAGGGTTCTGTAAACTAGTTATCTATAGTTATATATGGCTAGCTATATACTAAAATTAACTTGACCTATGCAGTTGCTGCACATACTGAAGTTGAGATTAACTTCAAAGTAAATGTCAGATTTCAAGGGAGAATTATACACTTACAACTACTCTTTGGAGTCATTTTTGTGTACTATCAATTTTAGGTCAGCTAGGAGAAGTGAAATATTAAAATGTTGTCAGCGGCTTGGGGGCTGCGCCCCCAGACCCCCACTGCTGTAAACACCTACCGTGTGAAAGTAGAACTCCCCTTTCACAAATCCTGGTTACGGGCCTACCATTACGTAGAACTAATGTACAATGGCTTAAGTATGCAGATACACAACACACAGCTTAGTAAATCACGTGATGCGTCCAAACCACAATTGATTACGCTCACAATCAAAGCTCACGTGAGAACTTGGTTTAAAAATTATGTGTGAAAAATGTGACCAGTCAGCTGGGGTGTTGTTTCTAGAGATAAGTGATTGTTATAATGATGTAGTTTACTAAAGTAGAGCAACGTAGTTTCATGAGTAAAACTGGATGAAACAGCAGGTGTGCTGGTGTGTTCTAATTGGAGAGCAGCAACTATTACACTTCAGTGAATACTGATGACTACTAATAATATTCAGAAAGGTTTGCCAACACGCTTTTAAATGGATGATCACTGAGGTATTGGCTCGGGCGTTGCGATTGATTGTATTGAAAATCACGTGATCTACCGATCACTGGGGTCTATCACTTGAAAGGCCTCGCAGTACCTACAGGATTATAGTGGATGAAGTCAACAGTGATGCACTACTTACAATATGTAGACATTGTCGATAGCTAGCGTAAATAAGCTCGTACATACACAACACAATAGCTAGCTAGGTGTGCATAACACAATTTTAACTTTCTCTAGTAGGAGCCCATATGAAGATGGATTCCAAAATGTATGCAGAATCAAACTGTTTGTAGGTTTGTCTTCTACTGGGCATTGAACACGACCTTGAAATGTGGTCAGCATACAACTGTCTTGGAGCCCAGTGTGTTGGTTGTTTCAAGTACCCCCCAACTGTGGACAGTTTCCTCCGCCCCTGCAACGTTCTCACTTTAATAAACTGCGGAGCAGCCTACCCTGTAGTGCCTTGCATCTGCAGTAAAATACAACACATGTATAGTATGCATAGGCTTGGATAATATACTGTGTCAATGATCTGTAGGCAATATAAGAAACAATACAAAAAATATCATGTAAACAATGTATCAACAGCATGAGAATAACGTAGGAGCCAGCGGCGGAGGAAGTAGTTGATATGAGGGGGGGGCTGGGCTGACCAGACTTATTTCTATAGTTTGGTAAGGTGAGACCAAAAAAAAAAAAAAAAAAAAAAAGGTCGCAACCAACTGACAAGAGCTTTTCACCTCACCAGCTACCATTTCTAGCTGATAAACTACATAAAAATCCTTTCATAGCTCGCTACACACTGAATACTTTATTAGAGTGACTGCTCTATTAGAGTATCTCGATCTTTATCACGGTTTTCAGCCCCACTCCAAGAAAGATAATTTCGGTGTGATATCATTCTGAGGGGGGGCTAAGCCCCCCCTCACCAGACCGAGGGGGGGGCTTTAGCCCCCTAGCCCCCCCCCCCTTTCCGCCGCCTATGGTAGGAGCACTAGTACTCGGCAACGTAATTATAGAAATTTATTCAGAGCAAGTAAACAGCGGTGCTCGTAGCATACTTTATATAGCCCATGTATCAATTATATGCCAATAATTGTAAAGCATGAGACAGCAAATATGTTACTGCTGTGATCATCCTTTATGCCAAAGTATAAATGATTGGGGGTGGGAGAGCAGGGGTAACTCTTAACTGCCACTTACTCATACTACTGTAACTTTACAACATGGATTTAGGCCCAACCACTCCTGTCAAACTCAACTAATAAATTTTATAGATGAGATCCAACGATCCATGAATCCCAGACAGCAAACTGATTTAGTATTTATCGACTTGTCAAAAGCCTTTGATACAGTCCCACACAGAAGGTTGCTTAACAAGCTAAAATTTTACAGTGTACGAGGACCTCTTCTTCAGTGGATTTCATCCTGGCTGACTAAAAGACAACAAAGAGTAATAGTTGACAGTGAAGCATCCAATGCAACACCAGTTAAGTCTGGGGTACCACAGGGTACGGTTCTAGACCCTCTTATGTTCCTTGTTTATATCAATGACATCAATCAAAACATTACATCCTCGGTTCGGCTATTTGCTGATGATTGTGTTATTTATAAACCTATTACAACACCACAAGATGCAGAACAACTACAAGAAGACTTACAAACACTATATGAATGAACTAATTTATGGCAAATGTTGATAAATGTGCTGTGCTACGGTGTACTCATTCCTTGACTCCTCTACAACATGCTTACACACTATCAGGTCATAATCTTGATATTAAGAAACTCCATACATACCTTGGTGCAGGGCCGCCCACGGGGGGGGCAACTGGGGCATTTTGCCCCGGGCCCCAGCCTGAAAGGGGCCCCAGGAGGCCCCATGAAGGGCCCCCTGAATACCTGTTTAAAAGATCGATATGCTCTAATAGAGCAGTCAGATCTAAATACTCTAATAGAGCAGTCACAGTATTCTTCAGAGGAGCAGTATAGCAAGCTTATAGATAAGGAGATATGGTTGGTGATGGGTAGTTATTGTCATTGCCAGCAGGTTGTGACCTTTTTTTTTTTTTTTTTGGTCTTCACCTTACAACTTGGGTCAAGGGCCCGACTTTAACTCTTTGCCCTAGGCCCCTTAATTTCTCTGGGCGGCCCTGCCTTGGTGTAGGAATTGATAATAATATGTCATGGTCCTCTCATATACAAATGATAAGTAATAAATCAACCAAAGTATTGAATTTTATAAAACTAAATCTTTACAACTGTCCACCTGATACTAAAAGAACAGCATACTTGGCATTAGTTAGACCCATCATGGAGTATGCTGCCCCAGTCTGCGATCCATATTATAATATTGACACATACAAGTTAGAGAAAGTACAAAGAAGAGCTGCACGATGGATTTTATTTGAATACTCTAGAACTATCAGTGTTACATCATTATTATCCACTCTTAACATACCCACATTACAACAGCGTCGTCAATCATCAAGGCTAACATTGTTCTACAAAATAATTAACAACTCACTACCTATCTCTATTTCCGCACATTACCAACGTACCCAATTTCACACAAGGCAACACCACCTGAATCACTTTATCCTACCACAAGCCACCCTTAACACTTATAAGTACAGCTTCTATCCTAGAACAATTAAAGATTGGAACAATTTACCAATTAATGTGATTGAATCAAGAGACATAGACAAATTTACTTACTTAATTATTGTAATTATTAGTTTAATAGGATGTATGCATGTGATTGTACCTTTTGGGGATTTTCACCCCCTGGGCCAACCAGCTGAGCTGACTGCCCAGTATCTAATTTTAAATCTATGTGTTATGGTGCATGTACACAAATTCTTATTGATTCCCAACTGTTCCTATTACTGCCTCCCTCTATGATCGATTCTGCTGCTCTCGTCCTCAAAATTAACTTCATGTAAAGGTATTAAAACTTCACTAATTTTAATGCTGATCACTTGACAAACCTTCCAACATGTATCACTACCTCTAGGTCGCTGCAAGGCTGATAGCTCTTCACCACCCACAAATAGATGTTTGCGGTGGTGGTTTTGGTAAGTGTACCTGGTCTCGACTGCCATGTTGGGCTAAATCTATTTTGTACTAATTTTGAGGTCAAATGTCTAGGTCATTATTTGCATTAGTACATGCGTATAATATCTTTAAAGTGGTTTTGTGTACTGTATATATGCCGGTCTAAATAATGTGATACATTATTGTTCCAGGAAAATGCATCATAGCTGCTATTTGTGACTGGTTTGAACATCCATATTAGAGTGCAATATTGTACGAATGTGCTTCTACAGTAACTTGACACCAAAAACATGCACAATAATAATACTAAAAGCTATTCACTCCATGAATCCAACAATGTAATGCAAATATACATGCAACAGTTATTAATAGTGAAACTATAAGCTTTCCTGATAAGAATTAGCAGTAAAACATCTTGGGGGCATTAATGTTGCTATTACCAACTGCAATCTAGATCAGTATACTGTAGCTACAATTACATGCAGGATGGGGTGGATTGAGGGAGTTCAAAGGGTTCCATGCATGGCAAAACCCCCACTGGAAGAAGCTTAAGTACCTGATGAGCTACTGCCAAGTTTTTCTCTAATTCAGTACACCTTTATCAGTCAAATACGTACTCATTGCAAACACTAATTATTTATTTACCTTTCTTTACTGCACAATCACTTGAAACTGCTATCCCAGTATCTTCATACGCAATAAGCAGTCTTATCAATTATTGTGGTTTTAAAGCTATTGAAGTTACTTATAAAGACTTCAATTGCATTTCTAAATAGTAAAATTTAACAGTGAAATATTACTGGAGAGAAATTATTTGCTATGAAATACTATATTGCTAGATAGCTAGACCAAAGTTGCAATTCTCGTGTTCCCTTTTTTTAAAAGTCTGAATCCACCCCTGAATTACATGCCCCAGACTGGAACATCCTAATTAAAAGGTTTGAATTTAAAGTACTTAAATCAGCTTACACAGTTAAACTGTGTTTAATGAGTCAAGAGCTGGATAGCTTGCTGTATTATGTGATATTTGTGAATGAGCAATTCAGTAGAGAACTGGTACTATTATTACTCTGCAAGGGTGTATGACTTTCAAAAACTAATTGTAGCTACACAAATAAAACTTTTGAAAGTAGATTCCAAAGAGGACCACTTGTCTAATGAAAAGTATACTCTGTTCATTAGTGACACGAGGTTTACTGTATAATATAGCACCACTGTCATGTGATGGCTGCACTTTCATTTACTTACACAGAATATAATTGATTGTGAATAACTATAAAATGGTCATAACAATTCCTCTCTATCTGTAACGTCTCTCTCAGTTCTACAACCACAAGAAGTTGACGAGTTCCACTATACATGATGCTGTTCTTCCCTACTGTACATAAACACCATCGATACCTCTGAGTCAGCTGACAACTCTACGACTTGGTCAGCACTGTAGTACTGTACAAAGTGTTGATCCAAAGGAATAGCTATAAACAAAACAGTAGAAATACCATATTAGGGATAGACAAAATGTAAATCCAGATCAGCAGTTACTGAAAATTATGGTAATAATGTTGTATATGCGTGTGTGGAGTAAAAATCTTAAATGCACATGCGGTAAGTAGCTGGAAGTCAAAATTTTCAAATTCTCTTTGTACAATGACTACAATTCATTCCTCACCATCAGTCCTAAGAATTCGCTCAAGAGAAATAGGATTCTATCCATTGTCTTAAAGTCGTATCACACCTTCAGTATGTTTTATACAGGCTCCATGATTCATTGGCAGCCATCACGCATCTGATCATTCTTGACTGCCTTGTACATACCGTATTTCCTTGTCACATAAAAGCCCAGGCATATATATAATCCATTTGTGAACCGGATGAAAATTCTTGTTGCTCCTTGTAGCAGCTACTGCTGACACACTTCTGACAAGTAAGTATGATTATGACTATGATTAATAAGAACACTGAAAATACAGTTACAAACTGATAAATACAGGGAGGTTACAACAAATCACAAAATTATATATATATATAGTTTATCTAAAAACACTTCAGAGATTGAGATTGTATAGTATCAATGGGTAAATTGTTCCAATCATGTGGTAGTAGCTCAATTTATAGTGATTTGATCTAGCAAAAGGGATCTCAAAATGGAGAGAGTGATGGCAGCGGGTGGGATAAGTGGTGTTTGAAAAATAGCCAGGAATTTTATATGATGAGTGGATGATGTTGTAGAATAATTTTAATCTTGTTATACAGATGTTGGAGAGAATGCCATTGTCATGGATTTCAGTAGTTGTAGTAAGGCTTGTTCTACAAATTATGCTATTATATTTCCTTGCCATTCCTATACTGGTGCTTTTTGCACATCAGTAGAGCTGCATGTGTCCAAGGTATATGTAATTGCAATTATATGTGTTTTTGACAACTTAATAATGGTTTACTCTCTCTTTCTTGCTGGTGTATTGTGTATTAGTCTGTTGGTGTATATTCTTGTGTGCTGTTTTCAGGGCTATAATGTCTTAATTGGTATCACAGACTACTGATCTGTAAAAGCTGAAAATCTCATCACTTTCAGCAACAGTTAAACACTGTTATAGATTTCACACAGTGAGCTCACAGTAGTTGTTCATACCTACTTATGATGACGCATCCGCAAAGAAAAGTTACCCCTTGGACAAAACCTTGCTACATACAGTCAATGAGTCTATATACCGTATTTCCTCGTATATAAGCCGCATTCAATAAATGCCTGGTCCTGAATGAAGGCCAGGAGGTGCTACCTTAATACAAAGAGTTGATGTGCAAAAAGCAAAGGAAAGTCACAGTACAACACAAACATGCAAATAAACTAGAAAAAGACAAATGTTCCAACCAGCACAATCATGTGCCAAAAAGATTCGTTGAGAACAATTGATTGCTTTATGAGCAGCATTATCCTGCATAGTTCTACAAATGCTGCAGACTGTTGAATTACTGCTTATAGGGCCTTTATGGAGTCTGAAAGATAATGACCCAAAAAACCGATTTCAATAGTGGAGTGCTGAGAGACATACAGTGTAGCCTAGATGATCTAATTCTGAGATTAATAGCTGGTATTCAATCTTGCTGGAGCTTGTGTTCGCAAGCTGTGTGGAAGTGTTCTACAGAGTTAAATGGACGTGTAAGCAGGGTAGGGGCCCACCGATTATGCTGGCATAATTTTGAGCATAATAGGTACCTAAAAGCATTGAGCATAATGCCAGCATAATAGGTTAAATATTTGTACGATAGTGTAAACTCTTGCTGGGAAAATGACAATTGCAAAATAAGATCAATATACTCTAATAGAGCAGTCAGTAACTCTAATAGAACAATCATCAAACTGACTGTTCTATTAGAGTATATCGATCTTGTCTCTTACATGCAGGCATGCAGCAAGAATTTATTATTTGTGTTCCAGCCACTCATTTTTTTCTTTCTATATAGTGTTAAACTAGTAGCAAAGAATATGAACTAAGGCATGAACATTGAGCATAATCGAGCATAATAGGTAAATATTGAGCATTAATTTAAGCATAATAGGTGAATTTTTGAGCAGTGCAGCATAGCATAATAGGTAAAATTATGAGTATAATCGGCGGGTCCCTAAAGCAGGGGCAGATATAGGGTTTTCAGAAGAGTGGTAGTAAGATTCAGCGCAGGGTCTGGGGACCCCCAGATGCTGACAAGGTTTTAATAATTACAATTATGCTTAATATTTAATAACATTTTGATGTGTTTTACTACTATACACATTAGTTATTTTACAACATAATTATCTGATATACTAATGCTCACTATAATCCAATATTCTATTTAAATAGCTAGCTATTCTGCATCCACAGAATCACAAGATGGTTTAGGGGTATGCATAAATTTTATTCAGTTTGAACTTTACTTGCATGGCAAATGTCAAGTTTTTAAAGTTGTTCATCAGCATCCTGCTGCTGTGATATTATTATTATGAAATTGTCAGACAAGTTAGCTGCACATTTAAGTAGCTATGTTGGTCTCTTTCTGAGTAGCTAGAAGTACCATCAGTTAGCTACCTACAGAATGCTATGACTGTAAGAAGACTGATTAATCAAGTTGACCATTTCTGCATGAGTTGTCATGAATTTTATACCCAACTGAAGATGAAGAGCTGTAGGTCTGAACCTACTGACCCTTAAATATTTACATATTGTTCCTTAAGTTTTTACCAATTTAAATTTTTTTCTCAACTATAGATAAATATTTAAAACATAAATATTAATGCAGGCCATACTACTACCTGATTTGATAGAGTATGCAACAACTGCCTTCTGCCAGGTGGTCTAGGAATTTATAAAGTATGTGAAAATTAATGATTTAATTGTCTTTGTAAATATATACATTGCCACGCTTGAATATGTGTATATAGCTATAACAAAGACGTGAAATGTATATAACCACCAAGTAAAAAAGACCATATATGATGCTAAGGAGCATGTTGTCCATCAAAAACATTTCAGTAGCTAGAAAAAATTACTACCATCTAAGTAAAAACTGACTTAACCATGTGTGTGATCTTTCTTTATACATTAGTGGCTATAAAAGTTTTGCATCTGACAGAATCATTGATAAATGCAGTTTCTAACATATCAGTCATCCAACTAGGATTGAGCAAGGTTAGTTAGATACAAGTAGTAGGCATCAGGAGTGTTGTGGCAAATTGTTTATGATCAGAGCTGAACCAGCAGTGTAGGAGAAAGCCATCCAATAGCTTGCCGAGCATCAGAGATGTAATCATACTTTTTCATGTAATCCAAACAGTTTTATTGTAAAGCCATGTAATTCTGCACAGGGAATCCACAAACTGGTAGAGCATAGAGAAAATAAGTGACTCCACAAGCATCTTAAATATTTGTGTTTGCAGAAACTTTCTGTGTTGTATAAATAATGACATTTGCCACATGGGAGAAGAAATTCAATGTGGTGTCAAATGTTACTCCCAATACTTTTGATTGGACCAAGGTGTGCATATAAATTATTCTGTTCCTCCTTTTGAATTTTGCACAGCAGATCAAGCTGGGTAATCTAATAGAACAGTCATTAGTCTAATAGAATGTTCACTGTAAAAGCATAATCAACACATTAAATTTGCTTGATAAAGTCTAAACCAAATACACACAATAAAAATTGCTTCTGGAAACTATTGAGTATACACTGAAAAGAAAAGGCAATCCCTATTATGTAGTTCTAAGAGCAGTATAATCTAGTCTTGAAATGTACTGATAAAACCGTTAGTTGTGATCAACTAAAAACAATTATTTTGATATTCCTTGTAATTACAACAGAATAACAGGCTGCCTATTTGGTGAGAGTTATTCTGGAATTACAGATAGGTTGTTCATAAGCATTATAGTCTAAAAATAATTTACTTTAAAAAAAGCATGGTAATAGAGATTCCTGAAAATTATGAAGAAATAAGAGTCAAACAAGCCAGCATGTTAAACACACAGTGATCTCTATTCAGACTCAATGGATATGGTAGAGTCTAAAACAGTAGTTTCAAAAAAAGCAGGACAGATAAGTACTGAGAATGCTTCTGTATAAATGTTTAAATAGAGATTGCTGTGTGTTTTACATGCTGGCTTGTTTGACTCTTGTTTCTTTGTTTTTTTTTTTATTTCGGTGATCTCTATTCCCATGTTTTAATATAATTATATTTTTACACTAGTTTATTTTTTTATAAATCCATTTTGGATAGCTAACATGATAATAAGAGGTGCTAGTGGTGCTTGATATTACATAGTACTAAACATGCATATGATATCAAGTCAGTTATCATGTACAGTAGCTGTTAAGTCATAGGAAGCTCCAGGATTTTTGGTGACTTGTTTCTGATCAAAAGCATTAGGTGAAAACCAAAAAAAAATGTAACTGCCTACTGAGAATAACCTCCAAAGTAATTAATATTATTGACAATTCATACAGAATTTAACAGAAATGGTCAACTTGAATAATTACAGTCATACAGTTATATAATTATACATTCTGTAGGTGGCTATACATATAAGTTGTGCAATGAATTGCTGCTCTGTTTAGGAATAGAATGATTAGAACTGAATGATTAAATAAATAAAATATCATGTGCCATGTTATACGAGAGCTATACATAAAACAGTACATTCATGGATGTATAAACTTACACCTTTTTACTTGTGTCATTTATAAAATTTTATATTGCTAAGATGCATGTATACTATTCCTTCTACTTTAGCATTTTGGACAACTCTTTACACTTGTGGTGGTGCAGGAAAATTCAGTGTACCGGTAAGCTCAGCACACATGGCGTCTCCTCCGCTGATTTTATCACAAGCAACCATGAGGTCATAAGTGATCTTTTCAGTTATGATGGAATCCCATTTGTAGTCACAATGTTGAGTGATGAAGTTTCTTATCCACTTTGCTGTAGTTAACAGCTCACCTATACAAATACATGCCATAAACTATTAGCATCTATTCAAAATATTTATGTGTCTGACCTGCAGCTTTCTTTTGGATGAGTTTCAGGTACTGCTGAATACTATAATGTGTGTCCACATCAACATCTAGGCTGTTTACATATTTTTGCACCATAGGAATCAAACCTAGAAAACTATCCTGCAGAAATTATTAGTAATTTAAGCTTATTTGTAATGACAAAGCTAAAATTAGTATGCAGTTACAAGATAGCACATGAACATGTAAAATTTGATATGAAGTTTTCACAGTTTGAAACAATTTGGCACATATGGTCATACAAAGTTTTCCACACACAGATATTAAGCTATGTAGCTACATACATTCCCATTAATGATGGTGTTGATATCCATCTCTTTGTATTCTGGAGAGGTGGAAAATGGTTCATCACTTTTAACATTGTCACCATCATTGTTATCATCTCCTTCTGAAATGCAATTGTGTGTTGTGACCAACATTGTAAGTCCTTAATCTGCTAACTTGGAATGATCACCTTCCGAAAATGAAACAGTTCTTTATTTACTGCATCACGTTTTACTGCCCTTTTCATATTTTCATCCAGCTGTTTTGATGCAAAGCACAAAATCAAGTGCTGTATCTGTTGGGTAGCTCCTCTCACCTTAGAAATTGGTATTTTAAAGTCCAAGCCGTAGGAGAGAATAGCACGTGTGAGAATAACGACAAACACTACGAAAGCAGCATTCTCAAAATCTGTCAACTGAATCTGCACACAAAATTGGAGAAGCATTATTATCACTTTTATGTACCTCAAGTGGTCTGAATTCTACCCGCCAACCCATTGTCGATTCTGGTGGAGGTGGTTTGAATCTCATTGTGTTCCAATTGGTAGAGAGGATGTTCTAGGGAGTCATTAGTTTGTAACAGTCCACACACACACACACACACACACACACACACACACACACACACACACACACACACACACACACACACACACACACACACACACACACACACAAACACACATATATACTGTAGTTGATGTGAATTATATAACCTGATTTTGGAAAACCAACCATTTTGGCACAAAACATACTTTAATACAAAATTGGAATTTCAACTAGAGTAGGGACCATAGCACATTGATGAAAAGTACTAATTTTAAAAATAAGCTGGAGTAGTGTATGATATTAAATGTAGTGGTGTACGATATTAAATGTAGTTTATTGCTCAACAATAAATTGAAGTTAACATAAAAGGTTGGTTACAGCATTAATCAAGTATGTGCGTGCAAATGCAGGGACTAATTGTAGTCATGGTGGGTTCATTGGCTCACGTATGTTGTTGAAGAATGCCACGAGGAGTGGGAAGGAAGTTTGTGCCGAAAACAGATACTATAAATAATAGTTATGATCACATGTACATTACTCACCATTACACTAATATAAATATAAATGGCTGGGTAATATAGGACTTATAGTGTGCCGATTGGTATGTATATGCACTGACATTAAACCTTTGATATGTACATATCACAGTGATAAGGGGCAGCCACAAACTCTGAATAACTAAAAATTTGGGGAAAAATTGGGTGCAATGTATTGCTTACTAAGGCGTAAATAAATAAGTTCAGTACCTACCCACAAGACACTGTGGTATATTATGTTACCATAGCCTAGATGACTTAACTAAGACTGCGATATCATTATGAGCATCACAGTATGAGCATCACAGTTTTCGGCACATGGGCTCTGCCATAAATTTTGCTGCATGGCTGCTTCTCTGCTTAGCTCTGTACATATGTACATTTCCATCGTTGCTACCACTGCTATTATTGCTTTGCATGACTGCATTACCTATCCCGCGTATGCTGTTGTACACTTGTGAGTTACCATTGCTTCCACTGCTGCTGCTGCTACTGCTACTATCATAGCTTGCATTACTGCTTTACCTACCCCACACTGCTGCTGTACACATGTGGGTTCCTACCATTGCTGCTACTATCATTGCTCTGCATGGCTGCTTTACCTACCCCACATAGCTGTTGTACACATGCGGGTTCCCACTGCTGCTGCTGCTACTGCTGCTGCTGCTTGCTAAACAATAAAATTAATTGAATGTTACTGTATAATCCATAACACGTGTCGTCAACTGTGCAGCCAAATAAATGAAGCGATTCTGCCCAGTGATTCCTCAGTTGCCCTTTGTCACTCCAAAGTTAGCATGACAGGCCAGCAAACATCAGACCGCACCACCTGAGTATGAGTAAGCATGCTGGTAATTAAGCTATGCAAATACACAAATAACATATGGTTACATAGATATAAATGTACATGTGTTTGTGTCAGAGATCCCTTTCCTCCTATAGAGTCACGTGCAGAAGCCTGGCACACCTGCATTAAGAGCTCAGGGGCGGTTGGGTGGCATACAGGCAAGCAGGCAGGGCTCACACTTGGCCCCCATATGGCAAGGGACCTTGCATGATTAATCACATTAAAACAATAAGATCTGTTATATCCCTACTGTGCTCAAGATATCATAATGGAAATGCACAGTAGGGATATAACACTTCTTATTGTTTTACTGTGAGTTAATATCCTGCATTACTCTATAGCTTGTTTCAGTACTTTTCATAGATGTGCTATGGTCCCTACTCTAGTTGAAAATTCCAATTTTTTGTATACTTGTTTGTTAACTTTATTGTAAAATAAAATTATTATGACTGGTGAACTCATGCATACTGCATCAAAAGAAAGAAATGGTGCAGTGCACCTTAGCTACTATCATATGAAGAGTGAAGTACCCATTGCACTTCATTATCAGCTATATTCAACCCATTACAAATCAAAAACTGTTCGAAAAGCACCTCTGCAATCAAAGTACAGTAGCAAAGAAAATTATGAAAAGTACGATGGTGATGATAATGGTGATATTTTTCATCACCTATGAAAAATATGGATGATTTCCATTACAAAGGGAAGCCATCATGCATTACCACCACATCAAAACCTTTCAAAAGATGAATGGAGGACACTGGTAAGTCCATGAAGAATGCACTGTATGTACTGTTGTATGCCAAAAGGCACTGAAGCGATGTCAAACTGTGAAAAAATCAAGTCCGTAGCCTTAGCCATTACACTTGTCTAAAGGCATCAATCAGTCAGTTAAAGAGAAAATTTTGCTTAATAAGTTTTATAAATTCCATAGCACTTTGTTGAAAGTGTTTCAAATTGATTTGAAGGCTTGTTTGGGCTTAATTTTACTTAACCAATATTACCTCATCATCGTCAGGAAATGTGAGGCTGGTTTTTGGGAAATGTTTTTCATGGGCGGCAATGGGCCATGCCCATACTTTTGTGGTCCCTACTCAGGCCCATAACCAGGATTTATGAGAGGGAAGTTCAACTTCAACATGGTAGGCGTTCATGGCAGCAGGGGTCTGGGAGCTGCTCCTAGCCGCTGACAACACTTTAATATTTGACTTCTCTAAAATTGATAGTACACACTTAATAATTCCAAAGAACAGTTGTAAGTGTATAATTCTGACTATCTCAACTTCAGTATGTGCAGAAACTGCATGGGTTAATTTTAGTAGCTATAGTTGATACATTTCTATACATTGAAATAATCAACACATTAGGTTATCCATTTATTATCTACTTATCAGTGTTTTGCTCAGTACTCCTCTAATCAATAATAGCTATTACTCCTTTGTGTCACACTTAAATGGCATGAGCTATCTAGGTCACATGTGACTTCTTGGCTGTACTGTACAATGTTGTGGTTTCTTAGAACAGAGACTAAGTGGGCTTACAGTGCACATCAAGCATATACGTAGCTAAACACACAAGTTTTTTCCCAAAGTGATTCTCATATTTGGTGGTGATTCATAAATGCAGGGGTCTTGCAGTATAGCCCCCACCACTGACACATTAATTTTAAACATTAAAATACTTCAAAATTACATTGATTCATCATTTCTTATTATATGGTTAGTCCTTTATCAATATTATTACAGCTGTTTTAGCTTGAATTTTCAGAGGGGAGTTTCCAGAACCCCACGCCTGCCCATATCAGTGCTGGTCACTGTAAAGCATTAATACAATACAATACATATACACCCGTGCACATCAGCGAAAGAGCTAAGACTTTGCAAATATACCCATGCAGATATTTTTTATTGAGAACTTCCTTGCTATATAGTTTAGCAGGCCAGCACTATCCCAATAACTAAATTTCTAAACATTCAACTAAACATCAAGAGCATTACATGCACAGGTATATTAAGCAGTAACTACTATTTGTTGTCTAGCAGCTATATAAAACACAGACCTCTTCAGCTACATCAGTACAAGGAGCCACAAATTAATAATTAGGGTTGTCTACACTTTAAATGAGTGATTTTAGCCATGACTATATCAGGTATAGCACGGTGTTCATATAAGCACATTATAGGAAAGGTTCAGCTTGGTCTTGTTTGAAAGCTTTAACCATGCATGATTGGGCATGGAGTATTTGAGTGACTATATTGTTAGAGCTTGAGTGACTGTTGTATTAGAGTATTTTAGTGGCTGTTCTATTAGAGTATATTGATCTTTTTACTGAATTTTCATCCCCACCCAGATCTTAGCTGTGTAGAAGTGGGGCTTAGCTCCACTTTAGTTAACACCTCAGAACAGCCTTCAGTGCCCTACATATAACTCCTCCCTACCTTTCGGGAACCCAAAATTGGTAATCCTGGAGGGGGATTCATCCGAAACATTCGAACCCCCCCTGGTTACAGGCCTGCTACTATACTGTACGATAACAGTACTATTGTACTTTATGACTCAGTGTTGGGAAGGTTACTTTGTAAATCAAGACACACGGTAGTGTGTCGTGCGGCCCAAGAAGCCGGCGCGCAACACCCGTGAGTATATTGACAGGAAGAAAACACAATTTTCGCACCTCCGTAGCTCTGTGATGCCTTGATGAAACAAGACAATTTTTGCTGTGGACATTCCCTCCACCTTCAGTACTCCACATTCCAAATTTGAGCAAAATCGCTTCAAGCGTTCCCGAGATATGCGACTTCAAAAATTGGCTTAGTTTCTTCGTTTTTTCTTCTTATTTTTCTTCCTCTTTTCGCACACTTACAAAAACTGCTATAAAATGCGAACGCAATATCCGATTGCCTTGACATTTGGCACACAGAAGGGGGGTATAAAGGCGCATCTCTGTACCAACTTTGGCTGGAATACGATAAACAGCAAAAGAGTTATGAGCGATTATTCACGAAAAATAACACCAATATGTTGTCACGTCTACAGGGTAAACCGCGTATGGGACGAAGCTGAAAATCGGTGGGTGAATAGGTTAACTATTGAACCTCAAACCTTTGTGGTTTGAAAGAAATCGAGCTAAAAACCAGGAAGATACCACGAAAAAACCAACAGTGTGTAACAATTACGCAATTGAGATTAGCTAATAAAAAACTACTACTTGCCACGCCTACCAGATAAACCGCTTGGGGTATTGCTTTGAAAACCGCTGTATAGATGGAGCAATCATCTTAGAAAGGCTCTTCAATGGCGTAGAAGAATCAGACTTAAAGCCACGGAGTTATAACACGAAATCCAACTTGGTGCAGCAAGTGCGAGATCGAGATACTCTAATAGAGCAGTCACCCTAATAGAGCAGTCATCCTGAAGAGAATTCAAGAGATCAGCAAGAAACAAGTAACCTGTATAGAGATCAGCTACAAACAAGTTACCCTGTAGAGAGATCAGCTACAAACAATTCACCCTGTAGAGAGATCAGCTAAAAGAAGTTACCTTGTAGGGAGTTCATGAAAGAGATAGTTCAGCTAGAAGAAATCACCTTGTAGAGTTCAGCTACAAAGAAACTACCATGCAGAGAGTTCAGTTACAAACAAATCGCCCTGTAGAGAGATCAATAAAAGAAATTACCTTGTAGATAGTTCAGCTACAAAGAAACCATCATGTAGAGAGTTCAGCTACAAACAAATCTCCCTGTAGAGAGATCAGCTAGAAGAAGTTTCCTTGTAGAGAGGTCAGCTACAAACAAATTACCCTCTAGAAAAATAAGCTAGAAGAAGTCACCTTGTAGAGACTTCAGTTACAAAGAAACCATCATGTAGAAAGTTCAGCTACAAACTAGTGACCTTGTAGAGACATCAGCTAAAAGAAGTTACCTTATAGAGAGATCAGCTACAGAGAAACCATCATGTAGAGAGTTCAGCTGCAAAAAAAATCTCCCTGTAGAGATACCAGCTATATAGAAGAAGTTTCCTTGTAGAGAGTTCAGCTACAAACAAATCACCTATAGTAGAAAGATCAGTTAGAAGAAGTTACCTTGTGGAGAGTTCAGCTACAAAGAAACCATCATGTAGAGAGTTCAGCTGCAAACAAATCACCTGTAGAGAGTTCAGCTACAAACAAAATTCCCTGTAGAGAGATCAGCTAGAAGAAATTACCTTTTAGAGAGTTCAGCTACATAGAAACCATCATGTAGAGAGTTCAGCTGCAAAGAAATCACCTGTAGAGAGTTTGGCTACAAACAAATCTCTTTGTAGAGAGATCAGCTAGAAGAAGTTTCCTTGTAGAGAGTTCAGCTACAAACAAATCACCATGTAGAAAGATCAGCTAGAAGAAGTTACCTTGTGGAGAGTTCAGCTACAAAGAAACCATCATGTAGAGAGTTCAGCTGCAAACAAATCACCTGTAGAGAGTTCAGCTACAAACAAATCTCCCTGTAGAAAGATCAGCTAGAAGAAGTCACCTTGTAGAGAGTTCAGCTACAAAGAAACCATCATGTAGAGAGTTCAGCTGCAAACAGTCACCTGTAGAGAGTTCAGCTACAAACAAATCTCCCTGTAGAAAGATCAGCTAGAAGAAGTTTCCTTGTAGAGAGTTCAGCTACAAACAAATCACGCAGTAGAAAGATCAGCTAGAAGAAGTTACCTTGTGGAGAGTTCAGCTACAAAGAAACCATCATGTAGACAGTTCAGCTACAAACAAAACTCCCTGTAGAGAGATCACCTAGAAGAAATTACCTTGTAAAGAGTTCAGCTACAAAGAAACCACCATGTAGAGAGTTCAGCTGCAAGGAAATCACCTATAGAGAGTTTGGCTACAAACAAATCTCCCTGTAGAGAGATCAGCTAGAAAATCAGCTAAAAGAAGTTACCTTGTGGAGAGTTCAGCTATAAATAAACCATCATGTAGAGAGTTCAGCTGCAAACAAATCACCTGTAGAGAGTTCAGCTACAAACAAAACTCCCTGTAGAGAGATCAGCTAGAAGAAGTTTCCTTGTAGAGAGTTCAGCTTCAAAGAAACCATCATGTAGAGAGTTCAGCTGCAAACAAATGACCTGTAGAGAGTTCAGTTACAAACAAATCTCCCTGTAGAGAGATCAGCTAGAAGAAGTTTCCTTGTAGAGGGTTCAGCTACAAACAAATCACCATGTAGAAAGATCAGCTAGAAGAAGTCACCTTGTAGAGAGTTAAGTTACAAAAAAACCACCATATAGAGAGTTCAGCATACCAATTTTTTAAAGTTGTGCCACATGCATAGCTATGTTGCTACTGTTTAGATGTTTTACTATTACAAACTATATAGTTCTATATGCATGTTCTTGCATAATTGTGACTTGAGCTATCACTTCAGCAGTGTTTTTTGGGGGAGGGGTGCATGCATGCATGGATTACTTTTATACCATCAATAGCATGTGTAAAATCAATGAACAGTTTGACTGTGATAAAGTTTTAAGATCATATGCAGCAGACAATAATAATAGTACAGCTGTAACCCTCAGGTACACAAAACAAACCACGTCTTACACATCTATAAAATGACTAGTTTTATTTATGCTAGAGAAGCATTCTAAGCAATGGAATGCTTTGCTCTTAATATCATCTAGTTTAACACCAGCACACTTTGTGTGGCCCCAGGATTTGCATTTATCACATTTTACCTGTGGTGGATAGCTATATATAACATAGAGTGTGCATGGCCAAAGAACTCACTCACCCAATCATTATAATCTGGATGGCTTACACTGGTATCACCTGCTCCACACATCATACATCTTTCACGCATATCTGCTACAGAATGGAATTATAGTATACAACTACATGTATATAGATGCATGTAGTTGTATTTACTTGAATATGACAGCAAAGTGATTCCAATATTCTCACGGGCTTTGTCAACATTTACACATCTTAACTGCGTTTCATTGATTTTCCCTGAATTTAGCTGTTCAGCCATCTAAACATGTACAGTACAAGGTGGAAATGACACTAGCTTGTAGGGCTGGGCATGCTACAAGACTCTTCTGATAGTCTGTGCTATAGCTAATCATTATAAAATCTTTAAAATTACAAATACCTATAATCGGCTATAATAATACAACCCCTACCTTTCATCTATTTTTCAAACTTTTCCTGTGGGAGGCATACCTCCAGATGATGCACCCTCTTACAATATCCAAATTTTAACAAAAGGTATAGGATAATGATATAATTAAAAGGACACTGAAATAGTTACAAACATGCATGCAGAAAGGATTTTATGCAATGTTACCAAATTGCAGTATTATGGCATCTATTTTTCAAATTTTCCTGGGGGGGGGGGGGGGGCATGCCCCCAGCCCCCCCTAGCTCCAGCATGCGAGTGTCATCAGACAAATGCTTCAAGTTAGCCCCCCTCCTTTATAAATCCTATAGGTCCGCCCCTGAATTAACTAACCTTTCCTTTCCTTTTCTTATTTAAGTACATCTCTCCATCAATGATAGTAAATTTTGAGGCTTTCTTCCTGATGATTCTTTTACAATTCTCAGAAGTTCCGTCCGCATAACATTTCTCTGTGACGTAGAGGTAAACTTTATCCAAGAGCTCTTCTTCGCCAGTATCCGCCATTATGTCATCACCTTAGAGCCAGCTCGCGAGATAGAATATTAGCTAGCTATATAGAGTCCGCTCTCTTCGCTGAGTATACGTTGCAGCTAAAAGGAAATGTCGGCCACTTCGCTAGAATTTCGCTGAACACGTGCGCACATACTGCACCGTAGTGCACTTTTTTTATCTCGAGAAATACATATCAAAACATGCTATTGGGATTTGTAAAGTCAGAATGGCAAAAATGACTAAATCAAATTTACAGCCAATAATCATTTTATCAGCAATATTGTACATTAACAGTGTCCTTTGTTTGTTTTCTGCCCTTAGATCATGAAATGGACTGATTAAACACTGATTTTTTCAAAGGTCTCAGGATGGATGGATCACTTTTTCAATTTCTCCAATACAAACTCCATACATTTTACATCATTTTGTATATTCAATAATTGCAAGCACTAGACACGATCGAATACCATAAAACTTGATATCATTCATTTCCTTATGAATTGCTCTATCCGATTCCGGCCGAACAAAATTCGTAATCGCCATGGTGACGGCGTTATGCCGCTATTTAATTAGAACGCGAAATTCGTGATTTGCTCTCCAATGGATTTTGTATTGCGTAAGTTGCTACTTACCATCATTTGTTGTAAATTTGCAAGCTGTAAACACTTTAGCTTCGAATAAATTTTGTTATCATCGGATAGAGGAGTGTTATGCGTGTGTAATGGCGGCCGAACAATTTTGATACCGCCTTCAGAACCAGAGTTATGATGAATAATGTAACTTAAAACTAACTTATCTCCATAGGCTGCTGTACATTGATTTTACGCATAATAATATTTTACGGAAAATTGTAATGTATGGGTTAATTTGACACGAGTTTTGATATGTAGCTAACTATCATTCCTCAAAAGGCATCAAAGTGAGCATCAAAACAAGCATCAAAGCTATGGACATCGAGTCAAGTGTGTGCCAACTGTTATAGCTACATTTGGCCAGCGAATTTGCATTTAACCCAGCCCGGACCATGCAGTTTTGGTCAGGACGGACCAATTTTGGATGCCAAAACTGGTCCGGCCGGACCAAATTACGTCAACCAAAATTGGTCCGGCCGGACCGATTTTTTCCCCGGACCGATTTTGGCGTTACAGTCCACAGCAAAAATCGTCTTGTTTCATCAAGGAAGCACAGAGCTACGGAGGTTCGAAAATTGCGTTTTCTTTCTTCCTGTCAATATACTCACAGGTGTTAGTACGCGCCGGCTTCTTGGGCCGCACGACACACTACCGTGTGTATTGATAGTGTATCAGCTATTAAAGGTACAGTTTTATCAACCAGAGTAGTTTTATGTGCAACATTGGCTGTATTCTAAGATAAAAACTATTAAAGTGATGTTTAAATGTGTCACAAATTCAAACACCTATTAACAACTTGATTTGAACTGAACAAGTCAGAAGTTGATATTTCAATTTATTATGTCAGTATATACACATACATAGCCACTGTTGTTATATGCTCGTAATTTACATGTGGTTGAATGGTTTACTAAA
This sequence comes from Dysidea avara, assembly GCF_963678975.1. Classification (NCBI taxonomy): domain Eukaryota; kingdom Metazoa; phylum Porifera; class Demospongiae; order Dictyoceratida; family Dysideidae; genus Dysidea; species Dysidea avara. The sequence continues at coordinate 50,650,627 of NC_089272.1, read as the reverse complement.
TATAAGTCAATAATGACTTATGAGTTATACTAGCAAAATTCACAGAATTTTTATAGCTATCTGTGTGCAATTACCATAACATAGCAAGCCACTGGATTTGAGCACCATTATAGGGAATAATTGTATAAGTAACAGTTAGATTTGTATGAGGCAAAGCTGAGTGCAATTTTTGTTGTTATGAGTCTTAATTACACAAAAATCTGTGATGTCTACTGTACTATAATAGCTAATCATCCTTCATGTTTTGTATAGTATGCATCACATCTAAGGCTCCTTGATGAGAATGGCTACTAAACAACTACTCAAAATGCTTAATACTTGTTGCATTTAAAGACCTTCAGTTGTCAGCCTATTTAATTGGATATGATTTTACTTAAATGGCTTCTGTTATTTTGTTATTTCATTGGCTGCTTTAGAGCACAACTACACAAACAAACCATATTGAGTTGGGATAAATTGCACTCCTATTATTGGGACTATTGTACAGCAAACTAAATCACTATGTGAATATTATCGTAATGACCCCCTATACTATTTTGTATTAGGAATCAGAATCACATTCCTGACTCCTGTGGGTTCACTTGTATCACACTCATACTTTGTCATCTAAGAAATCATCAACACTTGTGTCAATATTAACAGGGGATGCCAAGTTTCTCAAATCTTTCCTGTTCCTTCGGTAGTGTAGTCCCTGAGGTGTTATGATGTTGTAAGAGCAAGGGCCATTTTCATTTATGCTGGTGGTACCTTGGCTGGTTTCCATTTACCATCTTTCACTGACACAAGGTTAATGTCTCATTCTAAGAAAGGTTAATGTTACATTTGATCAGCCACTAAATACAAATTAGTGTCTATTGATATAATAGATTATCTAGGAACTACTCTAATTTTATACTCACTAATTTATAGTGATTTAATGTTAAAGAATTGCACTCAGTATTCAACCAATGGTGGTAAGTCAAGTCCAGTTCACAACAACAAAAAAAGAGATACAATGTACTCATCATGCACAACAACAAAAGTCCCAGGTAGGTCATACATCAACAACTATGGCTAACGATTGTTTCAGTATATTGACTGAAACGTATGAATTTTAATATTATGTGTATATACAAGACCATATACAATATGATGAGTATATATGTAACAGCTATACAAATTTGAGCTACCAGAAGTTAGTATCAGTACAGGTATAGTCTTATCAAGTTCAATGTGCAACACGCTGAACACAGTGGCTGCATTCTAAGAAAAAATTATTAAAGTGGTATTTAAATCAGCCACAAATTCAAGCATCTATGATACATTATCCTGGAACAGTTTGAAATACATTACTTAGACCACAAACCCACTATAAAATTAATTATTACTCCCCCACATGCACTAATGCAAATAATGAATGACCTGCATGTGGTGGTTAGTTGTAATGCCAAAATTCACAGCAACATTGAGAATTTCTATATGACGTTACACAATGATTGGCTCCCAAGTGGCAAATAACAGCTTCAGATTGATAAAAAGTTATTGTGATAATATCAATTGAACTTGTGTATTAAGGGAAAACACCCTACTATAATAATGTTGGCTCATTATTTAGACTTGATATCAACTCCTTCTTTTACCATCTCCCACAGGGGACTCATTAATCTGACACATTTCTCAATAGTGTAGTCTACTTCTTTCACTATAGTAAATTGTCCAATAGCAAACCTGATGGAGGAGTGGGCCAGCTAGATCTTCGTCTGATCCAATAGCTTACAGCACATAAGATGGCTCCAACAATGCTGAGGTACAAGCACTCCCAGCAATATCTTTTAGTCCCGTAAACAAACTCTCTCCCTCAACATAAGAATTAAGAAAAGTTGATGCAAACTTCCACTGCTATCTCTACCATAACATTGCAAACCACAGGTACACTGAAATCGCACCCATTTGAGCACAAAAAATAGAGAATAATTGTATGAGTAACAGCCAAAAATGTGTGAAGCAAAGCCAAGTTCCTAGACCACCTAACAAAGTAGGTTGAATTGCCCTTTGGTTGTTGTATACTCTATCAAATCAGGTAGTGGAAATGGCCTGCATTTTATGTTTTAAATATTTATCTAGTTGAGAAAACATTTACAATAATAAAAAATACATAAATATTGTAGGGTCAATAGGTTCACACCTACAGTTCTTCATTTTCAATTGAATAAGATTCATGATAATTCATACAGAATTTAACAGAAATGGTCAACTTGAATAATTACAGTCATAATTATGCATTCTGTCGGTGGCTATACATAATAAGTTGTGCAATGCATTGCTGCTCTGTTTAGGAATAGAATGATTAGAACTGAATGAATAAATGAATAAAATATCGTATGCCATGTTATACAAGAGCTATACATAAAACAGTACATTCATGGATGTATATACTTACACCTTTTTACTTGTGTCATTTATAAAACTTTATATTGCTAAAGGTTTAAGATGCATGTATACTATTCCTTCTACTTTAGCATTTTGGACAACTCTTTACACTTGTGATGGTGCAGGAAAATTCAGTGTACCGGTAAGCTCAGCACACATGGCGTCTCCTCTGCTGATTTTATCACAAGCAACCATGAGGTCATAAGTGATCTTTTCAGTTATGATGGAATCCTCTTTGTAGTCACAATGTTGAGTGATGAAGTTTCTTATCCACTTTGCTGTAGTTAACAGCTCACCTATACAAATACACACCTAAACTATTAGCATCTATTCAAAATATTTATGTGTCTGACCTGCAGCTTTCTTTTGGATGAGTTTCAGGTACTGCTGAATACTATAATGTGTGTCCGCATCAACATCTAGGCTGTTTACATATTTTTGCACCATAGGAATCAAACCTAGAAAATTACCCTGCAGAAATTATTGGTAACTTTAGCTTATTTTTAATGACAAAGCTAAAATTAGTATGCAGTTACTGCAGGGTAGCACACAAACGTGTAAAATTTGATATGAATTTTTTACAGTTTGAAACAATTTGGCAAATATAGCCATACGAAGTTTTCCACATACAGTTATTAAGCTATGTAGCTACATACATTCCCATTAATGATGGTGTTGATATCCATCTCTTTGTATTCTGGAGAGGTGGAAAATGGCCCATCACTTTTAACATTGTCACCATCATTATTATCATCTCCTTCTGAAATGCAATTGTGAGTTGTGACCAACATTGCAAGTCCTTGATCTGCTAACCTGGAATGATCACCTTCCGAAAATGAAACAGTTCTTTATTTACTGTATCACGTTTAACTGCTCTTTTCATGTTTTCATCTAGCTGATTTGATACAAAGCACAAAATCAAGTGATGTGCCTGTGGAAGCTCCTCTCACCTTAGAAATTGGTATTCTAAAGTCCAATCCATAGGAGAGAATGGAACGTGTGAGAATAACGACAAACACTACAAAAGCAGCATTCTCAAAATCTGTCAACTGAACCTGCACACAAAATTGTAGACAGAATAGGAACATTATTATCACTTTTATGTACCTCAAGTGGTCTGAATTCTACCCGCCAACCCATTGTTGATTCTGGTGGAGGTGGTTTAAATCTCATTGTGTTCCAATTGGTAGAGTAGATGTTCTAGGGAGTCATCAGTTTGTAATAGTCCACTAGTCCACACACACACACGCACACACACACACACACACGCGCATACTCACACACACACACGCACACACACACACACACACACACACACACAAACACACACACACACACACACTAGTTAATGCTATAATATTCACTTTCTTATATTTAAATGGGCTTGATGTTCAAGCATAGGGGCCACCGTAATATGCCATAACCAAATCAGTTTAACTGATAAGATGGTATTTTAAATACTTGCTTAACAGACCTCAAAATGATCATTTTCTTTTTCAGGGTCTTGGTGTAATTTTTCCTCAAACAACTGCAAAGGATCTCGGATAAACAAATAAGCAAAATGGTGAGCCAGGTGTTCATCAAAACCTATGAAGTAACCTTAAAATAATTATTCAAGCGTACAGCAGTTACCTTGCTCCTGCAGCGTCTTCATTATCTCTTCATCAAAAGGAAGTTGTTCATCATTGTGATTGCTAGAAGTTGGATGAATATAGCAAGGAATACTATCCCAACGTGGTCTAGGAATTACAAAGCTGTCCTTCTTTAGAGGCTGTAAAATATACTATCATGTAAACTACAGTAGATGAAAGCAATGCATCCTAACCTCAAGCCCTCTCTCTTCCTTAGTTCTATCATCCATAGCACCAGAAACAAAATTCCATCTGCAGTCACTGTCACAGAGGTAACCTTTACAAGCTGGGGTGGCAGCAGAGATTGCTAGCTGTTAGGCAAATGGAACACATTGACATTGCCTCAGCATTTTTTACCAAGATAGGTGAGATAACTGCCAGTTGATCATATAGGAGCCGTGCCTCATCAATATTTGCTGCTTGAATTGTCACCTAAAGTATCATATTAGCATGCTGAATCATCATAAATGCATAATTAACCTGTAGGCAACACATCCCTGCTCCAAATCCCGCACAGTCAAAGTACAAATGATCCACCATGGTGTTTTCCAAGTGTGCCTTGTCTGTAGATAGTATTTGATCCACAAATGGATTGGGAGTGTTTTTGTCCTTGTAAACTGTTAATTGCAGTACATATATATATATATAGCTTTGTACATTATAATGTGTATTTTAGAAACATTACCAGGAGTATTGACAACTTGATTTTCACCCCTCCTCAGTCGAATATTTTCTGTCAAAACTCTGTATGTAGCCAACAGTAACATATTATAGTAGACATGTAAAATATATAAGTTGCTTACTTGAAGCGGGGATGACTATACCAGATTGCCTCATCAGGAAAGAAAAGAGAGTTTGACACTCCATTCGATGGTGTAGGTTCATATTGTGGATGTGTAAAACCTGGACAGCCCAACCTAAAAGTACAAAACAAATAATGTCCTACTTGTATATGACCATATATTATTAGACGACATTCTTTAATTTTTTTTGTTTGCTTGAGGCCACCTTTGCATGTATTTTCAGTTTTGCTATAAAAATTCTTATATTTAATTTTGCAGAATGTACTAAAAATGCAGTCTCTATTAGCACTCCAGCCAATTATCACATATAGCTACATAAGGCAAATTGGTGGTTGTGTAACAAATACGTGTAGTAGTTCAAATCCCACATAGTATGACAATTTCATTTTTCTTTGTAGCTTCATAGTGTTCATACAACAATTTTCACTATTGTAATACATGTACATAGCTCTGTAGATTTGAAGTCTCATTCTGAATCACTTGGTTATTATTATAGCAAATTGTTACTTAGCACATGTGCTATATGTCACAGTTTGCATATATTTGGATAATGAGTCTGTTGTACTGGCAAGTATCAAGCTTGCCAACATGCCGGGGGTGGAACCTGGCTTACTTGGTCTTCTCTCATGGAAGAAATCTACAAAGGTACTTTAGCGTAAAGTACTCGAACGCCATTATAATTCTAAAATGCCAAGTCCTGAACATTTAAACCAAACTCTCCATCAGTATCAATGAACCACTCACCTGGGGAATCCTGTTATGGAGATAACAGTGGAACCACTACTCTCCAAAGCTTTGAGTAATTGGTGGCGTCGCATTTTCATGTTGGACTCAACCATACAGTAGCTTGTGATGCTATCACCATATGGTGTACCAGGAATGCCTGTGTGTACATGAAAACCAATAACAAAGTCAGCATACATTACATTAACTATGTACGTAATAATTATAGACTTCAGACTGCTGGAGTCAACATAATTTAGCAATCCTCAGGCTTTGTGTTGCGGCACCTGAGCAAAGTGAAGGCACTACTACAGGGCCTGAGGATTACTACCCCTGTGGCGTGAATTCTACTTTATTTAGACCCTCTATGTAGTTGTTGTACCTTAACACTCTTGACAGCTGGTTGAAACAGAGAAATGTAGTGTTAATTATTAAAAACAAACCATTACTCTAATTATTGTTGCTACAGGTTTAAAATTAATTTTCAGGCGATGATGCATTGCCAGCACTACCAGTGTTAGTGGTGCACGTAATAAACATGAAAAAGTTCTAAGTAACTTAGACCCACCACAAAAAGGTCTAAAGACTGTTAGTGTTAGACCCTTTTCATCTTTACGTAGACAGTTTTCATGTTATTTTCATGTTTATTATGCACCTAGTGCTGGCAATGCATCACCACCTGAAAATTGATTTTACTTGTATCAACAATTATCAGTGGAGTAATGGGTTTGTTTCTGTTACAAGCAGCTATCAACAGCATTAAAGGTAAAGATCTAAATAGTTAGACTTCAGACTACAGGGGTCTACATAGTTACCCAATGGCCCTGTGTCATGGTGCCTGAACCCTCAGGCCTTGTAGTAGCGCCGTGCCATGACACAGGGCCATCACCATCAGATTACTAAATTAACATAGACCCCTGTGGTCTGAAGTCTAACCAATAATGCATAAGTTTGGCTAGAACATGTACAATATGTACATTATTGCAATGTATTAGTAGTTTGAGTTACATACTGTACTGACATGCAAGTACTCAAGTCAATAATACGCTTTGAATACTTGACTGTAAAATGACATAATGCATCTACTAGGGATAAAATTGTAACTTATTACAGCCACAACTATATAGTACATTTCAGACATGGACATTATTATATTAAGTACATTGTATGGCACACATACATACGTATGTATGTCATTGTGAGACTCCAATATTTATGCATAAAACCTTCACTAACCTTCTATCTGGTAAGCAGCATATTCTGGTGACCAAGCGGTCTGTTGCTGTCTGTAAAATTGTATGCATACAACAACCACACTTATTTGGGAAATTGTACCCTATGGGAATCTTCTCTTCTTTGGAGGTGATTTTGTCCAGTGTTTCTGGTCCTATTAAGGCCAACTGAGCCACTTTCTTCTCATGGTCCAGTCGTACAATTGTATACTCTATCTGAAATCATGATAGTGGTTGAGCAAGAACTACACATGTACTGTATGGGTCATGTATGGGTAAAAGTGCTCTTGTATGGCATAGTAAAAGCTATACAGCCGATATTATAACCAACTTCAGATGGTTTAAATGGGAAATGAAGACACAATACAGCTTAGCATACTACGTACAGTGTGCAGTACACATTTTATGTGTAAAATTAGCATAATAATTAGCTATTAGAATACATTAGCTATATTAAACATCATAGCATCTACTGGAATCCACCACCTTCAAAATGTTATTACGTTGATGTTATTACGTTATTACGTTGTTTGTTACGTTTATACGTTATTACGTTTGATATTAATGTTATTACGTTATTACGTTGTTATTACGTTGACTTATTACGTATGACGTTAATTATTACGTATACATATCTATTGGTATAGTGTGTTTTGGTACTGTACTTTGACTAATATACTGTTGCAGCAATAGCTACTATTGTGTGGGGAGTGCCTACATATTAACTAGATACGATTACTACTGTAGCTAATATTGACATGCACGATATTGACTATTAATATCATGCACTGTAAGTTAATTGCTGCTTATAGTTAAGAACTTTGAATGATATGTACAATTATATAGAGAGACAAAATCCATGCATATTTTGAATCAACTACATGCCTCCATATTATCAATCTGTACAGAAACAAACAAAAACAAGATATCATGCCTTGCATTATATTCTACCCACACTACCAACAACATCATAGCTTCATTATCAACAATCACATTACTCAAAAGAATGGAATGAGTTATTATAGAAATGACAACTACGATGAAATCAGTCACTTCTCACCACCACACTGCAATTAGCTATACCTACACTAATTCTTTTTATTCCTTGGCATACCAGCAGTACTGACTGCTCAGTAATCATAAATAAACATGCAGGGCTGCCCACAGGGGGGCAACTGGGACATTTTTACTCGGGACCCAGCCTGAAAGGGCCCTACCAAGGGCTCCTTGAATACCTGTTTTAAAAAGATCGATATACTCTAATAGAGCAGTCTGGATCTAGAGAGCAGTCACAGTATTCTTCAGAGGAGCAGTGTAGCTAGCTATTCATGTGGTTATAAGGCCCCTATTCGGTGATTATTAGTTTCTCATCCAGCCTTTCTAATTATTATGATGCGGGCGGGAGGGTATTACCATTATGCCATTATTTTATAATATTAACACACTGATGTACAGACCTTGTCCAAATTGTCTTTCTTTCTTACTACAAATATTTCCTTTACCAGCTGATTCTACTTTTCGTGATCGCCAACTGTTTTTCGACAGTCAACTGAAAGCCTGCTTTGATGAAGTCGATAGAGCACGATTGCAACTGGCACTGCAGCAATTTGCTAACAGTTCTCCTGGTGATATATAGCGCATTGTAGCGTTCATCAACAAAAATTAAAACAGTTTGGTATCACGTGTTCTTCTGAGCATGCGCAGAGTAAACAATGGCTTACCATGCGGTAGCTTAAGAAGGATGCGGGCGGTGGATGAGAAACTAATAATCACCAAATAGGGGCCTAAATAAGAAAATATGGTTGGTGAGGGGCAGCTATTGTTATTGTCAGCATGTAATGACCTTTTTTTTTGTCTTCGACTTACAGTTACTAATAGGCTGAAGTTGTGATTCAGAGTGGAACCCTCCTTGCCCCTGGGGCCCCTCTTTAACTCTTTGCCCTGGGCCCCCTAATTTCTCTGGGCAGCCCTGTAAACATGCATCAATCATGATTCAAATCTTAGATGGTCTCCTACAAAAAAAATGACCCAACATTAATTTTACAGTGCATGATAGACTTTGTAACTTCATTGTGTAGGCATTAGTTACAGTAGCTATCACAATGATAACACTCAGACACTATATTCCAGCACTTTAATAACAATAGTTTCACAATTAGCTACCTATCCTATACTGTATATCTACTGCGTTAGCTAACAAATACTTTAATCCTTTGGTGTGGCTCTAGAAAGTAAGGCAGTGATTTAGTAAACAATTAATAAACCTGATAGCTAGACTCAAACGTTTGTAAAATTCCCGAATATAGCCTGCATGAGGGATATCATAGTACCACTGCCGGAGCTCATGCATTCATAATTTCATACAACTAGCTACGTACCTAGCCAGCTACGTAGCTATATACAGTACGTATATCTATACGTACCCAGCTGTGCTGGATACTGACCTCATCTCCAAACTTCAGTGGATCATTGGTTCGATCCCTCATTCGATGGTAAATTGCAACTAGCTGTTGAATTCCAACCTTTCGAACTAGGTCCGCGTACTTCTTTGTGTCCTCCCAAGACAAAGGTTTCCCTTGTGACAAAAGTCCCATCTCAGTTGCACTGATATTCTAATATAGGCTTATAGCTAATTGAACTTTTTAACTACTTTAAGTAGCTAGCTACTCAGAAGAATTAGCTACATAGCTAGCCACCTGTATTTAAAGCCACTGTTTTTGCTGATTTCACATTTGTGGTAATTCAGGCACGTGTAGCTAACTACGCAGCTAGCTATGTAATAAGTGTTACAGTGTGTAAATACGTGGGTGCCGAGGTAGGTGCACATGATATAGACTCTATGCATCAGCAATCAAGAAAATTGTGTTGTGTGAAAAGGGCAAGGAAAAAGCTAGCCCTGCTATATGAGGTCCTGCGTGTTTCGCTAAAAAAATCACGTGATCTGCTGGTTTATCATGGAATTGCCATAGGGTAATCTATCACACTCCCGCTAGAAGGCTATGATACAGAGAATCAGAATCTTTACACTAACTGTTGAAAGTTTCAGAATTTAAAGTTTCAGAATTTAAAGGTCAAAAGTACGTGGGTATAGCTATGTTATAACCTCTAAAATGAGGATGCATGCAAATCATGGAACATGTGTAGCTAAAGCGTGAAGGTGTGAAACTTCAAACACAACATGATGTGGATAGAATCCTATTGATCTGATCATGAGGAATGAATGTTAGGAAAAGGTCATTTTGACTTAAACTACTACCATAGGATTTTTATTACTCAACACATGATGTAACAACGTATCATGAATCAGTAATTGCTGATCTGGATTTATATCCTGTCTATCCCTAATATGGTATTACTAGCTACTGTTACATGTTCTGCTTAGTTCTTAGCTACAGTAGCTATATGGATCAACAGTGCTGACTAAGTTGTAGAGCTGTCAGCTGACTCAAAGGTATCAATGGTGTTAATGTACAATATATAGGGAAGAACAACATAATTATAATGACACTCATCAACTTCGTGCATGTGTGACTGTAGAACTGAGAGAGAAAGAAAGAGAGAGAGAGAGAGAAACAATACAAAGAGATATTGTTATGGCCATTGAGTCATTCATGATCAGTTATATTCTGTGTAAGTAAATGAAAGTGTGGCCATCACATGACAGTGGGTGCCATAATTTATATCCCTCAGTAAACCATGTAGCTATCAGTAATGAATCGAGAACTTGGGTATACTTTTCATTAGAGAAGTGGTCCTCTTTGCATGGAATCTACTTCAGAAGTTTTATTTGTATATGTATACAATATTATTACGCTTTCACACAACCTCACAGTATAATATGGTACCAGTTCTCTATCAAATTGCTCCTTCACAAATATCTGCACAACTGTTGATACTGTCTGTAACAGCTAGCTCTCCAGCTCTTGACTTGTTATAATGCAGTTTAACTGTGTGAACTCATTGAAGTATTTTAACTATATACTTTTAAATTGGAAAGTTCCAGTCTGAGGCATGTAATTCAGGGGCAGATCCAAACTTATAAAAGGACTTGGTTCCACTCTGGAACATGATAATTGCAACTTTGATCTAGCTACTGCACCTGGCAATAATATTTCATAACAAATAATTACTCTTTAGCAATCATTTTGGACTTTAGAAATGCAACTGAAGTCTTTAAGTATAACTGCAATACATGTATATAGCTGTAAATAACAGACATGACTATTGTGTATGAAGATATTGGGGTAGCAGTTTCAAGTGATTTTGTAAAGTGAGTGTTTTGTCACTAGTAGTATTTGCAGTAAGTACTTATTTGACTGATAAACTGATTTTGGTGCACTGAAGTAGAGAAAAACTTGGCAGCGGCTCGTCAAGTAATATTAAAGTTCTTCAAAAAATAAGGGAGGGTGTTCCAAAGGAACCATCCCTGTAATTGTACGTAGCTACAGTCTACTTGTGTAAACTGCAGTTTGTAAAAGCAAATTTAATAACCATGTGGATGTATCCCCTGATGTTTTACTCTTACCACTTAAGACTCTGGAAAGTTTAGTGTTATTACGCATAATGCATATCTAATCCAAAACAGCCAAGCTGTAAAAAAAGTGTGCGGCCCTCAGAAAGGCTATGGTGAAAAAAGATGTGAAATCCAAGGTGGCGGCCAAGAAATGGCTGTGATGGTAGGTTAGTGGTAAAAATTTTAATAACGACAATTCAGGTGAATTTTTGTGAAGCGGCACAAAAATTCACCTGAATTGTCATTATTAAAATTTTTACCACTAACCTACCATCACAGCCATTTCTTGGCCGCCACCTTGGATTTCACATCTTTTTTCACCATAGCCTTTCTGAGGGCCGCACACTTTTTTTACAGCTTGGCTGTTTTGGATTAGATTTCATTTCTTTTTGTATTTGTATACCCCAAAGCCGGCCTATGGCCAGCTTTGGGACTTTTTTAACCTATGTTTTTTTCTTTACTACAGGAAGAAGAAAAGATGAAGTAGATGTACTTTAAATATTTTATCAGTAAATGTACAAATTATATATACTGTATAATACATATGTGACCGGATTTGCGAAAAGGGGTCCAATTTGCCAACTTTGACAATTGATAACTTCAGATTGGAAAGAGCTATTGCCTTGATATTTGGGCAGTGGTGAGCACCACTATAGCTGAATACATGGTGAAATGTTCAGGTTAATAATTATGTTACTTGAACACTGAGTTATGGTCTCCAACATTTACGGAATTGGATGTGTGTGGAAGACCCCTTTTCGCAAATCCGGTCACATATATTGATTACAGAAATCTCCATGGTGGTTTCTTTGTAACTGAACAGTCTACAAGGTGACTTCTTCTAATTGCTCTCTCTACAGGGTGAATTGTTTGTAGCTGAACGATCTACAAGGTAACTTCTTCTAGCTGATCTCTCTACAGGTGATGTGTTTGTAGCTGAATTTTGTATAGGTGATTTGTTTGCAGCTGAGCTCTTTACAGAATGGTTTCTTTGTAGCTGAACTCTCTAAAAGGTAACTTCTTCTAACTGATCTTTCTACAGGGCAATTTGTTTCTGGCAGAATTTTCTACAGGGTGATTTCTTTGCAGCTGAACTCTCTACATGGTGGTTTCTTTGTAGCTGAACTCTCTACAAGGTAATTTCTTCTAGCTGATCTCTCTACAGGGAGATTTGTTTGTAGCTGAACTATCTACAAGGTAACTTCTTATAGCTGATCTCTACAGGGTGATTTGTTCGTAGTTGAATTCTGTACAGGTGATTTGTTTGCAGCTGAGCTCTTTACAAAATGGTTTCTTTGTAGCTGAACTTTCTCCAAGGTAAGTTCTTCTAACTGATCTTTCTACAGGGTGATTTGTTTGTAGCTGAACTATCTACAAGGTAATTTCTTCTAGCTGATCTCTCTACAGGGCGATTTGTTTGTAGCTGAATTCTGTACAAGTGATTTGTTTGCAGCTGAGCTCTTTACAGAATAGTTTCTTTGTAGCTGAACTCTCTACAGGGTGATTTGTTTGTAGCTGAAATCCCTACAAGGTAACTTCTTCTAGCTGATCTCTCTACAGGGTGATTTGTTTGTAGCTGAACTCTCTACAGGTGATTTGTTTGTAGCTGAACTCTACAAGGCGATACTTCTAGGTGATTTCTCTACAGGATTCCTTGTTTCTAACTGAACTCTCAACAGGGTGATCTGTTCATAGCTGAACTTTCTACTGGGTGATTTGTTTGCAGCTGAACTCTCTAAATGGTGGTTTCTTTGTAGCTGAACTCTCTACAATGTGACTTCTTCTAGCTGAACTCTCTACAAGGTGACTTGTTTCTAGCTGATCTCTCTACAGGGTGACTTGTTTCTAGCTGAACTCTCTACAGGTGATTTGTTTGTAGCTGAACTCTCTACATGGTGGTTTCGTTGTAGCTGAACTCTCTACAAGGTAACTTCTTCTAGCTGATCTTTTTCACTGCATATTTGTTTGTAGCTGAGTTCTCTACAGGGTGATTTGTTTGCAGCTGAACTCTCTACATGGGAGTTTCATTGTAGCTGAACTCTCTACAATGTGACTTCTTCTAGCTGAACTCTCTACAGGGTGACTTGTTTCTAGCTGAACTCTCTACAGGTGATTTGTTTGCAGCTGAACTCTCTACATGGTGGTTTCTTTGTAGCTGAACTCTCTACAAGGTAACTTCTTCTAGCCGATCTTTCTACAAGGTGATTGAGTTTTTTGCAGCTGAACTCTTTACATGGTGGTTGCTTTGTAGCTGAACTCTCTAAAAGGTGACTTCTTCTAGCTGAACTCTCTACAGGATGATTTGTTTGCAGCTGGATTCTCTACGTGGTAGTTTCTTTGTAGCTGAACTCTCTACAATGTGACTTCTTCTAGCTGAACTCTCTACAGGGTGACTTGTTTCTAGCTGATCTCTCTACAGGGTGACTTGTTTCTAGCTGAATTCTCTACAGGTGATTTGTTTGCAGCTGAACTCTCTACATGGTGGTTTCTTTGTAGCTGAACTCTCTACAAGGTAACTTCTTCTAGCTGATCTTTCTACAGGGTGATTTGTTTGTAGCTGAATTCTCTACAGGGTGATTTATTTGCAGCTTAACTCTCTACAAGGTGACTTCTTCTAGCTGAACTCTCTACAGAGTGATTGATTTTTTTTGCAGCTGAACTCTCTACATGGTGGTTTCTTTGTAACTTAACTCTCTACAGGGTGATTTGTTTGTAGCTGAACTCTCTACAGGGTGATCTGTTCATAGCTGAACTCCCTATAAAGTAACTTCTTCTAGCTAATCTTTCTACAGGGCGATTTGTTTGTAGCTGAGTTCTCTACAGGGTGATTTGTTTGCAGCTGAACTCTACATGGTAGCTTCTTTGTAGCTCTACAATGTTACTTCTTCTAGCTGAACTCTCTACAAGGTGACTTGTTTCTAGCTGATCTCTCTACAGGGTGACTTGTTTCTAGCTGAACTCTCTACAGGTGATTTGTTTGTAGTTAAACTCTCTACACGATAGATTCTTTGTAGCTGAACTCTCTACAAGGTGATTTCTTCTATAGCTGATCTTTCTACAGGGTGATTTGTTTGTACCTGAACTATCTACATGATGGTTTCTTTGTAGCTGAACTCTCTACAAGGTAACTTCTTCTAGCTGATCTCTCTACAGGACAATTTGTTTGTACCTGAACTCTCACATGAGTGTTTCTTTGAAGCTGAACTCTCTATGAGGTGATTTCTTCTATAGCTGATCTTTCTACGGGGTGATTTGTTTGTAGCAGAACTCTCTACAAGGAAACTTCTTCTAGCTGATCTCTCTACAGGGAGATTTGTTTGTAGCTGAACTCTCTATACATGATTTGTTTGCGGCTGAATTCTCTACATGATGGTTTCTTTGTAGCTGAACTCTCTACAAGGTAACTTCTTCTAGCTGATCTCTTTACAGGGTGAATTGTTTGTAGCAGAACGATCTACAAGGTAACTTCTTCTTACTTATCTCTCTACAGGGTGATTTGTTTGTAGCTGAACTTTTTACAAGGAAACCTCTTTTAACTGAGCTCTGTACAGGGTGAATTGTTTGTAGCTGAACTATCTACAAGGTAACTTCTTCTAGCTGATCTCTCTACAGGATGATTTGTTTGTAGCTGAACTATCTACAAGGTAACTTCTTCTAGCTGATCTCTCTACAGGGTGATTTGTTTGTAGCTGAATTCTGTATAGGTGATTTGTTTGCAGCTGAGCTCTTTACAGAATGGTTTCTTTGTAGCTGAACTCTCTACAAGGTAACTTCTTCTAGCTGATGTATCTACAGGGTCACTAGTTTGTAGCTGAATTCTCTACATGGTGGTTTCTTTGTAACTGAACTATCTACAAGGTGACATCTTCTAGCTGATCTTTCAACAGGGTGATTTGTTTGTATTTGAACTCTCTACAAGAAATCTTCTTCTAACTGATGTTTTAACAGGGTGAATTGTTTGTAGCTGAACTCTCTACAGGGTGATTTGTTTGTAGCTGATCTCTATACAGGTTACTTATTTCTAACTGATCTCTTTAATTCTGTTCAGGGTGACTGCTCTATTAGGATGACTGCTCTATTAGAGTATCTCGATCTCGCACTTGCTACACCAAGTTGGATTTCGTGTTATAACTCCGTGGATTTAAGTCTGATTCTTCTACACCATTGAAGAGCCTTTCTAAGATGATAACTCCATCTGTACAGCGATTTTGAAAGCATTACCCCAAGCGGTTTACCTGGTAGGCGTGGCAAGCATAATAATAATAATAATAATAAAATAAAAATATTAAAAATTAGCTAATCTCGATTGCGTAATTGTTACACACTGTTGATTTTTTCGCTGTATCTTCCTGGTTTTTAGCTCGATTTCTTTCAAACCACAAAAGGTTTGAGGTTCAATAGTTAACCTATTCACCCACCGATTTTCAGCTTCTTCCCATACGCGGTTTACCCTGTAGGCGTGACAACATATTGGTGTTATTTTTCGTGCATAATCGCTCATAACTCTTTGTCTGTTTATGGTATTCCAGCCAAAGTTGGTACCGAGATGCGCCTTTATACCCCCCTTCTGTGTGCCAAATTTCAAGGCAATCGGATAACGCGTTCGAGTTTTATAGCAGTTTTTGTAAGTGTGCGACAAGAAAAAGAAAAATAAGAAGAAGAAGAAGAAGAAGAAGAAGAAGAAAAAAAAAACGAAGAAACTCAGCCAATTTTTGAAGTCGCATATCTCGGGAACGCGCGAAGCGATTTCGCTCAAATTTGGAATGTAGAGTGCTGCAGTTGGGGGGCATGTCCACAGCAAAAATCGTCTTGTTTCATCAAGGAAGCACAGAGCTACGGAGGTGCGAAAATTGCGTTTTCTTTCTTCCTGTCAATATACTCACGGGTGTTACGCGCCGGCTTCTTGGGCCGCACGACACACTACCGTGTGTCTTGATTTATTTATTTATGCAGTGGCGTAGCTACCATTGAGACAACCGAAGCAGCTGCCTCGGTAAAAAAAAATGCTCAACAATCAGGCTGAGCAGCCTGAGTTTTCTGTGGCACACCTAATTTTCTACTCAAACGTTTAAACTACTAAGACAGCATTACTGTACCACACATAGTAGAATCTATATGGCTGTAGTATTAAGCAGGGCCGGAGCCCATGGTGACAACGTCCGGCATTGGCTGCATGGACCACTTTTCAGCTACTTGAATTTATATCAAAAAGATCGAGATACTCTAATAGAGCAGTCATCGTAATGTACTCTATGATAGAGCATTCAGTAAAGATTATAGCCACTAAGGTATATGCTGATATTTTGAGTCAGGTTGCATTAAGGGTCGCATAGCTTAAAATATGCTCACAGGGTTAAATCCTGTGGATTTAGAAAGAAATGAATGATGCTAATTCAGATCAACATAGACAGTGATCATAAGCTAACTGCAAATCCAATTAAGAGATAACTTAGTTCATTAAGCAGGAATACTGCTCTGGATTAGCTACATGTACCTCTTACCATGTAGTAAGGAGCATGAAGATATAAAGTGCAAAACCAAGTCAACTATGGTGTTTTGAATGCCATTAGAGTGCCTGTAAATATTTCTACAACATTTACCATAATTGAATATAAAATAATTAACTTATCAAGTAATGAATATTGTGACCCATAATACCCCCATATGACTCATAACAGGAGCACATAAAGTACTTTAGAGAAAAAATCATACAGCCCACCACATGGTAGGATAATTTTTGAAATTTTAGGATAGTGTAGTTTATGGGTACACCTTTGCCTACAAGTAGTATGAAAAATTGGGGTCACATTATTAGGTGATAAGAATGTTTTTAACTTAAGTGACTCATAATACCCACATATACCTTATTCTCATTACACTGCTTGGTCTAAATCATTTACATTTATGTTAATTGTCTTTAAATTACTTTTCAAAATGTTCCAATGAGTCAACTGCATGTCATTGCATTGAGCTGCTGAATTGATCACATCATGCATTAGCAGTTACAATCAAAAAATAGCTTCCACATGCCATTTCAAAGCATATATTTTCAAAATTTTCCTTGAGGGAGCATGCTTCCCTCACACTCCTAACTTGACATGTAGCTGAATATCACATGAAAGAGATAATCTCTGACTTAAACATCACATCAGATCAATAAAAAGTATAGTGTGCATGACTATGACCTCTGTTGCAGTCCATGGATGGCCTGACCTCAAAAAATATCTCCAGAGTAAGTCAGTTTTTTGTGCTGATTGAGTCTAATAATTGAAGCATAGCATTAACTAAGCTGGAGCATTACTTAGATATGTAGAAAAATGTTCAGAGTTTATCTTCTGAAACAGTTTCTTCCATCCATCCAGTCAACCTGCAAATGCCGAACTTGTGAATCAGTTGACTCAGACCCTCTCAATTAGGTCAATGTGTAAACTTTGCCTCGGTAAATTTTTTCTCCTGGCTACGCTACTGTTTTTGTATTACTGTGTAGGACTCCATCAAGGAGTATAACAAACAGATACAAAACAAAATCAAAGTAAATTCAGATGGTTTAAAAAAACGTCCTTAAAACAGTTTATAGATGGCTGATTGACCACATCTTCTGGCAAAGCGTTCCATAATTTAATAGTGGATGGTAAAAAGGAAAATAAGTATGAGTTGATTCTTGCTTGTGGGATTCTGAAACGTTGTGAATGACCTCTGGTAACTGATGACATTGATGTTAGTGAGATAGATGGAACTTCCATTTGACAATTGATTATCTTATAAAACATAACTAGTTTGCAAAATGTACGTCATGATTCTAGAGAGGGCCAATTAAGTGATGTGAGCATGTTAGTAACACTACTTCTCCAGGAGTAATTGTTCATTGCATACCTTGCAGCACTACGTTGAATCTTTTCTATGGCACAATGGATGCATAGAGTGGATTATGATAATCTTTTGTTGCATCAATGTAAGCATGTGTATCAATAATATTTAGAGGCACATTCCTGTAACGTTTTTTGTTTCACTCTATATATTTCACTTACAGCACATCACATGTACTAAAAGTATACTTCATAATTAATTTTTTATGCTACATCTATAATTATAGCTATGACTTTAAGCCACTATTAAATTTTTATACTGAGCAGTTACTGTTCTTTGTATACCACAAGTATACAACACAAATTACTGCAATTCAGGGTCAAAAATTGTTCATAGAAATCATCACTGTCACTTACCCACAAACTGTAGGACCTCTTGTAGGACCAGGAGTCCTACAGACCTTCAGCACTTGTGCTGTAAAGCCTAACCCTTGTTTAATGAGGACTGTTCCCTCAAAAGTATAATTTATTGCTACATGCAGCTTAGGTATTTGTACGTAAACTACCGTACGCCATAACTTTCAATCAGAGGCATAGCTACAATTTAATCAGGTGAGGCAGTTGCCTCGCCAAATATTAGTGACTGAACTGAGAGCTACATAGGACCTTTGAGATGCATTGATCATGAAAGCTTGCATTAACAAAGAGTCAAAGATTATATGCTAGTAATGCTATTTAGTTCAACTTATTGTATAGTAAGAGTCCATCCGGGGCAGCTCCAGCGGGGTTACTGAGAGAGACTGACCAAGCAAGATCGATATGCTCTGATAGAGCAGTCACCCTAATAGAGCACTCACCCTAATACAACAGTCAAACAAATTTTTAAAATAATAGTTTTGACAAACTGCTTGAAATGCTCTCACAATCAAGCTCAGATAGTCTAACTTTCCCAGGGGAGCATACCTCCAAACCCTCTGGTGTGACATGTTTTGCATGCTATACTACCATATACCAGTGCTTATACTTATGAAGACAAGGTCTGAACTAGCTACATACTGCATTCTTTGCAAATAGTAGGACTACAATTACCTCCAGATTCAATCTTGTAACTACTTTTCAAAAAGTTCCTGGGGGGCATGCCCACAGACCCCCTAGCTGGAGCATGCTATGCATGCTGAGTGTACTAACACACTAGAGTGCATGCATCATTATAGCATTGCAAGATCTGCCTCACCTATTTAAAATTTCTAGCTACACCCCTGTCAGCATTACAATATAATTCCCATTTAGCTTATAGACAGTACAGAAATTGTCATAATAATTATAGCTATACAGACACCATGCATGGTCTTATTAATATTTATAATGGCTATGGCATAATTATGTTAAATCTACTCCTTTGGTGTACCTCCCCTTCCAAATCCTGGATTATCCCTACACAATGACATACATACAGTGTACATAACATAGATGTAACAATAAATGATCTAGATATCTAATACATCCTGCCAAATATGGACATACCAGTACACATTTCAATAGTCAATTTTATGGCTTATAATATAATGGAGGGTAGTGCTAAAAGCCGGAACGGAATGGAACGGAACCAATTAGGGCGCGCGCCAAATAGAAAAATCGTTTGAGACGAATTTTGCATCGTTTCCAACTGCCACACAGTGACTAGAATTGTGCTAGAGTTCATTTCCTTCTACTTATATGCAAGGTAGAAATCGCGATCTCGAAGTTTCTATTTAATGCCCGCCACGTGGCATGTTGTGCTCTTACCAATCCTTCAAATTCTATTTAATCTTGATGTAGAATTGCTTCCTTATCATTGTAAAAGGTAAACTACTGTAGTATTTTCATGTTATAGTCGTGTCCAACTCTTTAGTAACAGCGAGGATGGTTTTCTGAAGTCTGCCAGCATGGGCAATAATTTACGAGAGTTAACCACGGTGCATGTTAGTGGCTGCGAATCATATGCTTACAGTGCTTACAAAATAGTGTAGCAGGTTAAATGATAGTTTTTCCGCGTATGAAATTACAAAACGCTTTCGTGCAGTGGGCATTAAATAGAAACCTCGAGCAAGTGATTTCTAGCATGCCTACAAGTAGAAGAAAACTAACTTCAGCACTATTCTAGTCACTATGTAATGGTAAGAAACGGTGTACAATCTGCAAAAACGATTTATTAACTTGGCGCGCGCCCCGTTCCATTCCATTCCGGCTTTCAGCACTACCCTATAAGGGATTACAAACTAGATTTATCAGATCAGGAATTAAAGGGGTAGTGCTAAAAGCCGGAACGGAACAAATTAGGGCGCGCGCCAAGTAGAAAATCGTTTGAGACGGATTTTTCATCGTTTCCAACTGCCACACAGTGACTAGAATTGTGCTAGAGTTCATTTACTTCTACTTATATGCAAGCTAGAAATCGCGCTTTCGAAGTTTCTATTTAATGCTCGGCATGTTGTGCTTTTACCAATCCATCAAATTCTGTTTAATCCTGATGTAGAATTGCTTCCTTATCATTGTAAAAGGTAAACTACTGTAGTATTTTCATGTTATAGTCGTGTCCAACTCTTTAGTAACAACGAGGATGGTTTTCTGAAGTCTGCCAGCATGGGCAATAATTTACGAGAGTTAACCACAGTGTATGTTAGTGGCTATGAATCATATGCTTATAGTGCTTACAAAATAATAGTTTAGCAGGTTAAATGATAGTTTTTCAGCGTAGGTAATTGCAAAACGCTTTCGTGCAGTGGGCATTAAATAGAAACTTCGAGCGAGCGATTTCTAGCATGCCTACAAGCAGAAGAAAACTAACTTTAGCACAATTCTAGTCACTACTTAATGGTAAGAAAAGGTGTACAATCTGCAAAAACGATTCATTAACTTGGCGCGCGCCCCGTTCGTTCCGGCTTTTAGCACTACCCGAATTAAAGATGTATGGCATTGCATGGATAAGAGACATAATTATCATTATGGCTTATTATGTCAGGGTTGAATGAGTAAATAAGTATATTCATAGTAACCCTGTTACCCAGCTTGTAAAATGTTAAAACACAGAGATTGCATTTAGTCTAAATCTATTAGCTATAACAAACATGTCAGGTACAGTCTATACACATAACACAGTTGGACCTATCAAGTGCTTCATCACTTGCTTTAAGTGGCTGAATTACAGTCGCTTCGCATTCACCTGAGCCCTCTTTTTTGGTAATAACATTACATGAGCCATGCAGCTGCCCAAACATTTAGTAGCACTGTGAAGCCATTTAAACACTGGAACTGTTTATCAAAAAAGCACTTTGATACAGACAAGAACAAGTGAGTTATGAGGCTTTAGAAATATCCCATACATTTAGTATGGACGGTTCAGGTGCGCAAACATGTTTACAACGTGAAAACATGCTTGTTCCAGTACAAATAAGCCATTGGGAGTGAACACATGTTCACCTACTGTTTTTGGCAGGGGCTCAGGTGAATGCAAACTGACTATAGGCAGGTCATTGTGCCAATGGATCAGGGACCAATTGGCCATGGCTGAGTCAAGTGGCACAACCACATTACCTAGACACTGTACATATGTATAATAGGGCCAATATTGAATCACAGTATAACCTCATTTTATGCAGTTATTCTAGTTCCTAGCAATCACCTGGTGTTTGGATAGCCTAGCAAAAAATCTCAGAGAAGCCCCAAAATACAATGACCAGTCATTCTAATAGATAAACTACAGAATTTCATGCAGTAGTGTTAAGTTGAGGTTCTATAATAGTCATTGGTCATTAACTTTTAGCTATAGCTAGCTAGCTTACATACGTATCAACATAAAAGTGTGAGCTAATAAATTCATGATTTATACTATTATATACCACTATGACACCTCAGATCATAGAACCACAAGACTGTATTTCATGTATTTCCTGACCACAGGGTGATGTGATTAGGGTGACATCATAGTAAATTATAGTCCTGCATGAGCACAACTGCCTTTGATGCTGAAGTAGTTGCAAAACATCAGTTTCCTTTGATTCTTTATAATTATAGAGCTGCTGTAAGTGTTACATTGTGGGTTGAGTTTAGCATGTTGGTTTAGTTAGGCTAAGCACTCTTTTGAAAGAAAAATAATTGAGGGAGTCAGCATTACATAGTGGCATCACTTAATAATCATTTCACAATGTGGGGATCATTTTTATACAGCACATTTCAACCACATGACAAGATGGCTCAGATATTCTCAACCTATACTCCTATTAGTACTTATTTTAGCCACTTAGGTTACTTTAGGCATCGGAATGGTATCACTACAACCAACGAAATCCACAATCATTTCTTTTTTGTGCCTTTACAAATCTCTGTATAAAGTAATGTGGTGGGTGCAGGTTTGTCTTCCTTGACTTATTAGGTAAGCAGACCAGAGTGGTATATATTACATGTCCACTCGGGATCTGCCTGATATATATTCCTCGCCCTTGGGCCTGTGGCCCTTGGGCTTGGGCATATATATCAGGCAAATCCCTGTGACCATGGTATAACTATTAACTTAATTATTAATTGGCAAAAGATAGGGTGGTGCCAAAAGATATACAGTAGCCTGTATCACTGTTAATACAGAAGTGTTATAGTAATACCTTACAGTAGGTGTCATTACACCTGTGCAGTCACTATAATGGTGTTACCATATAACACTTTTAATTTTAAAGTGCTTCCCTAATGTCATTGAAAACTCTGCTTCAATAGTCTTGGTGATACCCCTGAACAATTGGACTCAGGAATTCCTATATGACAGTGAGTTTTTGGTCCTTTTCAAACAATTAAAATCAAATTTTTGCAATAATTACATTTACATGTCATGAATGATCATGGTAATGCAGTTATAAGTGTGTGCATGCATAGTAAATTATTCTATAAGGTGTTATTCTTAGTAAAGTCATCACTGATAAGTCCATCTTGATATTCACTGTAATTGTACGCTCGCTCAGGTATGTTTAGTAAAGCTATATCATCGGCTAAGCCATGTGATTGTTTTGCATGAATAAACTTAAATTTTACAATTTGTGATATATTAAAAAGGTTGCAGTGACAAGTAAAGGCTAGGAAATGATATGAAACTATCACACAAAACTGAACAAAGGCTAAACTAATCATGACATTTGAAATGGTAGAGAAAATTCTACTATTCTCTTGGTAGGATACAGCATACATGATGGCAAGATTCAGTAACAATGAAAGCTCTTGAATGTTGACAAGCTTGTTTTTGTTAGGATGAATAAATCCAAATGATATGTTGAAAATCATGAGTACCATAGTTGAGATTATCAACTTTGTGTTTGACGAAAATGCATACAATGAAAAGAAAACACTCCTTAAAACTATTCCAAGACCAATCCAGTAGTAGCACTTGTCTTTGAATGGTCCTTGAAATGCATCCAATAATGGTTTAAAGCGGTTGATTGTTGCAAATCGTGACAAGCACCGTGCAAAACCTACAATAACATTGAAGGGAATAAGCAGTAAGAACAACACAAGACATGTGATGAACAGTATCATAAACTTTGCACCAAACAATGGAACACTGGCATCAATAGACCACACTAACTGTTGATGACCACTTGGTAGTTCAGTTATGGTAGAATAAGAGAACAACACTGTTAATACAGTTCTAAGAATGCTGGTGTAGGATAGCAGAAACAGGGTTGCGAGGACAGGAAGAGATCTTGAATATGTTAATCTTAATATTAAAGAGGAATAACGGCTTAGTACAATTATTATAGTAGCAATAACCATAAGATACAAGGGGAAAAATACCTGTAAAATAATTTTAGCATATCCATCCATTCCATCATAGAAGCAGGTTTCAATACCTAAGTCCAAGTTTACCCATGAAACAAATAGTCGCAATGGTTTGAACACATTATCATTTACAAGGAAAACTGAATCATTAATGTTGATGATGTTGGCATAAAATATTATTCCATTAATAGTTCCAGTGGTTACTGTGAGATTAAGAATGTACAGTAATGTCACTAATACAATTCCTGCAACTAAAACTATTACACTTACTAGAAGATGTACATTAGTGCAATGAACACACCTTGATGATCCAAATACCATACTGAGTGAGTGTTGACACTGTGAGCACAGGATACCGGTCCTGTTAAACTGACACTGCATATCAGGATTTTCTAAATTAACATTTGAAGATTGTGGTAAGCAATAATCCATAGGACAGTTTTTACAGAGAAGATAGTTTGACTGAATGTGAGAGATCCATGAGTTATCAGGTCGTCTGATGGTTGACTGATCAATGTAGCACGTGTCTATATGTATGCGTTTGTCCTTAAGGGTAGGGTCACAATCACATGTTCCATTCTTTAGTACAAACCCAATTGGACAAGGTAACAATTTCACATAAAATATTTCATATATTTTGTAAAGGTTTGGCGATGCTGTCAAGAAGAGTTCACATACATCATTAGCATCTGAAACAATAGTAAAGTTCACAGTTTGGAAGCGAGATGTAATAAATGTGATTAACTGATATTGATGAGCTATCCTACAAGCTGAAGGTGGCAAAAGTGCATTATGTGTGTCAGTATACAAAGTAGCATCATCACCACTACATGGTAGACAAAGAGCTACTTGTAGTGTTTGACCTGGATAGACTGGGCCTAGAATATCTGAAGTACAATTACTGGTGAAGTTATTTGGACAATGACATATAGTGGTGTGTTCACTTATTTGTTGATCATTTGATTGAATTATCATTTGATTGATTACTCCAGGATCATATCCCTGGAAAACAGACATGGACGTCCATTTACAGTGAGATGTAAAATGATGAAATGTCTGTTTACATTGTTTTGTTTTGGTACTATCATTAATGTTAATATTGTGGTGGAAATTGATTTTGTAGGTTGCAGGTGTTATTGTTACTTTTGCGTACTTCTTTGGTCCAGTATATTGGAAAATGCAGTAAGGGTAGATTGCATTATATTCATCATTTTCAATCGCTATAAGTTCATTGGAGACATAGTTCTTTATGAATGAAATATTGCTGTGTTGGACAATAGTTATGTAAACAGTTCCTAATGAAAGTCTAATAATCTGAGTACAGTTATTTTCTGCAAATACAATTACATTGCTAACCGTAATTTGACAAGTATCAAATACCATTAGTTCTCCTACAACATTTCTTGAAATTATAAATGGTCCATGAATGGTTACAATTGTATTACCAAAAAAAATCATATATCTAAACCACTTTTCTGTATATTGTGTTTCTACAATTGTAATAGGGCCAATTAAAAATATGCTGGGTGTATGATGTGCCAAACGTTTGCCAGTATTAGCTATAAACAATGTAGGACATCCATTGCTTATAAATCTGCAAGCTTTGATATTTATTGTACTTGGAAATTGGCTAGTTTTGTTATGCAAAAAGGAACTCAAATTATTATTACATATTATCATAACAAGGTAATGCCATCGTTCATTATGCATAAAAGTGCAGTTTGAGAATGTCACAAGTGTATTATAGCTTAATGGCACAATTGAGATCATTGGTTTATAAGAAAAGGAAAAATGGTATTTTATGTGTTTGAAAATGCAATTAGTTATTGATATTGTATTAAAATTAATGGATTCTTGACTGCTGATGAGCACTGAAGCTTGGTCCATACTGTAAAATTGGGAATCTTTTACTGTTATGGCCAAATTAAAATTTTCCTGATACAATAATATGAACAGAGCGTATATCACTGGCTCCATATGATGATGATCATCATACAAATACTTATTACCACAACCGGTGATGGAAACTGCAATGATTGTAATAGAGTAATTATTATTACTGTTATTTGATATGCTGTCATATTCCAGTGTTATTCCATGGTGGTGTACATACGAAGTGGGATTCACAATTGTTAAGTTAACCACAACATTTTTTAAATATGAATTTCCAATTAAATTATAGGAGAGTAAGCCATATTCAAAAAACGTAACGTTTTCTATTATGAATGACAAGCATGACACAAGCATCAAGTTGGTTTCATTTCTATGCTGTCGCTTACCATAATCAGGTATACGACATTGTTTAAAAACCACATTTGCAATGGTAACATACTTGGAATCAACGACATATAAAATTGCTTCTAAACAGCCAATGAGCACAGCATACAATGAATCCTCATTGTTTGTTCCAACTAATGTAAAATTACTTAGACCAATTAGTACCATGTTGGGTGGGACATGGTGTTCTCCTGGTAGCAGGTAATATTTAGCATTTGACACAACGGGCAATGTTCCACTGTCCAGCAAGTATTGACTGAATGTAGCACAAGGTTGTGATGGACAGCTGCTTTTGGGTGAGTTGTCTGATAAAATATACAATACATCAGTAGATTTTGTGGTTCTAATCCAAGTTATGATGATCACAAAATATCTTAGCAGCTTCATCTTCACCTCAGTTGGTACTGATTTTACTCAGCTGCAGGTTTTAATTGAACATTTCAATGTTTTACCTAGCATATAGCTGCATTTTAAAGAGAGATTTGAATAAATAAATAAACACATCATCTAGTTTGTATTCCTGCATGTTAATAAGTCTTCAGTTTTATTGTTTACTACCACTCCTATTTTCTATCTCATTAACAAATGTTATTATTACAACCAGTACTATCTAACAGTATTAAAAAACATTAACAATTATTATTTTCATAGTTCAATTTTATTTTCAAATACACGGTGACAGAGATAAGAATACACTCATTCTTGGAATGCAATGATTGAAAGCTCAAAACTGCATGTAAATATTGTAGTTATGGACATAAGTATTTTACCTGATATATACCCATGAGCCCTTGGACTTGTGCATACAGTATGTATGTATCAGGGTGTTTTTATATTAAATTTCGATAGTGAGAATAACAAAAAAGTGTTGCTGTACTGAGAAAGCTCAATATTGTTGTTGTTTTTTTCATTTTTGCAACAATTACAGTAATAACTTTCAAATTAGCAGCATTCAAACACCACAAACAAACTAAACCACAATAACAACTGAGTTTCTGATTGGATCAGATCAAATGCAGCATATGCACTCCATGTAGTGGCCTTGTGAGTACTATATACTCTCCTCTGATACATTATATGGCAGTTCAAAGTAAATATAATCAACACCTGACCCATCCAAGTATTGAAGCATATGATTTGTCTTGGGACAACAGGCTAGCTTAAAAAATGGTAGTTTTATAACCCATTCCTCTGGTAGTGGAACACACCAATAGTGGAGTAAATGGATTGTACTGTTCATGTGTTCTACTTCTTCTAATATAGTTGTAAACAGCAGTGTTTTGGTGGGTGCCCCAACTTTTTAGCAATACTTTCTAAACAGTATACTACCATACTGTTTAATAGGGAACACAGAATGATGGATGGCAGGCTATAGTCTCACTTGGTAACTGCTGCTAGAATTCAGTAGTCATTTACTACAATTTTAACCTAACCATTTTGGATAGTTGCCACATTCACTTTCCTGCCTGTTTGTTTATTTACATTTATTACGTATATATAGATACAGTTTAATGGTTGATATTAGAAGTCCATGAAACTGAAGCCAAATGTGCACCACCAGTAAACAATACTTTGATATATACAGTAGCTGTTAGCAGATGCGTCATAATCCATAATGTTGTAATCTTGCTAACACTAGAACGATTAATTTTCAGATGTATACAATGTGTTCTGTACTGTGTCAGTATTAATTCTGGAATATGCAGCTACACACGATTATTGCAGTTATTCTGACTTGGGCAAAGATTGTGATTTCTATTAATCATAATGTTTTGTACGTTCTACCTAATAATTCATCCAGTGCCAGTTGTCCATCTCATCCTTGTGCTACACTCAGCCAGTATCAACAGAATGATGGTACATTACCCATTGTTTCCAATGTTCAATATCACTTGTTACCAGGAGAACACTATGTCCCAGCCAATATGATACTGATCAATTTGTATAATTTTACATTAATTGGAATTAATGGTGAAAATTTATCACCTGTTGTATTGATTAACTGTTTGCAGTCATTCATTCAAATTTTTCATTCTCAGCTAGTTACAATTTCAAATGTTGTCTTTAAGCAATGTGATATTCCTCTGAAGTATAAGTATAGCTATGGAAATGAAACCAACTTAATAATGGCATTTTGTATGACTTGTACAATACATAATGCTACCTTTTCAGAGTATGGATTGTTAGGCTTTAATATGATAGGAAATTCATCCTTGAATCAGTTGGTTATTAACCTAACAATTTCAAATCCAATATCGTATTTAACCTGTCGTGGAATTTACTTACAGTATGAAAGCTTATACAGAAACAATCGTGATCATCATTCTATAACAATAAATGGAGCTTATGTAAATGGAATCTGTAACCAATATCTACAAGATGAGGGATATGCTGATACAACAACTGCTACATTGATTGTCTCATATCAATATATTGATTATGATTTAAGTGTGGTAGTAAGCAATTCACATTTTCATGGCATTCGTCAAAAAGCCATTGCTGTTATTAATGTGTGTTCTCATACTGATACTGTGATATTAATTATTAATTGTGTGTTTGATTTCAATACATTCCATTTTAAAACTTTTTATAATTCAATGATTGGTTTAACCTTATCAAAATTCAACACACTAGTGAGAATTTCAAACTGCTCGTTCAATGATAATAGACGATATTCACATCTTATTGTAATAGGAGAACTTGATCAGTGCTCACTGCCTATCATTAATAGCAAATTTTTATTTCCTAACACAATATACATCAAAGCTTGTAACTTTATTAAGAATAAAAATCCCATCCTGATGATTCGTGGTGAACAAGATTTAGCAAGGTACAAACTAGTTGTATTTCTTTTAGGGTCTATTAATATTAGTGAGACATTTTGTAAAAATGATGGCCTTAATATCATTGATGTAGTCAACATTAGGTGTGCTGCAATTGTGATAAATGGTACAATCATTGTGTCAAGAAATAATGTAGAGAATATAATGGTATTTGAAGAATGCAACATCACATTTGCTAACGCAATCACATTTCACTCCAATACTTGCACCCAGATAATTACTCTTACATCAGGAACAGCATATGTAAATGTAATGCAAAACAGTATACTTCTTTTTGCTAACAATCACTTTTTCAATGATATAATAGTAATTGTAAGTGACAATTACAATGTTCCTGTCCCTTACTGTGTTTTTCAGTATGCCACACAAAACAGAATAAATGTAAATGGAACAATTTCATCAGTGAATTACAATATCATTTTTGATGAAAATATTAATGCTCTAGCTACTTCAAAAAAGTGTAAAAAGACATTTCATCATTTTACATCTCACTGTAAATGGACGTCCATGTCTGTTTTCCAGGGATATGATCCTGGAGTAATCAATCAAATGATAATTCAATCAAATGATCAACAAATAAGTGAACACACCACTATATGTCATTGTCCAAATAACTTCACCAGTAATTGTACTTCAGATATTCTAGGCCCAGTCTATCCAGGTCAAACACTACAAGTAGCCCTTTGCCTACCATGTAGTGGTGATGATGCTACTTTGTATACTGACACACATAATGCACTTTTGCCACCTTCAGCTTGTAGGATAGCTCATCAATATCAATTGATCACATTTATTACATCTCACTTCCAAATTGTGAACTTTACTATTGTTTCAGATGCTAATGATGTATGTGAACTCTTCTTGACAGCATCACCAAACCTTTACAAAATATATGAAATATTTTATGTGAAATTGCTACCTTGTCCAATTGGGTTTGTACTAAAGAATGGAACATGTGATTGTGACCCTACCCTTAAAAACAGACACATACATATAGACACGTGCTACATTGATCAGTCAACCATCAGACGACCTGATAACTCATGGATCATTCACATTCAGTCAAACAAAATGAAATATCTTCTCTGTAAAAATTGTCCTATGGATTATTGCTTGCCACAATCTTCAAATGTTAATTTAGAAAATCCTGATATGCAGTGTCAGTTTAACAGGACCGGTATCCTGTGCTCACAGTGTCAACACTCACTCAGTATGGTATTTGGATCATCAAGATGTGTTCATTGCACTAATGTACATCTTCTAGTAAGTGTAATAGTTTTAGTTGCAGGAATTGTATTAGTGACATTACTGTACATTCTTAATCTCACAGTAACCACTGGAACTATTAATGGAATAATATTTTATGCCAACATCATCAACATTAATGATTCAGTTTTCCTTGTAAATGATAATGTGTTCAAACCATTGCGACTATTTGTTTCATGGGTAAACTTGGACTTCGGTATTGAAACCTGCTTCTATGATGGAATGGATGGATATGCAAAATTTTTTTTGAAATTATTCTTTCCTTTATATGTCATAATCACTGCTATCCTGATTATAATATCAAGCCGCTTTTCATCTAAAATTCTGCGATGGACATATTCAAAATCCTTTCCTGTTTTAGCTACTGTGTTTCTACTATCTTACACTAGTGTTTTTAGAACTGTAATAACAGCTTTGTTCACTTATTCTACCATAACTGAACTACCAAGTGGTCATCAACAGTTAGTGTGGTCTATTGATGCCAGTGTTCCACTGTTTGGTGTAAAGTTTATCATGCTGTTCATCACATGTCTGGTGATCTTTTTGTTTCTTCTGATCTTCAACATAATATTGTTATTCACAAGGCTCTTATCATCAAAATTTGTAGTGATAAGCTGCTTGAAACTTTTAAATGATGCATTTCAAGGGTCTTTTAAAGAAAAATACCATTATTGGATTGGAGGAACTATTTTATTTCGAAGTCTGTTTTTTGTGTTGAATGCATTCCAACCACAAACAAAGTTAATTATGTCAGCTGTAATCATGATGAGCATTGGTCTGTTATTTGGATCTATCCATCCTAACAGAAACAAGCTGGTAAATATCCAAGAACTCATATTATTACTAAATCTTGCCATTATATACATAGTATCTTACCAAGGTAGTAGTAAAGTATTCTTTACTATCACAAATGTCATGATCAGCTTATCTCTTATTCAACTTTTTGTGATAATTTTCTATCACTTCCTTACTTATACTTTCCATTGTAACCCTCTTAAAGTATTGCAAACTGCAATAAACATGCAAAAGACACAAAGTAAATAATCTACCACCATATTATACATGTGAATATATATACGGTAGCTATGTATAGCTGGTAGAAAACATCAATCACAATGATATTGTATACTGTATGAGCATTAATTTTAATGTAATTTGTTGTGTGAAACAAATTGAAGCTAACATTATAGTGAGCCTCTAAGTTGCAAAAGTATATGTATTAGCTACAGAGTGATCAATATAATGTAGTATAAATCTAAGTAGCTATAGGTTATGAATCCAGACTGAGGTTCTTCATGGATTTACAAACCAAACGAAGTGAAGATTCTAAACCATGAAGAAACCAAGGAAATGGATCCTAACTGACTTATAACGAGATCAGTATAGCTACAGATGGAGTCATTGTGGGATTTTTTTCTCATCAGGATTTTTTACTACTACAACTACATATTACTACTGCTACAATACACCTCAGGATTTTCCTTTTTCACATCAAACATCAAATTATGGAACCAACTCCCTGCTGATGTAAATAATGCCTCTACCCCTAATGAGTTTTGTAATAACTTAAGTAATTTTTATGATCATGCCTGTGCATTATAATCTTTTGATTGCTGCACAGTAATAAATACACTGTAATAATCAGACTGACATTGTGTAAACTCCGGTTATTAGGCACATACGGTTATTAAGTGCACATTGCTTGTTAAGCACATATGGATTTCTTGTGCTAAACACAAACAATTCCTCCAAAAATTATAAGCGCATGCACTTGTCTATGATAATGCAACAGAAAGTTGCTGGAGTATACAGGCTCTTCATTGAAAGTTTAGAAAGAACATAGCTACTGGATTTGGTACAGTGTGTGTAAAGTCTCTAAAGCAAAAGAGGTCCAGATTCCAAACATTCCACCACTACACTGATAAAATTTGGATGTCTGTTATGCCTCTGCTTAACTGGAAAAGCAAAGGAGGTGTTGTGACTGCACTTCTTGAAAGCAAAAAAGGGTTAAAACTGTATCCATTGATGCTACCTATTCTATAGCACTCCAAAATGATGTGTTGCACCACCCCTTTATTTCTGTAGCACCATGTATCTCAAGGGTCTATGATTGCATCTTTTCCAATGAACCACTTTTAACTCTGTAGCACTGTTTGTAAGGATTCCACCTCTTATAGGATAAGTTGCTGCTTGTACTCAAAGCATCTTAAATTGCATTAATGGTGTGCTGCTATGATCTTTTTGGTGGCCATAGCGTTGATTATATACAAGTATTGCTACAAACACTTTGCAATGATCAACACCTCTATAAACTGACAATACTTGGCACTCCATTCTGGAGTCTATCGTGTTATGACAAAACCTACAGAAAAGAAACAGCGGTATTTATGTTAGAGTGCTATGTCTGTGTTCTATTACCATAGTTGGTTGATATCAATAAGTGTAACAGCAACACCTTATTCTTAGGAATAGTGTACGTAAGACACCCAGCATATATCTCCAGGATGTGCTGTCAACCTACTGGAAACATTGACAACTGACAGTGTAGCGGCAACACTGGATCCTCACCCTTAATAGTGGCAGGTCTCAGCAGCCGGTTCAACTTTAGGTATATATATTATAGTGGGTTGGAGAATGTGTTTCTTCCATCATATATTAGTCAATGGGCATACAAACTGTTATTTAATTTGGAGCCTAGACAGATTTCCTTTACAATTATATAGAGCCTGTCCCCTATTCAGTGGTGACCTTTTTAAGAGGTATTCCACCTTGTATGGTAGCATTAATAACATACAGTACATTCATACATGTATGTATATGATACAGAGCACAACCTTATCCCATCCAATTAACAACTAAAATTGAATAGTGATAGCTAAAAAGCTATAAAGTAGTCTCATTAAAAGCTGTCAACTTGGACTAGAGGGAGCATGTAAACAGTAAAATACCCAGTTAAATACAGATGTTGGGTATATACATTGAGTACACTGTTAAAATTGACACAACAGGCTGAGTAGTGCTGCGTATGGAGATATATCAAAATAAGCTTAATGACCATCCTGGAAGTCAGGGTGATAAACATCACCAGGACATACTGTAGCCCATCATCATAATAATGAAACTCGCTGTTCCTTAGGTACGTGTACACCTGGATGATCTTCTGAAAGCTGAAAGAGCATTGTTTGTGACAAGATTCCCAGCAAACAAAATGATGTAACACTTAACTCCTTACTGATTAACTTGCTCTTAGTGTCAAAATGTAGCCAGATACTATAGCTGCACTCATGGAAAATTTCAGGCAATTACATGCGATGATTAAAAAGTTATGAAAGTTCAAAAAATGGGTCCAATTTTGTGTGTGAAAAGGGGTAACTTTTCATAATTCCAGTCACATAATAAAGATGTTGACTACATAGATAAAACAAGGAAGTGATAACACAAAATAATCATTCTACAAGGAAGTTTGAAAAAGGATTCATTGGAGATATCTGGAACCATCCACATGATACCCAAAGCAATCTTGACCAGTACGATACTCCACAGTAAGTCAAGATCAAGATTGCTTTGAAAATTTGCATTGATGATTAATTTAATAGCTATGCCATCAGTATTTTTTTCTGCACACTAACATTGATCAGGATAGTAGTTTTGATTTTGGGACTACTGTTGGGGGCTATCAGATTCAGAAGAAATGTTAAACCTTATGAAAGAATATGGCTTTCTAACTGCGGCGATATATTTGTAAGAGAAAACTTTACTACAACAATAATACTGGCAGGGCTTTTTGTTAGCTTTACAGTGAAGTACATACTGTACCTCTTATCTTTGTTTTTGCTGTTATCAAGACACATGTCGTGCGGCCCAAGAAGCCGGCGCGTAACACCCGTGAGTATATTGACAGGAAGAAAGAAAACGCAATTTTCGCACCTCCGTAGCTCTGTGCTTCCTTGATGAAACAAGACGATTTTTGCTGTGGACATTCCCTCCAACTGCAGCACTCCACATTCCAAATTTGAGCAAAATCGCTTCGCGCGTTCCCGAGATATGCGACTTCAAAAATTGGCTCAGTTTCTTCGTTTTTTTTTTTTTTTTTCTTATTTTTTTTTTTCTTATCGCACACTTACAAAAACTGCTATAAAACGCGAACGCCATATCCGATTGCCTTGAAATTTGGCACACAGAAGGGGGATATAAAGGCGCATCTCGGTACCAACTTTGGCTGGAATACGATAAACAGGCAAAGAGTTATGAGCGATTATTCACGAAAAATAACACCAATATGTTGTCACGTCTACAGGGTAAACCGCGTATGGGAAGAAGCTGAAAATCGGTGGGTGAATCGGTTAACTATTGAACCTCAAACCTTTTGTGGTTTGAAAGAAATCGAGCTAAAAAACAGGAAGATACAACGAAAAAACCAACAGTGTGTAACAATTACGCAATCGAGATTAGCTAATAAAAAAACGACTACTTGCCACGCCTACCAGATAAACCGCTTGGGGTAATGCTTTGAAAATCGTTGTACAGATGGAATAATCATCTTAGAAAGGCTCATCAATGGTGTAGAAGAATCAGACTTAAAGCCACGGAGTTATAACACGAAATCCAACTTGGTGCAGCAAGTGCGAGATCGAGATACTCTAATAGAGCAGTCATCCTAATAGAGCAGTCACCCTGAAAAGAATTCAAGAGATCAGCTAGAAACAAGAAACCTGTATAGAGATCAGCTACACACAAGTCACCCTGTAGAGAGATCAGCTAGAAGAAGTTACCTTGTAGGGAGTTCATGCAACCATAGATATTAGAGTACACTCTAATATCTATGATGCAACTATGGAAAGGGATCACCTTGTAGAATTCAGCTACAAAGAAACCACCATGTAGAGAGTTCAGCTACAAACAAATCGCCCTGTGGAGAGATCAATAGAAGAAGTTACCTTGCAGAGAGTTCAGCTACAAAGAAACCATCATGTAGAGAGTTTAGCTACAAACAAATCTCCCTGTAGAGAGATTAGCTAGAAGAAGTTACCTTGTAGAGAGTTCAGCTACAAAGAAACCATCATGTAGAGAGTTCAGCTACAAACAAATCTCCCTGTATAGAGAGATCAGCTAGAAGAAGTTACCTTGTAGAGAGTTCAGCTACAAAGAAACCATTCTTTAAAGAGCTCAGCTGCAAACAAATCACCTGTACAGAATTCAGCTACAAATAAATCACCCTGTAGAAAGATGAGCTAGAAAAAGTTACCTTGTAGAGAGTTCAGTTACAAAGAAACCACCATGTAGAGAATTCAGCTACAAACTAGTGACCCTGTAAAGACATCAGCTAGAAGAAGTTACCTTGAGAGAGTTCAGCTACAAAGAAACCATTATTTAAAGAGCTCAGCTGCAAACAAATCACCTATACAGAATTCAGCTACAAACAAATCACCATGTAGAGAGATCAGCTAGACGAAGTTATCTTGTAGATAGTTCAGCTACAAGCAAATCACCCTGTAGAGAGATCAGCTAGAAGAAGTTTACTTGTAGAGAGTTCAGCTACAAAGAAACCATCATTTAGAGAGTTCAGCTTCAAACAAATCACCTGTAGAGAGTTTAGCTACAAACAAATCTCCCTGTAGAGAGATCAGCTAGAAGAAGTTACCTTGTAGAGAGTTCAGCTACAAACAAATCACCCTGTAGAAAGATCAGCTAGAAGAAGTCACCTTGTAGAAAGTTCAGTTACAAAGAAACCACCATGTAGAGAGTTCAGCTACAAACTAGTCACCTTGTAGAGACATCAGCTAGAAGAAGTTACCTTGTAGAGAGTTCAGCTACAAAGAAACCATTTTGTAAAGAGCTCAGCTGCAAACAAATTACCTGTACAGAATTCAGCTACAAACAAATCACCCTGTAGAGAGATCAGCTAGAAGAAGTTACCTTGTAGAGAGTTCAGCTATAAAGAAACCACCATGTAGAGAGTTCAGCTGCAAAGAAATCACCATGTATAAAATTCTGCCACGAACAAAGTGCCCTGTAGAAAGATCAGTTAGAAGAAGTTACCTTGTAGAGAGTTCAGCTACAAAGAAACCATTCTGTAAAGAGCTCAGCTGCAAACAAATCACCTGTACAGAATTCAGCTACAAACAAATCACCCTGTAGAGAGATCAGCTAGAAGAAATTACTTTGTAGAGAGTTCAGCTACAAAGAAACCACCATGTAGAAAGTTCAGCTGCAAAGAAATCACCCTGTAGAAAATTCTGCCAGAAACAAATTGCCCTGTAGAAAGATCAGTTATAAGAAGTTACCTTTTAGAGAGTTCAGCTACAAAGAAACCATTCTGTAAAGAGCTCAGCTGCAAACAAATCACCTATACAGAATTCAGCTACGAACAAATCATCCTGTAGAGAGATCAGCTAGAAGAAGTTGCCTTGTAGATAGTTCAGCTACAAACAAATCTCCCTGTAGAGAGATCAGCTAGAAGAAATTACCTTGTAGAGAGTTCAGCTACAAAGAAACCATCATTTAGAAAGTTCAGCTTCAAACAAATCACCTGTAGAGAGTTCAGCTACAAACAAATCTCCTTGTAAAGAGATCAGCTACCTTGTAGAGAGTTCAGCTACAAAGAAACCATCATGTAGAGAGTTCAGCTGCAAAGAAATCATCACTGCCCAAATTTCAAGGCAATAGCTCTTTCCAATCTGAAGTTATCAATTGTCAAAGTTGGCAAATTGGATGTGTGGAAGGCCCCTTTTTGCAAATCCGGTCACATATGTATTATATATATAATTGTACATCTACTGATAAAATATTTAAAGTACGTACATCTACTTCATCTATTCTTCGTCCTGTAGTAAAGAAAAAAAAACATACGTTTAAAAAGTCCCAAAGCTGGCCATAGGCTGGCTTTGGGGTATACAAATACAAAAAGAAATGAAATCTAATCCAAAACAGCCAAGCTGTAAAAAAAGTGTGCGGCCCTCAGAAAGGCTATGGTGAAAAAAGATGTGAAATCCAAGGTGGCGGCCAAGAAATGGCTGTGATGGTAGGTTAATGGTAAAAATTTTAATAACGACAATTCAGGTGAATTTTTGTGCCGCTTCACAAAATTCACCTGAATTGTCATTATTAAAATTTTTACCATTAACCTACCATCACAGCCATTTCTTGGCCGCCACCTTGGATTTCACATCTTTTTTCACCATAGCCTTTCTCAGGGCCGCACTCTTTTTTTACAGCTTGGCTGTTTTGGATTAGATTCTATTATTTCTAGCAACCACTAGAGTTGTCTGTATGTCATAACAAATGTAGCTACAAACATTAAACTCTACCTCCTTTAATCGGATTCTTTTAGGTGTACATATAAAAGGAATGCAGTCACTGGTTGAACTCATATTGGTTTGGGCGACTGGTTGTCTGCTGTGGGCTATTAGTCAATATGCTTGGAAGAGCATAGCAAATCAATCAGGAGGTCTTTCTGCTAGCAGGTTTCTGTCCAGTTTATTAGAGACCTGCTAGCACAACTGATGATTATGTTAGTATACAAAATGTGTATTGGCACTCCTCTTATAGCTATAAGAGTGAATTAAATCAATACTAATATGTCAGATTTCAATTAAGTGATAACTTATGAGAGCCAGAAAAATACACAAACATGCACACGCATGAATTGTATTGTCAGATCCCTACTGCTGTGATCACCTACTGTGTCAAAGTAGTCCTGGTTATGGCCCTGGCATTAGCCTAAAATCTATATAATTGGTCCCATCAAACTTCAATGGTACATCACCTACACAAGTGGTTGAGTTACGTACGTAAGTCAAAGTGCCAAGGGATCAATAATTGGCTGAGTCAAGTGGCACTAACACATTACATAGACACTTTACAATTCATAGGCAGCAGAGAGTAGGGGGCTAGGGGGATGAA
Source organism: Dysidea avara (assembly GCF_963678975.1). Lineage (NCBI taxonomy): Eukaryota > Metazoa > Porifera > Demospongiae > Dictyoceratida > Dysideidae > Dysidea > Dysidea avara. The sequence continues at coordinate 50,612,423 of NC_089272.1, read as the reverse complement.
GCCACTCCCCCCTCGGTCTGCTGAGGAGGGGGGGCTAAAATGATATCTCGTCTTCTTGGAGTGGGGCTGAAAACTGTGAAAATTATTGATACACTTTAATGTAACAGAATGCTCAAATACCCTAATAGAGCAGTCAAAGTGCTTCATAAAAATGTGCTCCTAAAAGTAATAAAATCGGCAAGATTTCCTACAGTGGGAATCAAACCGCCAACCTCTTATGTTGGTAATTGATGTCTTACCACTGTTAAGTGTCTCTAGGTGTCTACACATGTCTACGTGTCTACAGACGTCATATCTCATATGCTCAGAGAGTTCAGCCACAGCAAATCACCTTGTAGAGAGTTCAGCTATAAAGATTCACCCTGTAGAATTCAGCTTTGTTACAGGTCACCTCATAGAGAGATAAGCTCCAATTAAGTCACCATGTGCATAGTAAATTCTACTACAAACAGTCAGACCCTGTACAGAACTGTATGTGTAGAGAGTTCAACCACAAACAAGTCACCCTGTAGAAATTTCAGCTACAAACAACTTGCCCTGTACTTGTAGTGAGATCAGTTATACAATCAAGCAAAAAGTTCAGCCGCATTAGAAAATTCACTATGTAGAACTATGAATAAGTCACCCCGGGGGGGGGGGGTATGCAGGAATTTTGAAAAGGAATTTCCACTATAGTTAAGTGACTGTTATATTAGAGTAGTTTATATTAACTGACTGCTTTATTAATCATTTCATAATTCAGAACAATGCTATAAGTGTTGCTGTCATGTGAGAAATTATTATTTAAAGATAAAAGTTTAAAAGGTGTCCCGTTCCATGATAGATTCCAGATTCTGGAAACCTGAAATTTCAATTTCTTAATGTTTCAAGTAGTGTGCAAAGTACAAAGGGCCGGATTTCCTGAAACCCCTGGAAACCCCCCTCAGTATGCCCCTGCTCCCTGTAGAGAGATCAGATGCAATTAAGTCACCTGTAGAGAATTCAGTTACAAACAAGTCACCCTGTACGCTGCCTGTAGAAAGTTCAGCCTCAAGTCACCTTGTAAAAATTTCAGCTATGGACAAGTCACCCTGTAAAGAGATCAACTACCCTGTACAGGGTTCAGCTTCATAACAAGTCACCCTAATAGCTAGCTAAATGGCAATCATTTTATTCAGCTTCAACTTTATAATGGACACACATACGTAGATTCAGAAAATAGTAGTCTTTTTCTAGTTCAATGTTTCCTGTAGCAAAGATAAGGTAAAAGGGAAGTCTCAAAGCCGGCCATAGCTGGCTGATGTAAATACATAATTGCAACTCTCCAAAAAAAGGCCTGGGTGAACAACTTGTGAAATTATAACTGAAATCAAAGGTGGCAGCCAGGAAATGGCTGCAATGATGTTAATGCCAATCTTTTGAAATGTCTTTTGATGGGTCATAGATTTACAATTGAATGAAATAATTTTCAAACAGTTTTAGTGGATCAAGTAGTACCAAAAGAAGTTCATTCTCCTATACTATGAACTCTTGGTAGTACTATATACAAATGAAAGATATTGTGTAATTCCATCCAGTAGCATAATTGTAATACTTCTGAGGTACTCTACTAGCTTAACCATTCCGTATGATATAAGCAATTGTATTGCAACCAAAAATATCTTTATTGGCAAAGTAGCAACAGATGAAGTAAAAAGCAGATGAGACTACCAGTTTAATTAATGTGATGAACTATCTACTACTGGTATTACTTTACTCCTGGATGTGATCATGTATAGAAATGTGTCATAAGCTCACATGACTGCGAATTTTAAAAGCAGCTTACAAACATGTGTATATAGCTAGACCAAATGCAATTCATGAGCTGCAGCTGACATTTGATATCCTCATGTTGGCCATACTTCAAGTCCAACAATTAAGTACAACTACTGATGATCATGTAGTGCTACATTTCCAGTAAATTATACACACCTTGTCATGTAGCTATCATGATGTCATACTAATCAAGATGTCTATATTAAAGTTTTTGTTTGTATGCTTCTAGGAAGCAAAGTATGAAGCACAATAGTATTTGAATAATATGGTCGGACAGCTACCTGATTAAATGGTTACTGGCCCGTGCAAGGTGTATTTATTGTCCTTGGAGAATGACCATCAAACTGTCAGCTTGGATGGTGTCACTGTGATCACATCAGTAAACTCATCCATGAGACTGGAGGCATACACATGTCCTCGTAGTTTCTACTTACGGAAAAACATCAAAAGTTAGTTTAAATGTAAGTCAACTTGTTTATACTATATTATAGTGTGTTGTTACAGAGGGTACAGCATAAATTGAAGACAAAGAGGAACTAAAATCTGTAAAGACATTTAGAATTCTGGTAGAACCTGATAATGGTATTGTCAATAGTCAAGTAACTAAGAACATTTTAGCAGCCAGAATTGTTTATCCACAACATCTATTCACTCTGTCATTATCACTTGATAAGCTCTTTGCAACTGACTATATATTTATTTATATGTGAAGAGAAATGGACTAGATGAAATGCCCTAACCAGCATGTTGTATGACATACACTGTACAGTGCTGAACAAACATGGCATGACCAGGATGACTAACTAAAAGCTAGAATTGGATTGTGGTTATGCACACGCATTATTTGAAAGTATTGCTTAGCAAATTATAATTATACATTGCCATCAATTTCTAGTTACATACTTCAACTGGAGATTGCCACATGTATATTTGACGAGGTATTTGACAAAGTAAATTGTATGCATGTTGATAATATGACTGACATGATTAATACAGTACAAGCCATGCTGCATAACAAAATAATTATTTCAGTTGCTGAAATAATGATACATTCATGTGATCTTTAGTTAGTAACCATATATGGTAACTATACAATGAGAGATGATTTCTTCCTGTGGTTTTAACATGAAATTAAAGTGTTGTTATTGCCAGCAGAAACATAAATCTCTCTAAGAAATGTACATGTACACATACACATACATATTGCTTAGCTACACATCCTTATATAGAGATTAGTACAGTAATTACATGGTTAAAAGATTTTCTTGTAATAATAGTACAAAAATACATGTCTGCAATACTTTTAGTAACTCTTAGTTTGTCTATACCAGGAAGTCATACACTACTGACTGAGAAGTCAAACAGAATCAAAACCTTGAATTATTTTTATAGTGCGACTGATGTGTAAGGAACCAAACACCTACATACAAATTTTAACATAGGCTTCAATGTTGTATTTTACATCACCTGCATAAAGAATTTTTAAAACAATTCACCAAGTTAGTTGGTATAGATGCACTGTACATGCGTCCATATACACTCTTAAGTGTCAACATATCTTAATGGGATATTGTGCTTTCTATTGAGTACATTATTATGAAACCATTATAACAGTTCACACAGTTGTGACAACAAATCTACTGTATAGGCAGAAGTTTAACAAATTTTGCAATTGGTTACATCTTCATGAAAATAGGTCACTTGTATATCACTTTTAATTGTTTCTGTGGAAATCATGAATAATAATTACATTATGCAAAAATTATTTTTTATGCATTTTGCACATTTTGCAAATATGTTGCCATTCCTTATGCATGCAGTACATAATTGATTATAGCTTTGCAACACTTTATTGTATACTATAGATAGCTATTAACAATGATTGGTGTTTGTCTGATAATCAACTTAATCAGCTACATAATTTATGTACATACATACATTATTCTAAATAATCATTCAGCATTGCTATAGCAATATGGTGCAAAAGTATTGTAAAGTAACAGTGTTAAGGATATATATTTCAAGTCTTCAAAGTGCATGTCAGCTAGCTTTATGGTTTTTAAACTACTATTGTGGTACCTCAAGTTTTGTCTTTGTACGGAAGTCTCAAGGTGGTAAATTCTTTACAAAATTCATTACGATAGCTACCTCAACAGGTCTTATTTTACTGAGAATCATGATAACATATGAGTATATAAACATGGCTATTAATAATAATGAAATGCTTCCTCAATATGTAGTCACACATTTGTGGTGGCATGACAACTCATTTGATTATACCATATAAGGTTGAAAACAGAGGTTTGATGTAGGCTGTATTCCTTCCTGTCTGTTCCACAATAATTGAAGCCACTTCAAATAATTTTTGTAGTGTGGGCTATGAGTGTAGTGTCCTACACTAGCCGATAGTCTGTGTACAGTATGCTCCCTTGTAGGCCTAATATGGGCTGGTCAATGTATTGTGGACCTTACATTGTCAAGGTTACCTAATGGCTGGCATAGGCTATTACGCATGCATTGCATATTACACTATAACTATGTACCTGAAAATCTAACTAAGCAAGTTTACATTTTCCAAGTAGTTACTCACTTTATCACATGAATAGTCCTGATATATTCATGAATGCCATTCACTCTTGTTCAAAAGAAACTCATCTCCTAGTACATATAATATTATTATTGATGTTTAAGGGAGTGGAACACACAATTACATCACAAATAAATCATAAGTAGCCACACAGTTATTAAAATAACCAACATTCACTCAAGTGTAGATAATAAAAGCATCATTTCAAAACATTAATATTCCCATTTAGCTAGTTATGAATACATAAATTTTGTGGCTTTTGATGTCACTTACTATATAAATCCAAACACAACCAGGCAAACAATTTGTCTTGCATAATCTTATAACTGTTGCCTAATACTATTCATTATCTGCATAATAACATTATACAAGTTATGTATTGTGTTCTCATACATATGACATGCTAATGGTATGCCTGTGCACATAATCATTTTTCTATAAAGGGTGCAATTAATCAGTTGAAATTAAACAAAAGCATTATAATAATTATCTCTATGTTTCTTGGAAAGTTGGCGCTTGAAATAAACTGTGGTTGTATTGGGTTTTCCGTACATTGTTCAACTAAAATACATTGATAATGGATAATGATATTATTACTTAGTATTTATACTGTATGCAGTGGTTTTCAAGATTAGAAAATACTGAAAGTTTCCAACAGGATTTCTTGAGAATCTGTTGATCAGCCAAAAATACCATAACTTAAGTGTACCAACTAACTACCTCATGTTTTTTAAAGGTTTCCAGGGCTGAATTTTCTGGCTCATTGGGAAAACACATTGCTTTCAAGTGTACAGCTCATAAATGTTGTTAAAATATTGACTACAATGTGATTAGGTAAACAACAACACAATTAGAACAACTACACAGTGATACTACAACTCCTTTCAATGTAGGATTCTACACAGGATGTCATCCACCATTGGGATAAGAGTTGTACAGCACACCTGACCACATAACTGGCTAACAGAAAAGGTGGTTAACAGAAGTGAGGTCATTCTGTTTACCTAGTCTATAGCAATGGACAATACCATATAAGCTAGTAGTGCATCTCATATCCAGAGACTCCAAAGTACAATTACCCTAGCATGCTGGTTGATGGAAAGCCTCACAAATAAGCTAATTGAGCTAGACAGTTTCAGCATGTACACTAACTATGCCTATCCCAAAATATGGTTCAAGGCATTCAACACCTTAGTATAAGATATGCACTGTTAGGTAGATAAACAACCTGAAGTCATAATCACTGAGGCTGATTATTACATCATTACTGAGAATTATTGATCTACTGAAGAATCTTAGCAAAATTTAGTTGTTTAGACAAAGGCCCATGTGACTGGCACATGAAGCAACCCACAAACTATTTGTAAAAGGTTGTTGCACAGTGTCTTAACCAATAAGAAACCTGTGTACAGGTGCATGTCTTACTAGAATAAAAACTCTGTGTAGATCTTACAAATATCAAAGCATTCTCTGTATACCATTGTTTAAAGTGTAGAAACCTTTTGTGACATCCGAACCTTGAGGCCTCTTCCAGATCCACACTTGAATTTTGTTTATATATGATTAGACAATGGCATTCAGAGAATGCTTTGATATTGATATTTACAAAACATACAGGGTTTGTATTTTGGTAAGAGACCTGTACACAGGTGACCTAGCCACAAATTTTGACAAACAAATTGCATACTTTGTGAGCTACTAACAAAATTCCAGCCATTGTCTAAACAATTATTAAGACATGCATTGCTTGAATTCTTCAGTGGATAAACACCCCTCAGGAATGAGGTAATAATCACCTTGGCTCTTACATCACTCCTTCGGGTTGTATATCTGCTGAAGAATTCTAGGTACGACACACTCACGTGAGTGCATAGGATTTGTAGAGAGCAAAATAAAAATCAACTTTTGGAGGGTTTCATTGAAAACTTGATGCCAATTGAAAGTTTTTCTTATGTGTAATTTAGTGGTACGGTGAACCCTGCTAAACCCCACCAGTTTGATATTAATATACAGGAAGATTGGAGAAGTCATCATGTGATAAAGAGCTCACCGCACAAAATAAAGGGAAAACGGCAACAATGGTAGAGAATAGCATGAAATTGTATTCACGGTCTCCATAACCCCATAAAACCAACAGTTTAGAAGTCAAAATATGCAATTAACATGGATTCTTTTTGATAGCACTTAAAGTGTGTTGTACCTCCTCTAAATTCTAGCACTGCATGTCTTACCTATACTAAGATCATGTGCAAAACACATTGCTAAAAGGTGCATGAAGGTAATACCATTATTCAAGCACAATTTCGGGCTTGAAGATAATTGTTTATAATGGATAATTGTGATGATATTGAAATCAAAGTATTGAATACATATAATGCCTGGCTAATAGCATTTAATTTCTGAATGCCAATGCATTTGGCAGTCAGAAATTAGCTGTACAGATAGCCATCCTATTTGAGGTGTTAACACAAATTCAATAAGGATCGATATTTCCTCTTCATTCACACACACGCACACGCGCGCACACACACACACACACACACATGCATCACACGTTATGCGTATAATTATAACTATGAAGCAAAAAATCACAAAATACTCGGTGCATACGAAAGCACCAAAAGCAGATAAAACCTAAGAAACATGTATACTGAATTATTGATAGTTTCATCATAGCTGTGCTTGCACGTATCTACATTACTATTATGTGTAAGTTCACAATCCTGAAGGTATAGAATACAATGCACAGTTAATGGCTATGTGCCTTAGCTAAATGTTTCTGGATCAACGTGATATGCAACTAACCATTATTTTGTGACAACAACTTAACTACATATAAAATATGTGCAGCTATGATCCCAACACTGATATATACATTATAATTAATTGTGAAAAACCAATGAAAAAAATTGCATGTGTGCTTGGTACAGTAAACTTAATATGTCACATTAGAGAGGTAGTGAAAATTTGTAAACTCAACGTCATATTACAGAGATTCCTGGAGAATGAAGTTTGATATATGCAAATGAAAGTAGATCTACATATGACATAATATTTGGAGGATCCACATATGATGTCATAAAACCATATACACCTGAAGAAGACAGTGTCCTTGTATGCACAGTAGTAGCAATTTAACTTGTTAGTAATTGTATTTTCCTTTCCATGCCTACATTAATGACTTCGGCTGCATAGCTAATTAAATGTGACCAGGGAGTTCTGTGTAATTTGTATATTACTGTAGCTAATCACTTCACTCTGATCAAGTTGAGGTTTCAACTCAGTTTTAATTTGTCAAGATCTATCATTTTTCTAGCTACTTTGTCAAAGCTGATGATGGATTCGACTTTCCTTAAGACCACATGAACTTAATTGTTAGTTTTTTATCCCTGCCCACATCATCGTTTTTCTTACCTCATCCGGTCAAGGATTCTTTATACCACTGGTGGCTAAGGGAGGTCAATTGTCACCTTTTATAGTTGACGCCTTCAGATAGAGCAGTCTGAGAAAATTGCATTTTGAGTCACTTTAGATAGCTAATTCATCTATCTATAGTTAGTAAAAATATAATAAAAATCCGCTCTCCCGCACTGCTATCAGTTTTGAGTACAGGAGGATGAGAGACTAATAATTAAGTTTATGTGGCCTTATCTATAGCTACACTGATATGTAACAGACTGTGCACACTAGCCAGCTAGTTGGCTGTAATGCACCTATCAATACCCTCTTCCAGGCATAGCTACATGGGGGAATAGTGGGGGATTTGATCTTAACTTGAAAAATCACCCCAGTAGTGGGGCATTTGACTTCAAAACTTTGCTTGACTTTACAGGCCATGCATCTCCCACCGTTTCTAAAACAAAGCAAACAAAACATAAATAACACAGGTGCATGGCTTTAGCTAGCTACTACCGTACGCAAGGAAATTTTGACGTCAATAAAATTTAACGAATTTGATAAATTCGTCAAATGTTTATAAGCGCCCTTAAAAGTACAGGTTTTGCCTACAATTTCTTGATTTTCGTCAACAGTATTCGTCAAATCTGCTGAAGTCTGAATTCGTCAAAATTTCCTTGCGTACGGTAGTAAACGCACGTTTTATGTAGCGCCCGGCGTCTCCTTTGTCTTTCATCTCTGCCGCCCGAGTTTGTACATATGAGGCGCGAGCTCGCATATAGCCTCGCATTTAACTAAACATGTAGCTACTGTATGTATGTACAGTAGATCAGACAAGCCGCGCTAGACACCACACGTACAGAATGTATAAACATACCAATACAAGTTCTTAAATTACGTACAGTATGCTTTCCTTTGATTATACCAGCCAGAACTTCCTTCAAACAATAACAATTAAAACCACAATAGTCTAGTGATGTCACAAATTTGTGACGTCAGCTAATCTTGGGGCTTTTAACGCTTATGTGTGAAATCATTTATCGTAAATACACCAAATTCCTGTTACATCACAACAGCTGAGTGCGCTTGTTGTATAAAAACAATGCCAGGTTTGCAGATTGTCACTTGCCAGTTGCTTAATCATATTCAAATGATGAGAGTGCTCTACTGTGTGCTGCTAGCTACAATTGGCTGTAGTGCAGTACCATACAATGACTGTATTGGGAAACACTCTGTCACTGCTGCTTTAGGACACCCCTACTTCTTGACCTTCAACTATGATGGTCCCAAAGAGATTGTTGACTACTCATTCAACAAGGATGGTGTGGTCTTGAATGGTGACAACACCAGGATCTTTCCAGACATGGACCGGATATACTTTACAGAAGTCACTGAATTGGATGCAGGAACATATACCTTAGAACTACATAGCGGTGAATTTCTTTACAATGAAACCATCATACTATGTGGTGAGCAAGCTTAACACACAGTGTAATATATAGCTAACAGCTTTAGCTTCATGTACAGATGTAGCTATATATCTGTTGTTCCATTAACGTATTGCTTATACTTTATACAATTTATGTCCTACCTACATGCAATGTATGCAAGCACTCATCAAGCAGTAGTATGAATGTTGTTTACAGATACATGCACTGCATGTTGGTAATGTAAATTACAGAAATGTATATACGTACATATGCACTGTACGTAGCTTAGTTTGATAATACATGCACCTTTATTCATGCACTTGTTTAATCATTGTGGAAAAATGCTTCTTGTTTAATCATTATTGAAATGCTTCTTGTTTTTGTTTCCTTGCAGTTGAATCTTCCATTGTACCATCTGATCAAAGTAAGTCCACAGCATACATGTAAACCCATACATTATGTACATAGCTATGGCGATATACAGCACATTTCACCACACACTTCCATCTGCTGTAGATGATACATACATGTGTACATCATGATGTAGGTATACAACATTAATAATTTTTATTTTATTTCTACAGTATCCCACTCCACTAAAGCAGCAATATCTGATGTGATTTCTACTGATAATTTACTACGGAAAAGGAGAGCAGAAGATATGAGCGATGACCCTAATAAGAGTTCCACACATGCTGCTAGCATATCTTCCACTATAAGAAAACGGTACCACCCACTGGGCAAGATGGCTGCTGTTCACAGCACAGCAAGAACAAAGATGGAAAAGATTCTTATAACAGCTCGTAGCATAGATTCCAGCACAAATAGTCAAATATCTCACACTGAAGGCAACTTGATGTTAGAATATGCACAATGCTCACCTCGTAAAGCTCATTGCTCTGCAATGCTTGGTGATTGCAAGTTTCGTATGATCGATTCTACATGTAATAATTTAAAGAATCCACTACAGGGTGCCTCTAATACTGCCTTCCGACGTCTTCTTCCAGCTGAATATGAAGATGGTATCTCGCTTCCAGTGGGCTATGACCAGCAAGTAAATGGTGATCCTTTCGTAGGACCATGGCCTAGTGCACGGAAAGTCAGCAAAGAAGTATTCTCAGATAGTCCCGTAGTTAGTACACAGATGAACCACCTCACCATGACATGGGGCCAGTTTGTGGATCACGATTTGGACCTATTCGGTGAATTTGACACTTCACTTTGTGAAGAGTCCTGTGATTTAGAGCAGACATTTCCATTCTGTTATCCCATCAAAGTTGAAGCAGATGATAAAGTGTTTGGAATGGGTGGACCCAACAAAGGAAAATGTATGCCTCTTACAAGGTCTGTGGGAACATGTACTGAACCATTTCAGAAGGCCAGACAGCAAATCAACCAGATAACACATTACCTAGATGGCTCCAATGTCTATGGATCTACTCAGGATGTCGCTGATTCACTTCGAACCTTTTCTGGTGGCTTATTGAAACAGAGTGGCACACTACAACGGGATCTTCCATTTGACCCTCACAGTCCTGTAACACAATTTGTTGCTGGTGATGTTAGAGTTAATGAAAATGTTGCTTTAACAATTATGCACACTATTTGGGTGAGAGAACACAATCGAATTGTGAAAGAGTTAACAGACATTAATCCTTGTTGGAATGATGAGAAGCTATATCAAGAAGGTCGTAAGATTGTTGGTTCCATCATGCAGGTGATCACATATAAGGAGTTCTTACCATTACTTTTTGGAGAAGAGGCCTTCAACAAAATAATTGGATCTTATCCTGGTTACTATGCAGAAACCGATGCTATTATTCCTAATTCATTTGCCTCGGCAGCCTATAGGTTTGGACATTCTTTGGTAAGACCACAATTTACACGCCTTGATGAAAATAACAACCCTTTAAACATTGGACCACTTTCCTTACGAGATGCATTCTTTAATCCTACACAATACTTTCTCAGTGTTGGTACTGATCCCATATTGCGTGGTCTTATGCAAGACACAACCAAAGAAATTAATCAATTCATGAATACAGTGCTGACCACTCAGCTATTTGCTCGTATGAACTCAAAAATTGGACATGACCTGGCAGCTCGCAATATCCAGCGTGGTCGTGAGCATGGTATTCCTCCCTACAGAAAATTTCAGCAATACTGTAAAGAAATGTTTGGAATTTCTTCTAGCTTTAATAATTCAGATAAACTAAGAAAAGTTTATGGAAAGAAAGGGTTCAAAAAGGGAATTGACTTGTTTGTTGGAGGAATGGCTGAACAAAAGATGCCAGGATCCAACTTTGGTCCTACCTTTGCTTGCATCATTGGCAAGACATTTGCTGACTTACGCAAAGGAGATCATTTCTACTGGGAGAATCCAGATGTATTTACAGACAATCAACGTTCTTCTTTAGGCAGTGTTAAGTTATCCAAAGTGATCTGTCACAACAGTGATGGTATAACTAAAATTATCCCAAAAGCACTAGAAACTGGTCAAGCAGAACAAAGCTGCAACAGCTTGCCTGCCTTACAACTTCAGTTCTGGAAGGATACATGCTAGTCAGAATTTTTGTTGTACAAGTAACACTGAACATGTAATGCATGATACTGTAAAATATGTGGACAGTATTACATGCATTTTTATTTTATTTCACAACTTTTTTATGCATTCTCATTGCATATTGTAATTGTATCTCATGTTTGAAATCATACAGTGCTTACAATCACATGTGTATCAACTTCAGCACAGCATACTTAAAGATAGCATGATTAGACATGAGACTATTATGCTTCAAAAGTTGAGCATTATGCTTTTGAGCAGCGCTCAAAAAATCACCTATTATGCTTTTGAAAATTGCCCATTATTCCCAAAATTATGCCACCATATAATTGGCTAATAATTCCAGTTTATTGCTGTATCAGACCATTTTCATTACTTTTATAAGCTTCAGATAGTCTTGAATTCTTAATCTGGTTGCTGTATTAGAGTATTTCATTTCAATGTGACTGCTTTATTAGAGTAAATAATATTCAGCGGCTGTTCTATTAGAGTTTCTGACTGCTCTATTAGAGTATCTCGAATTTTTTAACGGGATTGTGAGACCTGCAGATTTTCCTATACTGTTAAAGCTTTATAATCACCTCAAAACGCCAGCATAATTCTTGATTCCCACATATACCTATTCATAGGCGGCGGAAAGGGGGGGGGGGGGGGGGGGGGGCTAGGGGGCTGAAGCCCCCCTCGGTCTGCGGCTTAGCCCCCTCAGAATGATATCACACCTAAATTATCTTTCTTGGAGTGGGGCTGAAAACCGTGATAAAGATCGAGATACTCTAATAGAGCAGTCACTCTAATAAAGTAGTCAGTGTGTAGCGAGCTATGTAAGGATTTTTATGTAGTTTATCAGCTAGAAATGGTAGCTGGTGAGGTGGAAAGCTCTTGTCAGTTGGTTGTGACCTTTTTTTTTTTTTTTTGGCCTCACCTTACCAAACTATAGAAATAAGTCTGGATCAGCCCAGCCCCCCCTCATATCAACTACTTCCTCCGCCGCTGCATGTACATTATATTATGCCCGAAATTATGCCGGCATAATCGCCGCACCCTAAGCATGATAAAATGCAATGTAACGTTTGGAGAGCTTTCATTTTAGCATTCTTTAGTATAATGAACTTGTGAATATTGTGAAATGTTGGACTACTATATTTGTGTTTTGTTTATGTAATTATCAAACTCATTGAACAGCAAGGCAAATAAAGTTTTCTGAAGCTGTGCGAAATAGCTATGTAGCTACAGTAGTACCATTACCACCCAGTAAACCAGTGTAAGCTGATAACATATATACAAGGATAGCATTTACAGAATATATGCTTGATGTCATCTTTATGAGAAATGTTTAAATATCCTTAATGGTCGAGTTAATGGTAAGGACTTCTAGCTAATTGGCTCAAAGCAAAGCAACTCCATATATGAGCCAAACAACTTCATCAGTTCTACTTTAGAGGAATTCATTGCATATTCAGTACAGTGGAAATTCATTTAGCAGCAACCTCCCTTACGTTTGGCCACTCCAAGAAAATTCCTTGTTTTCCATTTCATGCACTGACTTCAAAAATATATGGGGGGGGGGTTGATTTTTATTATTATTATTATTAATGCTTTACAATGCAGCATACAATTACAATTATACATGTGTAGGTGGGTATAGATGAAGAAAAAGTTGCATTGATGGTCTGCCAGCAACCTGTGCTGGCAGCCGGGAGTTAATTAAACTTATGTAGTAAAGTTAATTGTCAGTCCAGAATCATAGCACTTGCTGCATCTACAGCAGTAATGATAGGTGCAGGGATTGTCAGGAGAGAAATTTGTGGTGAAGTGTTGCCATAAATAGTTCTGAATAGTAGCTTTGATGACTGGTAGGGACTGGTTGATGTCAATGCAAGGTAATTGGTTCCATATCCTGGGAATTCTATTAAAGTAAAAGTTTCTGGCATAGTTACTATTAGTGCGGACATGATTTAGTTTGTTGGTAGACGAAGACCTGGTGTTGGAAGAGCTAAATGATATGTAGTTGTATATGTTAAATTGAGAAGATGGCTGTTGTAAAGCTTTGACAAGGAACATAATATCATAGAGATCGAGCATATACATTAGAGGTAAGATACCTAACCGGAGTAGGCGTGTTTTATAGTCACTGACATAATCAGCTAGAATGAACTTGGTGGCTCGTCTTTGTACTTTTTCAAGAATAGTGGTATCTTTGATCATATAAGGATTCCACAATTGTGAGCAATAAGTTAACTGAGATCTCACTAGAGTTAAATAGAGAAGTTTTCTGGCTCTGATAGAATGGCAGCTATGGAAGACACGCCTCAGCAGTCCTAAATATTTATAGGCTTTAGCAGTTATGATTTGATAGTGCTTGAACCAGGACATATCTGATGAAAGCTGCAAACCTAAGTCACGATGAGAAAGAAGCTGTGGGAGTGGGCAGCCATCAATAGAATATGTGGTAGTGAATTTACTGTTGAAACTCAGGTGGATGCATTTGGGTACACTGAATCTAAAATCATTGTTAACACTCCAGGTGAATAAATGGTTGAGATCTTCTTGTAAGCACAGTTGGTCAGAAGAAACAGCAATACTTTTAGATAGTTTGGTATCATCAGCAAACTGGAATATACTTGAGAATTTTATGACAGATGGTAGGTCATTGATGTATAGCAGGAAGAGCAGTGGGCCAAGGGTGCTACCTTGAGGCACCCCAGACAGGACGGGAAGTAAGTTGGAAATGGAATTACAGATTCTTACACATTGTAAACGATTATGTAGATAACTGCTGAACCACTTATGGAGATTACCGGAGCTTCCACAAGACTTCAATTTATTTAGCAGTTTCATATGTGGAACACTGTCGAAGGCCTTGTGAAAATCCAAATAAATAGAGTCTATTTGATGGCCTTGAGTGGTGACTTGATGAATGCTGTTCAAGTATAGCAACAGTTGTTGGGTAGTTGATCTACCAGGAAGGAACCCAAATTGACAATTTGTGATATGGCTGAGTGTGTGATTGATTATGTTGTTATAAACTAGAGTTTCAAGGACTTTAGACGTGTTGCTGAGGAGGGAGATCGGACGATAGTTCTTTACTGAAGATCTATCTTCTGATTTGTATACAGGTACAATTAAATGGATCTTCCACTCCTCAGGAATTGACCCAGTTGACAGACTGAGATTAAAAAGATGGCATAATGGACGGGTTAGTGAGAAAGCACAGTTTTTGAGGACCTTGGGACTAATTTTGTCGATACCAGTAGCTTTACCATGCATTATTCATTATAGATATTTCCACTATTTCAAAATTCATAACTAACTTACAGGTAAGAATACAGTAGAAATATTTAAACTAAGAACCTGAACAGTGAAAGGCAAAAGCTATAGAACCTGAACAGTGAAAAGCTATAGGTAAATGGGCTTTCTGAATGCTAAACTAGTTACTGCATATGCAATCACAGGATAAAATTAATAATGAATAAAATGTTCAGTTGACAGCAATATTATGAATGACCATGTGGGAAGAGAATCTGCATGAGTTCGGGAAATGGGAAGCAACATAGCCATAGGCGGCGGAAAGTGCACTGGGGGATCCCCCTCGGTCTGCTGAGGTTGGTCTAAGCTCCCCTCCTCAAAATGATATCACGCCGAAATTATCCTTCTTGGAGTAGGGGCTGAAAGCCGCGATAAAGATCGAGATACTCTAATAAAGCAGTCACTCTAATAAAGCAGTCACGGTATTAGAGCAGAGTGTAGCGAGCTATGCGGTAAGGATTTTATGTAGTTTATCAGCTATAAATGCGTAGCTGGTGAGGTGGGCAGCTATTTTCAGCTGCATGGCTGTGACCCTTTTTTTTGTGGTCTCACCTTACCAACCAGAGACAATGCAGATCATTTCCATAATTCTGGATCAGCCCAGCCCCTATCATATCAACTAGCTACTTCCTCCGCCCCTGGGAAGCAATGAATTTTCTTGGAGTGGCCTTAAAGTGACCACCTTTAGTATTAGTCTGGCGCCACCCGCCCCTTCGCATAAAGTAAGGGTCTGGTGAAATACAGATACTTAATCATTTCTACCGCCCAGATTCGGCGGTAGCCAATTAATGCGTTCCAATGACGTTCACACAGAAATCGCCTTGGCAACGCAATGCTTTTGTTCGATTTGAAGAGAATCATCTGACGTAACAAGCATTACGTGCGCTATCTAATTGAATCCGTTCTGAAATGATTTGGTATTTGTATTTCACCAGACCCGGCCTTACTTTTTGTGAAGGGGCGAGCGGCGCCGGCCAGACTACTTTAGTATGTCCCAACTACGTTCTCCATACTTCATTTATAACTATCAAAGCCATAATAATTATTATTGAGGACATTATAATTAGTGTTCCACCGATAATCGTAGCCGATATTGGGCTTTTGGTATGGATCGGTATCGGATATTTAGGTATTTCGATACCGATTAACAGCCACAATCGCCAATCGTCATCAATTGTGTTGAACATTATTCTAGCACAAAGGTGCAGGAAAGCCAGGAATTATGTTTGCATGAAAAGATCGAAATACTCTAATAGAACAGTCACTGCATGTTAAAATTAGTTTAATAGAGCAGTCACACATAGTTAACTTGAGAGGTGTGCAAGTTACGCTTTAGCAGACCAAGCATCTGGTTTGCTTTGGAGGTGATAGATTGAATATGTAAGTGCCACTTCAGATCACTCTGAATAATGATGCCTAAATATTTGTAATGTTTAACAGGTGAGAGGAGATGATTGTGTAGTCTGTAGGGAGTAATGATTTTATTTCTTCTAGGATGTAAAACAGTCATGGTAAAGCACTTTGATACATTTAGTCTCATCAGCCATCTCTGCTGCCATTCTTGTAATGCACATAAATCTTCTTGTAACCTCTCAGCATCTTCAGGGGTACGGATAGCCTTATATATTATACAGTCATCAGCGAAAAGTTTAATAGAACTATGTAAAATGGATTCTGGTAGATCATTGATATAGATGGAGAAAAGGATAGGGCCAATGACTGTGCATTGAGGGACATTTTTATATTGGTGGAACCCTAATTATAATCCAATAGGTTGCCATATTCAATTTAAAGTGGGGCCTGGGGACTCCTATTGAAAATTAAGTTTTGAAAATTTTGGGGGGGAAACTCGTATACAGTAGATTTACATTATTAGTTTCAGCACTTTTCATGTTTTTAACATCAATTTTAAGCCATTTTAAAGCCTTTAAATCCTACATCTCCAGAGGCTTGCACCCTTGAAATTCTACTCATACCATATAGCCATGATTACAGTCTTGCATGGCCAGACCACTAAGTTCTCTTTTGTGTGTGCATAGGTATTCTCTGCCATACACAAAGGAAAGCAATAGCTTGACCATTATAACACCTACTGTACATGTAGTGTACACAGTACAACATAAGTACACATAGTTATGATGTAACAACTGTGTTTGCATCATTGTAATTGTGAAGTGTAGTTGTAATAACAAAATCCATAATAAAAGTGATCATGATTTAGTTGTAACGCATGTGATCATATTGATGTTTAAAAATAATAGTAGTATTTCATGTGTAACCTCCTACAGCTGCTGGTATGTATGTATACACCCACATTATACTATTATGAAACTGTGTGTTTGTGTTGGTATAGACAAGTTACCCTCTTGTACAGTGGAGCCTGTCCTAATGGTCACCTATATGGAAAGGCCACCTCTCTAAAAAGACCACTTGTAAATTCCCCAGGTGAGCTATTTATACACTGATTCACCAACCTACCTGCCTATTAAGTCCAAAAAATCTTGGCCTGAAGGTAGATAAGTGCCAATGTATAATAGTAGGCATTCCCTTTGAATGTATATTAATAATTATCACCAGAACTGTATGTCACATTTTACTGCTACTGTATTTCCACTGCATGTGTAGTTGTAGTATACTGAAGTATATCAGGGGCGGATCCAGGAGTTGTCAAGGGGAGGGGCACAAATAGGTCAAGTTGTAGATGGTTGGAGAGAGCCAGATTCTCTTGTTAGTTGCTGCATTTTTGAAGCAGTAAATAATTACCCCTTAGTAGTATCTCACTGTTGATTTTGCCATTTTGATCTTTTCAGGTGGTTGTGAAGTCTTAAAAGCTGTTTAAAGCTAGGCTCTGAATGTCTTAAACAACAGCAACACGATAATTATTTTTAGTGGCACGAAGGTGCTGGGTGATAATTTCAAAGCTATTTTGGCTTTGGTTCGCTTTGGTTTCAAGTGGATTTGTAATAAATGTTATTAAAATGTGCATATATAAACTGATCTTGGACTGACAAAAACTCTGCATGCACTCTTCACACCTTTACTCTCATTATGATCGCTAATCATCCCATTGACTGAAAAACTCATTCTTTTTTTTTAAAACTATCTCAGATATCAGCTCAACCTGAATATGTGACTGGGCCTGCGAATACAGGGCATGTGGGCACATGATTTTTGCCTACTTTTTCAAACTTCCTTGACTCATAACTTTTTATGTCAAAATACTATGGCAATAATATTTTTACCACTCAATAAGCATTTAATTGGCGTTATCATGCAAGTTACAGAATGCAAATATTCTGTTCCAATACTGAGATATGACCTTTATTGTGATGGGGTGTAGTTTGTGCCCACATGCCCTGTTTTCGCAGGCCCGGTCACATATGCTATAGGAATTTATGGATCTACAGTGTGTAATGTTTTGTTTAAATTCTGTCACAAGTCACTTGTGTAGATGTGCAATCACAGGTATCTATAGATCTAACATGCATATTTACAGTAAGTAAGAACAATAGTTGCATGGCTTTAATGCGTTGTATATGAACATATAATAGTATTTGTGTACTTCGTGTTTTACTATAACTTGTATGTACTGTATATGTCTACTGGTGTATGTATATCTGGGTATGTACATAATACACATTTTATTCAATCTGGGTTTTTTTTAAAACACTAAGTTTGTTGGTAAGTACCTATATACATTAAATTGTACACAACTCTACTACTGTAATCTTAAGATTAGATACTGTATATTTAATGTGGTATCAATATGGGATATTGTTCCTTCCTGTTGTGCTATTATATATATGCTTGATTGACCTGTGCACATATATGAATATTATACATTTATGGTATGTAATGTTGACTGGAACAAGAGGGAACTTTACAAGTGAAGCCATAAGTGTAATGTGTATGTGTATATGAACCCACCTAGTGATATAACAAGACTAGATGTGATGAGTTGGCTATTCTTAGTCTTAATAAACTTATTTTATTACCTCATACAATTTGATATTAACTACACTGTACTGTATAATTGTCCAACAATACCTACATGTTTGTGTTGGTCTGTGTTATATAAGCAGCAGACATACAGACCTCTCTCAGAATACAGTATAGCTGTGCTGAGTGAACATGATCGGGGCTCAAGCACTTACTATTTGTGTTCTTGCCTTAAGCTGCATCGTTGTTATAACAGCAAAGGAAATCTTGACTATTGATAATGACAAGGACCCTGTAAAGGATTTTGACAGCACTACAAGTGACAGTAAGTACCTGCAATATGTATTTCTAGTCTGTGCATGGAAAATTTATACATTTGGTTTTTTGCGTTTTGGTAGATGAGGGAAATATGGAGAGGGCTACACGTGATGTCACTGACTGTAGAGAACCAAGGAAAACCTTCAATTGCAAAACTCCAACCATCAACAAGTATCGCACCATTGATGGCACCTGTAATAACCTCCAAAGACCACTGATAGGAGCTTCCCTCACACAATTTCGACGGCTACTACCTGCACAGTATGAAGATGGTATTTCAAAACCAATAGGAGCAAGTCAACAGTTACGTGGTGATTTTTTTGGTCCTCCCTGGCCCAGTGCTAGACACCTCAGTGAACAGATAGTATCATCTGCTAAAGCAGACAGCAAACAGCTAACTCATATGCACATGCAGTGGGGTCAGTTCCTAGATCATGACATAGACTTGTTGGGGATGTTTGAAGTGAACTGTGCCAAGGTGAATAATGATATTCGATTCTGTTTTCCTATCAAGGTCAAGGATACAGACAGAGATTTTGGAATCAATTCAGACAATAAAGCTAGAGACCTCCCATTTACAAGATCATTACCAATTTGCCAGATTCAAACTAGGAGAGAGCATATTAATCGCATTACTCATTATGTTGATGGCTCAATGATTTATGGTTCTAACAAAAAAACTGAAACAGCATTAAGGGCATTTAGAGGGGGACTTTTGAAAACTTCAGGGTCTGGAAAAGGTGACTTGCCATTTAGTGATATGAGAGATGCAAGAGGAGACTTTTTATTCATGGCTGGGGACACAAGAGTCAATGAACATACTGGACTAGCTATTATTCAGACATTGTTCCACCGTGAGCATAACAAGATTGCAAAGCAATTGTCTCTGATAAATCGATGCTGGAATGATGAAAAACTCTACCAAGAAGCCAGAAAAATTATGGGTGCTATAATACAAATAATCACCTACAAAGAATATTTGCCAGCATTGTATGGTGACAAATGGTTCAAGTTTTATATCGGAGACTACAGATACTATTCCAGCAACAAGACCCCAGCTATTTCTAATGTGTTTGCAACAGCACCTTTCAGATTTGGGCATAGCTAAATTAGAAATGATTTTTCTCGTCTTGGAAGAAAGTACAAACGACTTAGAATTGGTCCTCTTGAACTAGCTGACGGTTTCTTCAATCCCAGTGAGTATTTTAATAGTGGTCGAACTGATCCTATTCTGAGAGGTTTGGTAACAGATAAAGCTACAGAAGTTGACGAATTTATAAGTGAGGGAGTTGCTTCTCTACTGTTAACAGGACCATCTTCAGTAATAGCAAATGACTTGGCTGCTCTCAATATTCAAAGAGGTCGAGATCATGCTATAC
Source organism: Dysidea avara (assembly GCF_963678975.1). Classification (NCBI taxonomy): domain Eukaryota; kingdom Metazoa; phylum Porifera; class Demospongiae; order Dictyoceratida; family Dysideidae; genus Dysidea; species Dysidea avara. The sequence continues at coordinate 50,591,711 of NC_089272.1, read as the reverse complement.
CTCCTTATAGAACCTGGGAAAAATTTTGTATCAATAAATTCAGAATTCGGCCATCATTTGCACGGTCATCAACTGTAAGAGAGTTTAAGAGATTGTATGGCTCCAATGGCTTTTCAAGGGGAATGGACTTGTGGTTTGCTGGACTTGCAGAGAAGCATTTGTATGGGTCGAGCATTGGCCCTACTTTTGCCTGTTTGCTGGCTGAAACTTTTAAGGCTATTCGTGATGGCGATCGGTTTTGGTGGGAAAATCCAAAAGTATTCACAAAAGAGCAACGCAAAACTCTATCTAAGGTGACCTTGTCTAAGGTAATCTGTGAGAGCTCTGATGGGATAGACAGCATACAGCAGAATGCTTTCAAGCTGTCAAAACGTCGTGTCAAATGTAGTTCATTGCCAAAGTTAGACCTTTCAAAATGGAAGGATGTTTGTTACTATTACTGAACTGGCTGACATGACTTTGTATATTAATCATTCATTGTACCTGTTTATACTGTGCATGCATTTCAGTGCTGTACCATATAATTTTGAACTTTAATGTGTCATCACAAACAATATTATGCAGCTACAGTAAATCTCTTCTCCTGGCATAAAATAAATATTATTAGGCAGAAGGTGTTGTCTTAACTGTGAATGGAAATTCCACACAGTGTGTAATACATAAATTTAAACATTACACACAACTACACTTATTGCACTAATGATATTAAGCAATGTGTGGGAAGAGCATGCTACAGTAGCGTGGATGCATCTAGGCCAAATATGGTACTGTATTTAATTGTCTAGTACCTGTCCAGTGTACTGTACATTGTCTAATGTATCCCAGAAATATTAATTTGCACAATTTATAAACTTAATTTAGGCTATCATTCCATAATTCTTTGGCTTAAGCTGTCCGATTAGATTTTTATTACACACATAAATTCACAATTTTAGACTGAAGGGAGTAATGAAAGGAATTTGCCATTTGATGTGAATGCATCGGCTGTGCTTATATTATATAATTGCAGGTATGTTAACAGAAGATGAATTATCTACATGCAGCATTTAACTTAGTATATACATAATGTAGGTACTGTATATATCCAGAATAAGAGAGTATATGCAGAACAGGAAACAAACAACAAACAAATAATGGTCTAGATTTTCTATACCATCAAACAAACAAACAAACAAACAAACAAACAAATGATGGTCTAGATTTTAAGCTATCTATGCCCTCAATCCTTGACTGTCCAACTTCTACCAGTTTACCAGTCTGTAGATTGTTTTGCGTGATGAAGTTGATGAGCTAATTGTATGGTAGTTAGTTACAGGATGCTATCCATTACATCTGAGGGAAGGACATGCACAGTGAGGTACAGTGGAGAGCACCATAGTATAAGATCTTTACAAATGATTTTGAGTAGAGTTGTACCGATTCCCATTTTGTAGGGAAAACCAATATCCAATATATTATTACCCTGTTTTACTGATAGTTAACCAATACCTGATTGTACAGTAGGTCTGTATATGTTACACTTGTGCATACTCCGCTAAAAATACAGCTAGTAAAGCCAATGCTGTGAAATTGTACACTTACAGTATCTCAACTCAAAGGTTGCTAGTCAAACAAATGGGCTAGGGCCTGAACCATCACTATTTATCTTTGTGGTTACCACAAAACATAAATAAATATATTATCTAAATACATACCAGAACCTTTGACACCAGCCCTCCAGTGGTATTGCAGCTGCTGAAGCTAAATAGACTAATAATCTGTTGGTCACAACCCATAATGACATTACAACTAATTTCTGATTATGGCAAAACAGCTAATTATCAGCTTCTACCGATTACCAATCCAACTATCGGTATAAGTAGGTATTGTGCATGGAACAAGTGGTCTAGGGGCTGAGAAACTGTGGATGGATTTATGATCATCATTAAGTAAATAAAGAAGGTTAATGTTTGCAGCAAACAAGACGAAGCATTTGAGCTCTAAAAATAACCAGAACAATCTAATAAAGCAATCAATACATTACGTACATTCACCATTAATAGCTGCATAATTAAATCTACAGTATTTAAGCCACCATGCTAGCTATTTAAGTTCCTTGGTTGGTTCTCCAGATGGTAAACATGCTCTGGAAACCTTATGTCCCAGTGCTCCGATAAATGGGGTAGCAGTACCATATGCATTGTAGAAAGTTTTAATAGCTTATAAAGATGTACCTGCATAGTTAAGTAAACCAACCGATTTGATTCAATTATGAGCAGGTTTAATATTCTTTTTAGTTTCCTGGACTATGGCTTAAATTAATGCAATGAGAAAACTGAACAGTAACATGTAACTACACAGCTGGGATGCCTATATCACATGGCATATTCTGTGTAATTTCCTTATGCACAGAAGCCCATCTGTTAAATACAGAGATTAGAGGATAAAACACCACTTTCAGTGTCGTTTATGTATACTTTGTATAAGCCACTATATTAATCATTTATATATATACTGATTTTTTATTGTGTTGATGACCCTCTCATATAGTTGAAGTAAGTACTTGACTGTCTCTATAAAGTATTTGAGTAACAACATTATAGCCACCCTAACATTGAAAATGTTTTCATTTGGTATCAATAACTTTAAGTTTAGCCCATATTCAAGTTTTAAATCCCAAATTTATCAGCAGCATCTTGATGATTAAACCCCTTGACTCCATTAATAGCAAATTTGAAATGCTCTAATAAAGCAGTCTTCTAACTACTAGGCAAAATAGTGAGTAGCATAGATAGGAAAGGGGGAAAAACCTACCATAGTAGCTAAAAGGCCTTTCTCTCTTCCCTCAGAATGAAATCTGGTCAAATTACAGTCAATAAAAGCTTACATCATACACCAGAGCTGTCAAATACTCTAATAGAGTGATCATAGTAGACTAGTTTATAAGATTTGTCTAGTAGAGTAGTAAGCCAGTGTACATTTGTCTGGTTGAGCAAGAACCCATTGCTATCCTGCTGAAAATGTTTTTAAAACTGTGTTAGTGAGCTAGCAAGCTTTATAATCAATTAGCACATTTGATTATTATTCTTGACTATCCCACTAGGGATGTACAGGAAGACTAAAGCCTGTGAAGTAGGGAATCAGATACATGACACTAAAACCCATGTCAAATACAGAAAAATTCCAGACCAGGCAGTGACTTGATCCACAGACAACTTGCAGTCTATATTGGCAAAAGAGCCACACAGCCCAGGATTCCAGAATTGCTCTATATTTAACCAGTACTTAATATGACTAGATTCCCTAGACCCTTCAGCATGTGGATGATTATGCTACAATACAATTATACAAGCCTTGACCAGAAATTGGCCTTGCCACTGACACTACTGTTACTCATTTTAATTGGATGAGTCATACATGAACCTACATACCAATTGCAACTGTTCTTCTTATTTTTTTCCATATTTCGCTGACACATAATTTTTGTACTAGCAACTACAGTATATAACGTGCTGTGTATATATAACACACACGGTATGCATATACTGTAAGAGTGGATCAACAGTATGAACAATACTTCTAACTAGTAAGAGTCTAGTATTATCCACACACTACTCAGAAGTGTACCACTGTATTACAAAGGAAGTGAACTGCCAAAAGTGTTTAATGGTATATGCCAAAGTTCCAGAATTGATGTAGTACACCAAACTGAGTTGTACATCATGAATTTGTAAAGAAAGACTCAAGGCTCAAGTAGGTTAAAATGTGTTTATCAAATTAATGTAACGGAGCCCCTCATATCACTAATCACATCAATCACCTAGTATGTCCGTCTATTCTAAAGAAAAGGTGGAGAAGTAATTTAGTGGATTGTTTTGTCTGCTTTTAATTTTCCCATTACTTCCTCCATTGTAGCTACACATTTCACTTTATTGGCTGAATCAGCACATGAATGAGCTGTATATACATAATGATGACTGCATGTTCTGTTTGAGAGTTTTGTAAAGGTTGGATTATACTATTGAAGAATTTTATTCACATCCAGTCCACTGCTACAAGTGCCTTTATGGGAAAGTCTTGGTACTGTATGTAGCTTTCAGACTACATATACTTAATCAATACTCATCTTCCATAAGTTTCAAAAGTGATGCCATCAGGTGGGTTATTATTTAGAATTCCAATGAACCAGTTCCAATTGATAGAATTAGATAAGTCTGTTTAAACTAACTAAAGTAGTGTTGCACCAATATAAGTTATATGAGATTTTTCAATAGCTGATAACAGGCCAACATTGGACAGCTGCATTCCATGCCCCACAGATATAATATGGCAGCAGGTTTTTTATTCATAACGTGTTTTTATGCCTCTTACAGCCAGCACACATGGCAGCCAATAATGCATGATGTACACACTAGTTGCTACAATCAAACACTGCACAAGGTCAGCTGGTCTAAACTACAGTAGATATGACCAAAAGTAATGCTGCTTCTCCGCTAAACCGCTCTGTGTATCTTGGTTCCAGTTTCTCCATTAAAACCCTAGCATTATTACAGTAACAATTCTAATTGAATATTGCTAGCCACTGCATCACCTTTTTGTTTACATTTAGAGTATAGGTATTTGACTGCATACCTAGCAGTGTGATTTGCAGCTGCAAAGGTTACATTTAGCATACAGCACCAATGCATTTAACTCCTAGAAATTGGCTACAACCAGTCTTCTTCCTTACAAGAATGAGAAATTAAACACACTAGCTGCTACAAGAATAAGAACAATTCTACAACAACAACAACAAGAAACTGTATTAATTTACAATTAATGTGCCCATAAGCAGCACTGTGACTCACTTTATTGATTGTATGTGAGTGCGTTTTTTGTAGGTAGCTAGTAACGGTTTTGGTTGTTTTGTATTAGTTACAATACTTTGTTTACTGTATGTATTTGTGATGCGTTCCTCTGGGATTGCCTGGAGGTTAAACATATAGCTAAATGCAATGAAATGCATATGTTTATGTCATTGATTGTGCATCCCATTTGACTGTGGTAAGATCGTATCAGAGTCTTGGTGCAATTTTATTATCCATGTCAGTGATACTGTGTATGTATACACACTGTATGGGCTTCATGATATACCAGTATAACCTACTACACATACATGCATACTCCTGCACATATTGCAAGTGTATACATACATGCATACATACATACATACATGCATGCATGCATCCATACACACGCACGCACGCACGCACGCACGCACGCACGCACGCACGCACGCACGCACGCACGCACGCACGCACGCACGCACGCACGCACGCACGCACGCACGCACGCACACACACCTTGGAACCTTGGAAGCCGCCCACAGCAACAAGTACCATGATTAGCGGAGCCTCAGGACGAATCCTGGGCTAGTGACGAACTGTATACATTACAGAAATGACGATGTCTTGTCAGATCTCCTTGGCGTTTGAAACGTCTTCCACAAATGCAAGGAAAATTTCGTTCCTGGGATGCTCTGTTGGCAGCACAAGTATTTCCTTCCCTACACCGTGCTACCTCATCAACAGCTATTGCACACAAGTTAGACCACCTTTCATGATCTTGACATACCACATACCAATCCTCAGCACACACACACGCACGCACGCACGCACGCACCCACGCACCCACGCACGCACACACACACACACGCACACACGCACACACACACACACACACACACACACACATACATTAACACACATACAGACATACATACATACATACATACAGATGTTTACGTGCATATGTACTGTAGCTAGCTCTCTGTACATGTGTTTGTAATGGCTCGAGAGACGTACTGTTACCTGTGATCACATGAGTAAGGAATGTCCATTATGTATGATTTCACCTTAAAATGATTAGAGGCTATACATATACACATATACATGTCGCAGTATATTGGTTTATACAGTTTGTACATTGCATGCATGGCTATGCTTGATGCTATTAGTGCAGAAACTATATAGTATTGTTTGTTGCAGGGACAAGTGTCATGTTTAAGCTGCCCACATTATAGAACATCTAAAACAATGGCTTCTGTTTGATAACGGAGATTATGAAATATACTTATGTGATAAAACATTGAAGTCAAGAATGAAATGTACATATGTATGTGTAAAAAGTACAAACTGAGTAATGATGACATATGTAGTTACTGCACACAGCCATAAAATAGTAAAGTGAAAGTCAGTTTAATAATTATTATATGAACAATAATAATCCTTCCATCTTGAAAGGTCTAACTTTGGCAATGAACTACATTTGACACGATGTTGTGACAGCTTGAAGGAATTCTGCTGTATGCTGTCTATTCCATCAGAGCTCTCACAGATTACCTTAGACAAGGTCACCTTAGATAGGGTATTGCGTTGCTCTTTTGTGAATACTTTTGGATTTTCCCACCAGAACCGATCACCATCACGGATAGCCTTAAAAGTTTCGGCCAGCAAACAGGCAAAAGTAGGACCAGTACTTGAGCCATCCAAGTGCTTTTCTGCAAGTCCAGCAAGCCACAAGTCCATTCCGCTCAAAAAGCCATAATACCCATACAATCTCTTAAACTGTGTTACAGTTGATGATCGTGCAAATGATGGCCAAATTCTGAATTTATTGAAGCAAAATTTTTCCCAAGTTCTATAAGGAGGTATACCGTGGTCTCGACCTCTTTGAATGTTAAGAGCAGCCAAGTCATTTGCTAATACCACAGTTGCTCCGGTCAGCAAAAGAGAGGCAACACCCTCACTTATAAATTCATCATTTTCTGTTGCTTCATCTACTACCAGGCCCCTGAGAATAGGATCAGTTCCTCCACTATTATAGTACTCACTAGGGTTGAAGAAACCATCAGCTAGTTCAAGAGGGCCAATACCAAGTGGTGTATACAGTTTTCCAAGGCGAGAAAAATCATTTCTAATTTGACTATGCCCAAATCTGAAAGGTGCTGTTGCAAATACATTAGAAACAGTTGGCGTTTTGTAGCTGGAATAGTATCTGTAGTCTCCGATATAAAACTTGAACCATTTGTCACCATAAAATGCTGGCAAATACTCTTTGTAGGTGATTATTTGTATTATAGCACCCATAATCTTTCTGGCTTCTTGGTAGAGTTTTTCATCATTCCAGCATCGATTTATCAGTGACAATTGCTTTGCAATCCTGTTATGCTCACGGTGGAACAATGTCTGAATAACAACTAGTCCAGTATGTTCATTGACTCTTGTATCCCCAGCCATGAATAAAAAGTCTCCTCTTGCATCTCTCATATCACTAAATGGCAAGTCACCTTTTCCAGTCCCTGAAGTTTTCAAAAGTCCCCCTCTAAATGCCCTTAATGCTGTTTCAGTTTCTTTGTCAGAACCATAAATCATTGAGCCATCAACATAATGAGTTATCCTATTAATATGCTCCCTGGGTTTGGGACGATTATAATAGTAGTAGTAATTGTGATATTGGTTGTTGTAGTAGTAGCTAGTGCGTCGGTGACGATTATGGTAATAGTAGCGATGGCGATTGTAGTAGTTATTTTGAGTTTGACAGATGGGCAATGATCTTTTAAATGGGAGGTCTCTAGCTTTATTTTCTGATGTGATTCCAAATTCTCTGTCTGTATCCTTGACCTTGATGGGAAAACAGAATCGAATATCATTATTCACCTTAGTGCAGTTCACTTCAAACATCCCCAACAAGTCTATGTCATGATCTAGGAATTGACCCCACTGCATGTGCATGTGAGTTAATTCTTTGCTGTCTGCTTCAGCAGATGATACTATCTGCTCACTGAGGTGTCTAGCACTGGGCCAGGGAGGACCAAAAAAATCATCACGCAACTGTTGACGTGCTCCTATTGGTTTTGAAACACCATCTTCATACTGTGCTGATAGTAGCCGTCGAAATTGTGTAAGGGAAGCTCCTATCAGTGGTCTGCGAAGGTTATTACAGGTGCCATCAATGGTGCGATACTTGTTGATGGTTGGAGTGTTACAATTGAAGATCTTCTTTGGTTCTCTACATTTGGTGATGTTATGCAGATTATTCCATGAGGTCCTTTTAGTAATGCCTTCATGCCATACTGTTCTCCTTGTGAATCCCTCACCTATCCACACACAACACACGTACACGTGTATATGTTTCTTGTATACTATGAAGAAAGCTACTTACTACTATCAGTAGATGGCTTGTCAAAACCTAGATCATCATTTGTGGTAGTCACCATCTCCTTTGTTGCAGAAGCAAGGAACTGGAAACTGCAGGTTAATGCAAGAAGGCAGAAAGCAAGTGCCTGAGCTCCAAACATATTCATTCTCAGATACACTTACACTGAAACAGCTGTGCCTAGTCTCTGCTTTTATAGAGTGCTGGTCAACACAAAGGTGTAACAATAATAATTGTACTTATATAGATATGATGTTGCACAATTGTAGCTCCATATCAAGTTGAGCAACAAAATAACATTTATTATTAAAGTTACAACAATGGGTGTATGTTATTGCATTATATCTCTGGGTGGGTACAAATACATTACACACATGGCTTCACATAAAAAGATCCCTATGAATTTTTAATTGAATCTATGTATTTTCTATTTAAAAGTGTACATAGGATCAGCAAATGACAAAGACCATTGATAATGACATATGTGTAACACATTCAAAACACAGGTGGTCAACTGCTCATAGCACACTTAACAAGCAGCACATTCTAGGGATGGAAATACACCTTTAGGATATGACTGTATACTTTTGTGCATAACACCCAATCATACCCAATTCATAAATGGAAAGCCATTCATTATGGCTGATGATTTTTGGGTTATAAAGTTTTATGCATTATATGGCACCTTTTGTCTTTTGGTGGTGTAAGCTACATACTATACGTACTTAAGTGAATAACAACACACAATATTTTTTTAATTTTATGCATTAATAAATGTAATAAAGAATTCAAAGACATTATGCAGACAATTCACATTGATACAACAAGCTGGCTAGCTCATACGTAATACCCATTTGACAATATCTTCAGAAAGCAGAAAGACAGTAAAGAAATGAAATTATTGGGCACCACTGCACCGATAATCAATGGAGGCAGTATATAGATTCACGTGCATGTGTATGATTAGTGTGCTACTTGTGGCCTGGAATATTGACATTCCAGGAATGTTTTGCAAAGCTAGCTGATATAATACAGTATTCCAAGTTGTTGCCTTTTATGAAGTTATCACATCTGCTCCTCAAATACAAGTGCTTTTAATCAGCTGCTCATATTTCTCATGCTAGTGTAGCTGGTACTGCTCTAAGCACATGTACACCAGCATCATCACAATTGAGTTAGTGTGTTATGCATGACCACTATCATATTAACAGTGTATGTACATTATATGTGTAGTACAAACTCATGTTTTATAACTGAATGTCATGGTTAACATTATTTGTGCATACACATCAGCAGTATTTTGACTACAGCTATGATAAATATCAGTTTCTACAAGTGTAGTGACTAGGATCATAGAAATAAAAAAATAATGAAACAAGGGAGGTCATGTACACCACCTGCAGCTGTGCTAGTGGATAAATGAGTTATGAATGAAGTAAGGATTTAATTAGTTTCACACGGCGACTGCAGCCAGACCTTTAATTGGGTAGGGAACGTAGAACAAGTATGCATGGGTATTCTAACTGGATCAGGAGCCTTTTTCTCCCTACCAAATCACAAAGAGAAAAAGAGGTCTGGCTATGTGAGACAGGAGACTATAGGATTAAAATTAATGTTCACTAGTACAGCTGCAGATGTAGATGTCCTCCCTTAAAAATAAAATTTCATATAATTATTTCTTACTCCTTGTTTGTTTCTTGTCATTTGTAACATAATTTATGACTGGTGAACCAATGTCGCATCAAAGGAAACAGCACTGGCTAAACATTGATTTAGCTACTTAACACACGTCCTGACTATGGAAAGCATTCTGTTTCATCTTCAGCTTTGATCCACCCATACTACAAAAACAGTACAAGAAACACCTATGCAATCAATCCAGTCACTACAGAAGTTTGCTATTAAACATGTGCTTCAACCATCAATTACTAGCAAGTACTGGGAAGTGAATGGCCATACATTCCACTTTGTTTTCAGGTATGTATGCTCTGCACATTATTGACAACAGCATTACAATCAAAAAACAGCCAAGAAATTCGGCTGCAATCAATTCAGTCACTACAGAAATTACGGACAATTCTCATGACAGCTATACGTAGTTGTATTATACTGAAGCCGCCATGCATTACCATGAATCAATGTGATATAGTGGAGGGACGCAATGGGTGTAAGTCCATGATGCATACACTGTAACAGCTGCAGTTGGTAAAAGGCACGTCTTGGACAGAAGTGATGTCAGACAATGACGAAATCAAGCTCATAGTTGAGTTACAGTATGCTTGGTTAAATGCATCGGTTAGTTAGTTAGCTAGTTAGTTAGTCTGTCAGTCAGTCAGTCAGTCAGTCAGTCAATACAAAAATTCAGTTCAACGTCTTTTTTTAACAGAATGGTTTTGGTATCCCTCTGGACTTGGTATTGCTTAGCCAGTACTGTCAAGCTGTTATGAAGGGAAAATGAGGCTGGATTTTGAATGATATTTTTGGGTGAGAAACCCAAACCTCCATGATCCCTACTACGTATACAGCACTACTGTACTGGCTTGCACCACAATAATATAACAAGAGCTATTACTTTAAGAATCGATCAGACCTGCATTTGTGAATTATCTGGTTTGTAACATGCATATTTTGGTTATTCGTTAATTTTAGGTGTTACAGCACAAGTACTGTAGGTCTTTAGTACACAAGTGCTGAAGGTCTTTAGTATAATAACTGGATTACCTTCTATCAAAAAGCATGATTTTATACATATACTTGTAGCTGTTGGTGATGTTTATTCAGTCTCACTGTGTCTTAGAGTACGGTAGCTCTCAGTCTCTCACAGTATTGGGTGCCAAAGTGGACAAAAAGCCAAATACTATGAAGACAAAACATTTTAAATCAAGGCTGTTTTATGATTGTGTTCTCTCTCAAAATGTTACTATTGTGGCTTCTTGTTTCTATTTTACTGATGGCTATAGCTAATTTTGTACATGTTGTCTTTCAATGTTGAGCTGTGTACATATCATCTCTCAATTCACAGTTATATGTACACAGAGAGACAACATGTACAAACCTTCAAACATGTACAAATCTCCAAATTGAGAGACACATGTACAAAACTTCAAACTGAGAGACAACATCTACAAATCTCCAAATTGAGAGAAAACACATATATAACTTCAAATTGAGAGATAACATGTATGAAACTTCAAATTGAGAGACAACATGCACAAATCTCCAAATTGAGAGACAACACATACATAACTTCAAAGTGAGAGACATTCAACATGTACAAATCTCCAAATTGATAGACAACATGTACAAAACTTCAAACTGAGAGACAATATGTACAAATCTCTACATTGAGAGATAACATAATATACAAAACTCCAAATTGAGAGACAAACTGAGAGCAGCCATTGGCAAAATAGAGACAGGAAGCCAGATAACTGTCATATTTTTGCACAGTCTTGATTTTAAACCATTTTGTCTTCATATAGTATTTGGATTTTGTCCACTTTGATACCCATACAATGGCACATTATATAATTAGTTATCTTTCCAAATTAAGAAACAAGTATCAAGAATATATCTATACATAATACATGTAATTACTACTAGTATTTTTTAATTAAGTATGGGAAATAGAGATCACTGAAAAACAAAACAAACAAGAGTTAAACAAGTCAGCACATTAAACACACAGAGATCTCTATCTGCATGGACTCAATGGATATGGTAGAGACTAAGCTAAGGAAATAACAGTAGTTTCCACAAATCAGGAGTAGATAAGTGCTGAGAGAGATTTTTTTAATTATTTCTTATATGTACCGTAATTTGCTACTTGTACGAAAATTTCTGACACGAAAACTTTTACATAAGATCGAACTACTCTAATAGAGCAGTCATTCGCGTAAATCATACGAAAATATTTTTGCATAAAAATAAAGCGAATTACGGTACTAGTTTTTTACTTTTTTATGGATAGTTAATAACATGATAATAAGAGGTGCTGCAATGATGGTGCTTGATATTGCACAATACTAAACATGCATATCAAGTTATTCATGTACAGTAACCTGTTACTGTAAGTGTTCAACTAATATTAACTGTGGTTAAATAATAGGTAATTATATAGGGTTCCACACATAGGTGGATCCATAGGCGGCGGAAAGGGGAGGGGCTAGGGGGCTAAAGGCCCCCGTAAGCCCCCCGTCGGTCTGCTGAGGGGGGGCTTAGCCCCCCTCAGAATGATATCACACCTAAATTATCTTTCTTGGAGTGGGGCTGAAAACCGTGATAAAGATCGAAATACTCTAATAGAGCAGTCACTCTAATAAAGTAGTCAGTGTGTAGCGAGCTATGTAAGGATTTTTATGTAGTTTATCAGCTAGAAATAGTAGCTGGTGAGGTGGAAAGCTCTTGTCAGTTGGTTGTGACCTTTTTTTTTTTTTTTTTTTGTTCTCACCTTACCAAACTATAGAAATAAGTCTGGGTCAGCCCAGCCCCCCCTCATATCAACTACTTCCTCCGCCGCTGGGTGGATCTAGGAGGCATTGTCAGGGGGGGGGGCAAGGGGGGGGGGGGGGGGGGAAGAAGTTTCAGTGTTTATTCCACTAAGAGGAATTCTAGTACACAAGTTATATTCAGTTGCATAACTTTATTCAGTATAGCTGGATGAATTATAAACATACAGTTTTAAGACTGTAGTTGGAGAAAAGTTTTAAAAATTAGACCTCCTAGGTTTAAATTTGGGAGCATTTTGATAGCATTTAGTTAACGAAGTGTATGCTTGCAATGCATATAAAGATTAGTTAACCTATTTGAGATTAAACCTGTTTAATGGTAAAGTGTGCTAAATCAAAATAAGGTGTAGCTATAGCTAGTATTGTTATAATGACATTAGAATCGTGACTGTTCTATTAGAGTATCTCGATCTTGGTACAAAAATTAAAACTTATTTGTCTCACTTTCTTTACAGTGTACAGTAGTACATTTATAACTGTTGTCTTCTATTTGCCCATTGGCTTTCTATGCTTCTGAATACAGTGTGAATGCATGATTCCAATTTCTGCTATCAATATTGTACTGTGAGTCCAAGGGAGGCAAGTGCCCCCCCCCCCCCCTCAGATCTGCCTATGGCTCCACAGAATATTGGATAGCTACTTATTAACACAATTAACAAGTTGGCTATCCTTGCAGAGACTAAGTCAAAAGATCAATGGTAAAGTGAACCTACAACTACATAACTTTCCTTCCTATATATCATTCTTCACATCCATGACCGCACATTGCAATGACAACATTAATTCTCAAGCAAATTTGGTTAGTTTTTATTGCCAAAGAGTGAGCAAATTTCCTGTAGATACCATATTTCAGTTTCTAAAGAAGTACCTTTATTGGTTCATATTTTCCAGTGAGCCTATGCTTCTTCCAAATTAACTTCTAAGGTTTCTTTTGTGGTTGGGGAGCTTCCTAAGGTGGTGTTACATGAGTGCTCTATTAAGATTTCGGCAAAAAACATAGGCAATCTCTATTTTGAACCACTATCTTGGTTTATGATATGGATGATTCCCTAATAGAACAGTCACTAAGAGCATTCACAACAGTAAACACTACATAGCTTACATCACTAGAAGAATGATAAAAGATCCTTAAACTGCAGTTCAAACAGTTCATTTGGGTCCATGCAAAAGGATTCTTACTGTACATATTGCTGTGCTTTCATTCCGTATTTTCTTTATTGGAATTTCCATCGCAATAGGGACACATGAGTTGTAAATGATAAGAGTCAAGATCTTGACACTAAAACATTGTGGTACTGTTATGTAAAATCCCAAGGCCAGAGGTGACTCAATACCTAGACAACATGCCAAGCCAGGGCCTGAAATTTCTTCTGTATTCAACCTGACTTCTCACCAGCTAAAGATTTTATTGAAATTGCTATACCCCACTTCTGTAGTTGGCTGGAAATATTGTAGACGTACTATGCAGCACATCATACATACTTAACAAAAACCACTAATGAATCACACATACAGTGGGCTATAATCATTAAATGGTAGTTTTCCACTGCTATTTTTATCCTTCACAATTATAAAACTATCCAATTATAACTGAATGTGTATATGCTATAGGACATGCACCTTTGATTAGTACAGCAATGCACCAAACCAATATTTTTTATAACTTGCTAGAGATAATTATCCTAACACTAAGACATGCAGCATTTATCTGGTTAATAAGGCTATAAAACTGGTTTTCGCAGAGCCGATTACATAATGTCTTATACAATATGCCAGACATATTCAGCCATCATTTTAAATAAATACACCTCCATAATTAACTTAGAGGGGTTAATTGTATACTTCCATGGAACTCCACATTAAAGACAGCTCCAGGAATTCCTGGGATAGGTTTCCAAATTTTCTGCTGTATGCCACTTAAACTTAGGGAGGCCTGGGGCATGCTATTGCTCCCCAGGAAAGCATGTATTCTGAGATTGAATGTGATACCAATTTTCACCAAAAAATCTTTAAAGCTGACATTTTAAACACGTATATGTTAGGAATAGGCTGTGTGTGCTTGCTTCTGCTGAAATATCATCAGAAGCAGGTTAAAGAGTTTAGAGGTGGAGCTACAATGTGACATTTGGAGCATGCAACAGACATGGATGCCAGTCTCGGATGCCATTCTAGGGAGCTGGGGGTATGCCTCCAGGAAAATTTCAGGTCTTATATAACCTGAGATATGTTTTTACTGTGCTGGTATACAGATAAACTTAAGTAACTTTTTAAAGAATGCAAAATTTGACTGTTCTATTAGGGTAGTTGACTACTCTACTGGTGTATCATTTAAATTTTTGACACCTTTGCAAATCAATGCAAGATCAACTTTAATTGTCTGAATACACTTGATCAGTTTCTTGAAACCACATTAATCCCCCTGGATCTGTCCCTGCCACATGCTTACATATAACACATTAGTACTTAGTCTAGTGAAAAGCATGTGTGTAACTCATGGTTTCATCTTATAGACACTGCACAGACAGGCAACACACAATAGTTTGTACATTGCATTGGTACAATGCTTAATATTGTTATGGTAGAAACTAATTATTGTTATAGAGACCAGTGACATGTTTAAGCTACTCTTTATGGAACAAAGAATCTCAATTAATACAATGGCTTCTATTCCATAACTTTATTACAGGTGTTCATTAAAGTGACAACACTCATACATACAAACTATATTATACAATTATTATGAAACCAACAATGTCACTGAAATGCATTTTTGACGATTACATAATGGATAATCATGAAACTCCAAACAAAACTTCAAGTACAGTCATAAAATATGCAGCAAAATTGGCAGTTTAATAATTGTAACAAAAATCCTTCCATTTTGAAAGGTTTAGTTTTGGCAACGATCTACATTTCACACGAGGTTGTGACAGTTTGAAAGCATTTGGCTGTATGCTCCTTATTTTATCAGAGCTCTCACAGATGACCTTAGACAAGGTCACCTTAGACAGGGTATTGCGTTGCTTGGATGTAAATACGTTTGGATTTTCCCACCAAAACCGATCACCATCACGGATAACCTTGAATGATTCAGCCAGCAAACAGGCAAATGTGGGACCAATACTTGACCCATTAAGATGTTTTTCTGCAAGTCCAGCAAGCCACAAGTCCATTTTGTTCAAATAGCTATTAGCACCATACAGTCTTTTAAGCTGACTAACAGTTGATGAATGTGCAAATGATGGCTGAATTTTGAACCTGTCAACACAAAATTTCACCCAGGCTCTATAAGGAGGCATAGCATGATCACGACCTCTTTGGATATTAAGGCAAGCCAAATCATTTGCAAGTACTAATTTAGGGCCTGTCAGCAAAAAAGAAGTAATACCTTCAGTAAAAAATTCATCAACTTCTTCAGCTTTGTCTACGATTAGGCCTTTGAGAATAGGATCAGTTCGTTTACTCTTATAGTACTCACTGGGATTGAAGAAGCCATCAGCTAGTTCAAGAGGACCAATTTTGAGTTGTTTGTACTTTCTTCCAAGACGAGAAAAATTTTCTCTAATTTGGCTATGCCCAAATCTGAAAGCTGCTGTTGCAAACACATTAGAAATAACTGGAGTCTTGTTGCTGGAATAGTGTCTGTAGTCTCCAATATAATACCTAAACCATTTGTCACCATACAATGCCGGCAAATATTCTTTGTAGGTGATTATCTGTATTATAGCACCCATAATTTTTCTAGCTTCTTGGTAGAGTTTTTCATCATTCCAGCATGGATTTATCAGTGACAATTGCTTTGCAAGTCTGTTGTGTTCACGGAGAAACAATGTATGAATGACAACTAGTCCAGTATGTTCATTAACTCTTGTATCCCCAGCCATGAATAAAAAGTCTCCTCTTGCATCCGTCTTATTACTAAATGGCAAGTCACCTTTTCCAGTACCTGAAGTCTTCAATAGTCCCCCTCTAAATGTACGTAACTTTGTTGCAGTTTCTTCATCAGAGCCATAAATCATTGACGCATCAACGAAATGAGTTATCTTGTTAATATGTTCCCTGGGTTTGGTTCTGTAATTACTGCGGCGGTGGTTATCATGGTGGTTATTGTAATAGTGAGTTTGGGTTTGACAAGTTGGCAATGATCTGGTTAATGGAAGATCTCTAGCCTTATTTTCTGATGTGATGCCAAATGCTCTGTCTGTATCCTTGACCTTGATAGGAAAACAGTACTGAATGTTATTATTCACCTTAGTGCAGTTCACTTCAAACATCCCCAACAAGTCTATGTCATGATCTAGGAATTGTCCCCACTGCATGTGCATGTGAGTTAGTTGTTTACTACTGTTTGCTTTAACAGATGCCATCTGCTCACTGATGTGCCTAGCACTGGGCCAAGGAGGATCAAAAAAATCACCAAGCAATTGTTGATGTCCGCCAATTGGTTTTGAAACCCCGTCTTCATACTGTGCAGGCAGTAGTCGTTGAAATTGTGTAAAAGAAGCTCCAATCATTGGACTTCGGAGGTTATTACAGGTGCCATCAATGGTTCGATATTTGTCAATGGTTGGAGTATTACAGTTAAATGATTTCCTTGGTTCTGCGCATTCAGTGATATTATGTGGATTGTCTAAAGATGTCCTTTTGGTAATGCTTATATCTCTTGTTGCTTTCCCAGTAGACGCCTCATCTATACACCAATATCAAACAATAACACACTTCCCATGCATAGATAGTTACTTACTTTCATTTACAGTACGATCAAAGTCTGGCACAAGATCACTCCCATTTTCAATAGCCTCAGTTTCCTTTGTTGTAACAGCAAAGACACTAAAGCCACAGCTTATTGCCAGAACACAGATAGTGAATGCCTGGGTTCCAACCATATTCATTGAGCACAGTTATCACTTTAGAAACACCTGTTTCTTGGTGTTGCTTATATAGTCCTGGTCAACACAAAGGCATAACAATTACAACTGTATATACACATATAGAGATAGTTCCATAACAAGATAATCAATAGAAAATGTTCATTTAACTAATATCACTGGGTGGATACATATATACTAAGTATGGCTTCATTTGCACAGAGATCTCAATGATTTATATGTAACTAAACCTATACACAGTGAACAATCTGAATCTACCAAATTTCTATCTGTAGCAATGAACCAACATAAAAGAACGAAGGTGCTGTAAACAACATTATGTTCGTACGTAGTACAAGGCAATTGGCACCATGGTTATATTGTGTATGCCTTGTACTGTATTGCTATTTTGACTAGCAGTGAAGAATCAATATCAACAAATCATCTTCTACAGTGAACTACTAGACAAAATGGCTGTATCCCATACAGCCAAATTAACAACAGAAGCATAAATAATATAATAGTTCCAACATAGTCAGTGTGATTCCATAGTAGCTACAATACAACTAGCCTTCTTCATGTTTCTTTTGAGTCCACTGGTCTACAGACCAATAAAGATTTGGAAACATAGACCAGTATTATGTACAGTGGTAAAATGCACATGTATACTGGCAATGTGGTGTATGCATGTGTTAACTTAATATATAATTATGCTGAATGTGTGCAACTTTATAGTATGCATGTATTGTATACGTAAAGCTAGGATGCGCATGGTGTGCCTCATGTGTATGCATATATTGTTTTGAGAATAATGCAGATTGCATGTGCTTATTTCTACATGTGAATTTAATATGGTTGAATGGGATACACATATCTACATGTGACTGGATCTGCGAACTCCTGACATAATCGCGCAAGCCTAACTTTTACAGTACTGTATAAAGCAATGATAACAATGAATAAATTACTTGCATATTTATTATTTAAAATTTCCTTGTTCTTAGTGAAGAAAGGGCCTCACAATGAAAACGTCGATATCATCTTATTTGCCTACTCAAGAGGAGTTGGATACATAAGTTGTGGGAGTTTGTTTACATCTGGTCAAAGCAATAGCATGTGATTGATTTTTTCATTGAATTTGAAAAAATTTACCAAGCAATCGATTTCCCTACTCACAGCTAACAGGACGGTGAAAGTTTCAACTCCATATGTTGCTAACTTTGTAAGTTGCAATTGTATTATAGTACGGACCACCTGTACGTAAAATCACGAGTACTCGAATGTACGCAATTAAAACAACTCACTAAAAAGGGGCATAGCAGTCATTTCACTTGTATGTCTTCATCCCTGGAATCGACAAATGAAGACTCGCTACCGAAACGGCTGCCACACCCACTTTTTAGCAAGTTTTTATTATTGCACGCAAATGGGTGTATGGATATAACTCTAAAAGTTATAGACATATGAAGCTGAAACTTTGCCCAGAGCATACACTTGGCTAAGTAGATTATAAATACTTAATAATCAAGAATTCTAAAAATGTACAATCATCGTAGATCTGGTGATATGATCATGATGAGCAATTGTTGAAAATAGCTTGTTGTGTCAGATCCATGGCACTATCATATCCAGTGCCTTGTGAATAGTGAATTCCGTGATCTCATTTACCGAACTACCAAAGGACTTGCTGATTTAACCAAAAACCACCTCGTTGCAGCTTGCACAGAACCACTGAATACTTTTTGCAAAACACATCTTCAGACCAGCTACTGCATGCAATGGCATATAAAGTTCACATTGTATTGTGTATTCAGATGCTTCACTACACTTATCAACTGTATATACTCAATCTGATTAGAATCTTATAGTATATAAGTTTGACCCATATACCAGGGTAATGCATGGAGCAAAAGTAGTGTAACAATGTCATAACATCATGTGTATGTAATCTGCATGTCTCTATAGTAAGGTCAGAAAACAGCTTACACTCAATTTAAGCTATTGAAATGAAACAAAGCTTCATACATCACACAAGTCAAAGGTAACATTGTAAAAATACATTTTGCACTTTTGTAACTGACAAGTATCGTATAATCAGTATAATTATATATTATGTATACCGTAAACCTAAAACATGTCACAATTATATTTTCACGAAGCTATCATTACCCGCAAAAACTGTGAAAGTTTTGTCCCTCAATAATTTACGGCTATACAGTACAAGCAGGTTGGTGATCAAACTTCAAAGTTTGTTTGCATAGTCACCACAAACCATCTACAAATTGCTTAAATCCTCTTTCCTTGTAAGGCTGTTATAAGTTTGTTGAACACACAAAAGTGACCAGACAAACAGACTCAACTCATGTAGGGAATTGTCCAACAACTTTTGCAACATTAATTACATCATCCAACTCACCTTACATCATGCACAACTATTACAGATGAACAAATTGGAAGTAACTATACAGAAAGTTCAAAGCTAGCTACATGTACAACCTTGTGCTAAGGTGCTTGACAATTACTGTAATTCAGGTTGCACTGAAGGCACATTGTGGTTTGATCATACACCTGCTGTGAAGCTTCAAAGGATTGTGAGGCTGGTTTCAGATCAATATCCTTTATGAAAGGTACAAGCCTCCATGATCCCTATAGTATCATACTGTATGATACCTCATGCTTGAAAGAACGTACAAGTAGATATTGCATCAGCAATAACTATCTCATTGCCTGGCAGATGTTGAGTTCAAAGTAAGCTCATAAAAACAAATGGGATAAGGTACTAAAAACAATACTAATACATTGAAGCCAGATACAGTCTGAAACTCCAGTGAGACAAACGCCAAGAAACATTATGTTGATATAGACCATCCCCACATCACAGATAACGCACAATAACCATTCTATAAGGAATCTAGGTCTTTAGCAAACACTGTCAATAATCTGTTAAAGACACAACAGGCTTAAAACACTCAAAACAGAATTTTCATGATGCCTCTGTACTTGTACATTTATAAAAACAAATCTAGCTATCATGTTACCTCCCATAACAGTATGATCATAATTGTCAAGTAAAGATGGAGACTACATTTTACTGTACAATTGTCACAGTAGCAACTGTTTATTAGGGATCATGCATGGAGGTTTCTCACAAAATAAAATTATTGGCCAAAAAGCCAGTTCACAATGCACCTTCATATAGTATAACCAAGCCTAAAAGTGCCTGAAATGCTTCCAATAGGTTGTTATAGATACAATTTCTATTTAGACGAATTTATATTTACTGATGTCTCCAGACAAGTGTATTCGATAACAGCTTGTTCTGCATTTTACAGCCATACAATGTATAGAATAGAGATGATAGTTTAGACTTGCTACATTGAATAACAAACGTGAACTATCAACTACTATATAATGTGCCCCACATGAATGTAAGCAAAATGTACTTTTCCATATAGCTACATGTAGCTAGCTAGCCCTAGTCAGATCGATTGTTATTGTTACTAGAGCATTAGTGACCAGCACTACTTAAGGTTCAATTACAGACTAAGAGTCTAGACTCATGCACTTAATTCACCACCAATATAAAGTGTTAAATAACATATGGTGACTTACGTAGTAGCTATGACATCAACACAAACACCCACGTCCCTTCCTCCGTTTCCTCGATCAGGCACTGAGCATCTTAGTGTTTATACTAAACCATGAATGGAAGTTACACCGCGAGATGTGAATAATTATCACTAGCTAAAACAAATTAATCTAGCTTTCATGATTTCGGATGTGGTAAAATTGATGCATTATTGCGGTGCGCGATATACGGTTTCATCATTAAATTAATATAGCACACATCATACATGCAGGCCAGCCTGTATATCTGAACGACCTCTGTGAAGCAGTCTTCACCGGCAACATAACATTTTAAGCTGCACGCATAGCCTGCTAGTCAGCCAACTTGATTTGGAAAATAATTTTTTTAAGGCAGCCAAGTTGGCAGGGTCAGTGAACAAATGTATACAGCTATAAGTTACGTTACTGTACTCTTCACTGCCTTACCGCCAGGCTAATTGCAGGGTTGTTTACCAGAGGATGTTCCGTCAATTGTCTTCGAACCGATCAATGATTTAGCCTCATCAGCAGTCTAACGAGCTGACCACACCTAGCTACCGGATGTTAGTTCTTCAGAAAATCCGAGAACGATGGAATATTCACGATATTTTACGGAGTAAGGAATTCAACTCGGCGGCCTCTACTGGGAATTTTTCCGGCTAACACCCTGCTATTACACTCAATAAGTCATCTCTCAGAAAGTACTTAGATGGTGCATGCTGCCCACCATAGTATCCTAGCCTAACTAGAGAAGATATTTCTAGCAAGAACATCTAAAAAGTGGCTGGATCCAGCAACTTTATTGATCTGTAACTTCAGTATTAGTTTTGTATAAAAACACTCACACAGGCCTTTGAATTGTACATCATGCATGCTTGTAGTCGCGAGGACTCACCCACATTTGTTAATCTATAGTTGTAGCTACGTATATAAACGTTTTCATCATTCCATTATGATGGTTTTTCTCTATCCACAATAATAGCTAGCTAATCTTATTTCAAGAACTTTCCACCTGATCAGAGATGCTGGAAATCCATTTCTCAGTATACCCTAATACACTGTGTAGCTATAATCTTCGTTGGAAATTTCAGGGTAGTGGCAAAAATAATTTAAGTGGAATATAATAATTATGTAATTTTCAGGTAATTGTCTGATCATATCCCTCCTTATATCTAACAAAGCTGTACTTAAGAAATCTCTATCATACTATTAATGAATCAAGACACACGGTAGTGTGTCGTGCGGCCCAAAAAGCCGGCGCGTAACACCCATGAGTATATATTGACAGGAAGAAAGAAAATGCAATTTTCGCACCTCCGTAGATCTGTGCTTCCTTTATGAAACAAGACGATTTTTGCTGTGGACATGCCATCCAACTGCAGCACTCCACATTCCAAATTTGAGCGAAATCGCTTTACGCGTTCCCGAGATATGCGACTTCAAAAATTGGCTCAGTTTCTTCGTGTTTTTTTTCTTATTTTTCTTCCTCTTGTCGCACACTTACAAAAACTGCTATAAAACGCGAACGCCACATCCGATTGCCATGAAATTTGGCACACAGAAGGTCATCAATGGTGTAGAAGAATCAGACTTAAAGCCACGGAGTTATAACACGACATCCAACTTGGTGCAGCAAGTGCGAGATCGAGATACTCTAATAGAGCAGTCACCCTGAAGAGAATTCAAGAGATCAGCTAGAAACAAGAAACCTGTATAGAGATCAGCTACACACAAGTCATCCTGTACTAGAAGAAGTTACCTTGTAGGGAGTTCATGCAACTATGGAAAGAGATAGTTCAGCTAGAAGAAATCACCTAAGGCTTGTAGAGTTCAGCTACAAAGAAACCACCATGTAGAGAGTTCAGCTACAAACAAATCGCCCTGTGGAGAGATCAATAGAAGAAGTTACCTTGCAGAGAGTTCAGCTACAAAGAAACCATCATGTAGAGAGTTCAGCTACAAACAAATCTCCTTGTAGAGAGATCAGCTAGAAGAAGTTACCTTGCAGAGAGTTCAGCTTCAAACAAATCACCCTGTAGAAAGATCAGCTAGAAGAGGTCACCTTGTAGAAAGTTCAGTTACAAAGAAACCACCATGTAGAGAGCTCAGCTACAAACTAGTGACCTTGTAGAGACATCAGCTAGAAGAAGTTACCTTGTAGAGAATTCAGCTACAAAGAAACCATTCTTTAAAGAGCTCAGCTGCAAACAAATCACCTGTACAGAATTCAGCTACAAACAAATCACCCTGTAGAAAGATCAGCTAGAAAAAGTTACCTTGTAGAGAGTTCAGTTACAAAGAAACCACCATGTAGAGAGTTCAGCTACAAACTAGTAACCTTGTAGAGAGTTCAGCTACAAAGAAACCATTCTGTAAAGAGCTCAGCTGCAAACAAATCAGCTGTACAGAATTCAGCTACAAACAAATCACCCTGTAGAGAGGTCAGCTAGAAGAAATTACATTGTAGATAGTTCAGCTACAAACAAATCACCCTGTAGAAAGATCAGTTAGAAGAAGTTACCTTGTAGAGAGTTCAGCTACAAAGAAACCATTTTGTAAAGAGCTCAGCTGCAAACAAATCGCTTGTACAGAAGTCAGCTACGAACAAATCACCCTGTAGAGAGATCAGCTAGAAGAAGTTACCTTGTAGATAATTCAGCTACAAACAGATCTCCCTGTAGAGAGATCAGCTAGAAGAAATTACCTTGTAGAGAGTTCAGCTACAAAGAAACCACCATGTAGAGAGTTCAGCAGCAAAGAAATCACCCTGTAGAAAATTCTGCCACAAACAAATTGCCCTGTAGAAAAATCAGTTAGAAGAAGTTACCTTGTAGAGAGTTCAGTTACAAAGAAACCATTCTGTAAAGAGCTCAGCTGCAAACAAATCGCCTTTACAGAATTCAGCTACAAACAAATCACCCTGTAGAGAGATCAGCTAGAAGAAGTTACCTTGTAGATCATTTAGCTACAAACAATTCACCCTGTAGAGACAGCATCTAGAATAAGTCACCTTGTAGAGTGTTCAGTTACAAAGAAACCACCATGGAGATTTCTGTAATCAATATATGTATTATATATATAATTTGTACATTTATTGATAAAATATTTAAAGTACATCTACTTCATCTTTTCTTCTTCCTGTGGTAAAAAAAAGATAGGTTAAAAAAGTCCCAAAGCTGGCCTATATTGGGGTATACAAATACAAAAAGAAATGAAATCTAATCCAAAACAGCCAAGCTGTAAAAAAAGTGTGCGGCCCTCAAAAAGGCTATGGTGAAAAAAGATGTGAAATCCAAGGTGGCGGCCAAGAAATGGCTGTGATGGTAGGTTAATGGTAAAATTTTAATAATGACAATTTGGATGAATTTTGTGCCAAGACCAAGCAGCACAAAAATTCACCTGAATTGTCGCTATTAAAATTTTTACCATTAACCTACCATCACAGCCATTTCTTGGCCACCACCTTGGATTTCACATCTTTTTTCACCATAGCCTTTTTGAGGGCCGCACTCTTTTTTTACAGCTTGACTGTTTTGGATTAGATCAGTATCAACAGGTATATACTGTACACTATAATAGCTAATTAACAGCTACAACATTACAGTATGTAGGTCTACTAGTTCACTGAAAAGGAAGGCATGACAATTCTTCTAACTATTTGCTCAAAAGTTTTGGAGCACATTATAATTATATCACAACACAATGAACCATTTAAACATTAATAATATCCTATAGAGAATCAACATGCATGGGTTCCGAGCTCATCATTCTTGTGTCACCCAGTCTACCACTAACAGCAGACATATTACATGCCCTCAATTATATATTTTTTTTTAAAAGCTGATGTGATACTTCTCAGCTCTGCTATGGGCTTAAATCATATTGTTCTCATCAGTGATTCTTCACTAAACTTGAACACTGCCGTTGAAATTCGAGATGATACATACCAGGGGCGGATCCAGAGTTTGGAAAGAGGGGGGGACACCTTTCTGAAAACTTGCTGAAAACCAGTTGAAGACCAAAAAAAAAAAAAAAAAAAAGGTCACAACAATAATAGCTAGTTATCCTTACCAACTATATCACGTCTGTTATGTAAAATAAAATCCTATTTATAGCTTCATAGGTAAGCTACACTGCCTCATGAACATTGTGACTGCTTTATTAGAGTAATTGACTGCTCTATTAGAGTATCTCGATCTTGTATGCAATTTCTTGAAGTGGGGGGGGGGGGCATTTGCCCCAAATGCCCCATCCTGGATCCGCCACTGCATACTGTACACAATGGTCATACTAAGGCCACTCCAAATAAATTCTCTGTTTCCCGTCCTGGACTCAAGCATATTTGCATGCGGGCGGGCGGTCTATTTCCATTATTTCATTATACGATTGGCAGCTTTTCAAGCCATTATTTGCCTGGCACAACCATAAAAAGCTGCATAGAAGCATGCTTAAGCTTGTTAGCACAAACGTGAAGTTTGTGCCGACTTGATAGCACTGCTGACATGTGAGCCAACCCTGTTTCAAGATGACTTTTACTGAGCCTGTCAGTATGCAAGAATAACCGTAATATAATGGAAGAATACGGAATAATGGAATATTTAGAGCTGACAGTAACTAGATGCGGGTGGTAGACGGGAAACAGAGAATTTATTTGGAGTGGCCTAATGCAGTAAGTGCTCTTTGATGGTGCAACACATCTAGCCTTATATCTGTAACATCTAGTGTCTGCTATGGGACAGTACTTGCAATGACCTGGCCACTTATGTTTCAAAATGACATCATTACCATTACAAACTCATCTCGCAATTTGCTGACAACAGCATTTGTATAGAATTGTTAATACACCAGAAGATCAGGACATCCTTCAGCAAGACTATAGGTCAAATTTCAAACTGGGTAATTATTATAGTGGCAGTTATAGACTAAATGTTACCAAATTAGATGTGTAGGTGTAGATCATCAATCAATCATCACTACACTCTCAATTATTTCATCCTCAAACAGACATCCATACCTTAGAGTCAAGACATTACCATGGTAGCAACACATATCTACTGTACATGTACGTATAGCATAACTAAAAAGGCAAAAAATATAATTATTATTTCTTTTAAAGTAGTATATATAATAACAATTTTTCCTCAAATTTGGTATATGAACTACTGAATGAGGAGGGTGTTTCAATTCCATAGGTAAAATTGTGTCATTTCAAAAAGCATCACAGAACTACACATAGCTATGTGCGAAAACTGCATTATTTGCTTCATATCAATGTGACATGACTGCTCCTGAAGCCACATGGCTGTGGCAGCACACCACACGTTGATCTCAGGTGTGTTCATTAATGTTGAAGCTGATTGAATAAGGAAAACATTTCAGGTGTTTAGCTTTGTGCTTGATGTACGGGTTTTACCTCTAACATTAATTTTGGTTGATGTACTAGTATTAGTAATGTTTCCTTAATCAATTTTTTCTGAAAACATTAAATGAGCAACTCTGAATTTCTTTTCCTGAACCAATCAGCTTTACCTCAAA
The DNA here is from genome assembly GCF_963678975.1 of Dysidea avara. NCBI lineage: Eukaryota > Metazoa > Porifera > Demospongiae > Dictyoceratida > Dysideidae > Dysidea > Dysidea avara. The sequence goes on along the minus strand of NC_089272.1, from coordinate 50,565,019 downwards.
TATTTAATGAACACATCATGAGATATTGATGAAGGGGAATACCTCAGTTTCAGATGTGCCCACAAACATATCATGAGGTATTTCCCTTGATCAATAAGCTTAACCCATTAGTCTGATTGCTCAAGGGAAATACCTCAGATGTGTTCACTGAATGTTTGAGGTATAACTGATTGATTAAGGAAACATATCTCACATGATTTCATTAATCTATGTGGTGTGAATTCGAATGAGACAGGCTATTGCTTTCCTGTGTGTCCTCACTGCATGATGTCACATGAGGAAAAATTGCCAAAATGTGCATGGAGCAACAAGGAAATTATTGCATATAAAGGGAGCTATGGAAAGCTCTTTTTTTACACTGGTTATATATCAGCATTATTTAAATCTTGTTATTTAGTGGATCACTTGAAATGGCTTTTTCAACAACATCTAGAAAACTTCGTTTGGATGCAGGCTTTCTTGAAGCTGAATGCAAAGATGGCAGTGGTCGCTACCAGCTGTCAAAAATTAACCTCAACAGCTACATTGCCAATGTTGATGGACAACTGACATGGTCTTCTGGTGGGAACTTTATTTCTTCCTCTACCGACCTGAAATGTGTTGGAGCTGCTACATTACAGGCAACCTGTATGAAGAATAATGGTGAGAAGGTTACCAGCAAGATAGATTTAGATGATGCTATCTCTAACCGTAATGGTTCCTTGCTATGCATATTATCAAATGCCCCAGGGTATTACTCTGCAACCTCTAAAAATGTTAGTCTTGCAGGAACTGTACTGAAAGCTGATTGTAAGACTGACAAGGGAGATTACCAAGAATCTTCAATAGACCTCAATGACTTCATCTCCAATGTAGATGGCTGCCTAGAATGGCGTAATGGCATGTTCGCTGCAAATTGTCAAAATTTTGGTCTTGACAGCTCTTCATTCTTATTGGCTGAATGCAAAGATGAATCAGGAACTTACTACAGGGCTGCTATCAACCTTGACCACCACATAATAAATGCCAATGGTGTCCTGCAGATGTACACAGATCGACTGATAATAAAAGTTGATGAAGACAATGTTGAACAAGTTGCTAAGGAATTGAAGAAGTATTATGAAGCTAATAAAGGCAAAGTCAGTGCGCAAGTTGCAGATAATGGTGAAGTCAAAGTAAGTCATTATAAAAATGTTTGCTATAGGTATAGTATATAAGCCATTAAATGTTTTCCCTGCCAAACCACAATAAAATTTGTATATTTATTACTTGCATGCTTGTTTAATAATTCTACTTTTGAAAACCTAGTCACATGCAGTATTGCTATGTAGCTATACATGTTTGGTTCAAAGACCAGTTTGTCTGTTTTGTGCAGCCAAGCTAGTTTGCAGCAAATAATTTAAAGTCAATAATTTTGGAGTGTAATTTCCACACTTGAGTAATTTTAATGGTAAAATTAATTGTGACTTCTTAAGATCAAGATATCAGTATTATTAAAGTTCAAGGTATAATTTTGTAGCTTTTTAACCTATTGTCATTAGGCAATTCCAACAACTGTAAAAGTTAGATATGTTGCTAAATCTCTTTTGCTGAATTGTAGTACCTTTATGTATCTGCTGAGGCTGGTAAGGATGCAGGAATCATATTCCAGTTGAGTTCTGGTGCTCAAGCTTCCATCATGCACATTGCTAATGACCAAGGTGGAATACAAAGAGTTAATGTGGATATTTTACAGGCCAAGGCAAGTATATGTCATTTTTGTCATAATTACACTGTAGAGATGAATCGCAAAAATTGAATTCTCATCTAAGCACTTATTATTGCCATTTTCATGATTGTTAAGCAACCAGATGTTATATTTTTATAGTTATAACTGAAGCAATAGGGTGATAATTCTGTAGTTGCTTGTAGCTACAGTATTAACATGCCTAGACTATACCCTAGTAAACTACGGTCTAGGCTAGCCAGACTAGACTACAGTTTCCACATAAACTCATCAATTCATATTGCATTCACATGCAACTACACAACACTGCAGATGCTACTATGTTGTTTTGTTTTTTAATTGTTTCTGACTACTAAAACTAATGTGGATGAGTGTGTTCAATGCCAGTGACTTATTGCTACTATTAATACTATTATTATCATTCATCCAGGTTAATACATGGGCTGGTTTTGGAGCTGGAGTGGGAGCACACATAAACCTTATTTCTGCTCAAGCTGCAGTATTTAATCTCACATTGGGTATAGGAGTAGACACTGGAATCGGAATAAAAGATGATGCCTTACAGTTTAAGGTACTTGGTACTGGTCTTACTGTGGGAAGAAAGGTTGAGATAAGTGTGCTTGGAAGCTCATTTGGAATAGATTTTGGCCGACTTTGGTAGTCCTGCAATCTCAAACCTGGAGCAGTAACATAATGTAGTAATGTTGTATCTAATACAAACAGAGCAACAAATAACATAAATTACTTGTACTGTAATTAAATGCTTGTATATAGATGTTATAAAATTTCTTCTGATTTACATTTTATATATATTGTATATTATACATATATTTATGGAATGAAAATTTATAGCAGTTTAACAATACAAAACTTAGTTGAAACTATTGTAGTTTGTGTTGTATTAGTAAAGTTTTTAATGAACCTGCCGTATTAATGAGAATTCATAACATTTGTATGGGGGTCATAAAAATATTGGTATAGTCAACCATTAAGGCAACCATGGAAACTCTCTTTGTGAAATGGTACTAAGTTGGTCATGATATTGCTAATGCTAATTGTATTGCAAGTGAATATTGACTAAAACTAAGCACTTAAATACCTAGCAACAATAGTGTCATGCTTATACTGTATGTGCTCAAATTTAGTATGGTTGCAGTGCTTCAGCCAATACCATTTTTCTTCAGCTATAAAGATTATGTGCACAACACTGCACATGTTTAAGTATCAACTTTTAATGCATATACTTAGCCAAAAAAATTATTTTGATAGTTTTCAAGATTCAATACATTTAGTACATAAAAAGGTGTGTAAAGTTTAACAGAATGTTTGACACACAATGATGAGATGACAGTGCACAGGAAAAAGGTTCAATTTCAGTTCTCACACTGGTCTTTGTTCCTTGTACACATAATGTCTACTGGTATTAAATAACTATTCTATTAGAGTGTTTATATTTTTAGCAGCTGTAATTGAAGTCTTATATACTCCTAAGATATACCTCTTATAGATTCTTAACCTTTCCCCTTGCTCTTTTCATCTTTTCATTGCCCAAACCATATGTATGTAATCGCACTAGACTAAGTGCTGTTCTAATAGTTTTACAAAAACTCACTGTTTTGCTATATTTCCTAACATGAAAGTGTTTATACAAAAAATTAGGTTGTGGTGTAGTAAGGAAATATATACGTATATATGTTCAATACTATAGTACTGTTATTTAATGTACTGGAACAATACTAAACTATATAGCTTCTACTAGCTTCCTATAGGTAGCACATACGTGGTAGCTAAAATATTATACTACAGCATCCCACGCACCCTCCCTACATCCCCTCTTGGTATTTGGATGACTCAGAATGCTATAGTACTGCTGGAGGACAGCTTCACAATAATAGCTATCACCCTTCATGATCCTGATGTATTATTGTATCATATAGGGAAGCACCCTTGTACAGGCTATGCCTTTTGGTGCCACCCTGTCATTTTGACAAATTAGATAAATAAATAATAATAATACAAATAAGACTATTTCAGATTTCTAAACCAACCTATATTTATTTAGCTGGATTAAATAATGCCACTACAATTACAAAGTTTAAAACATTAAATACATTGTGTATAGCTAGTCTCTGCATGTATATTATGTTATTGTGATTAGCATTCTACTTTCCAGTTTTCAAGTGAGAAAAATGGCAGTTTATTACAGCTATACTCTGGTTGTCCAGTTTCTAATACATTTGGAATGATTTGAGAAATGTCATCAGCATTATCACAGATTAGTTTGGAGAGCCAAGTGAATTTTGTTGGTTGCTAGTGAACATATTTTCATTTTCCCAGTAGTATCTGTCACCATATCGTAGGTCAGCAAATGTAGGCCCTAAATTGGATCCTTCCATTCTTTGCTCAGCCAATCCTCCAATCCACAAATCAATTCCATAAATTTCAGCTAGTTTCTGTTTAGTAGTTTGGCTGTGAAACTTGGCCGTGGTAGTAGTACGATAGCATTGCTGAAAACTCTTATATGGTGGGATGCCATGGTCACGACCATGCTGGATATGAGAGCTGCTAGATCTAGACCTACAGTTGAATCTTTAGGTGCAAATAATTGTGTAGTGAGGACTCTGGTCAAAAATTCATCTACTTCTAGTGATGTATCTTTTATTAGTCCACGCATTATGGGATCAGTTCCACCACTAGTAAAATATTGTTCGAGATTGAAGAAAACATCATGTAGTGAAAGTGGACCAGTAGCTGTAGAATTGGTATTACTTTTAAGGCGAGAAAACTGTGACCTTACCAAAGAATGACCAAACCTATATGCTGCGGTAGCAAATGAATTTGGAATGGTGGCATCTGTGTCTGGAGAGTATTAATCATTGGGCCTGATAAACATATTAAAAGCTTCCTTTTCCATTATTAATGGTAGGAACTCCTTCATAAGTGATAACTTGTATCATGGCACCAACAATCTTACGGCCTTCATGGTAAAGCTTTTCGTCATCCCAGCAAGGATTCAGTTGAGCTAATTCTGTTACAATGCGGTTATGCTGTTGTAACTATATATTGTTCATTACTATTACAGGAGTAATGAAATTGACTCTAATATCACCAGCAGTAAAAAGTGATGTGCTGCTATTAGAATAGTCAGTTTGAGATGGAAGATGACTTTTAAGGGAGCCTCCTGTTCCTCCATGTTGCAGCAGACCACCAGAGAGTAATCAAAGTGAGTAAGCTTCTTGTTGGGAAGATCCATAAATATTGGAACCATCTAGATAGTGTGTGACTGCATTGATCTGTGGTCTAGGTAGTTTATTAGTGTTTGAATGTGTGCAGGTTCCTACAGATCTTGTAAAGGAAAGACATTCAGCAGTACCAAAATCTGGATTGTTTTGTGAAATTTTAATTGGATGACAATATGAACCATTGTTGGCTAGATCACATGTCTCATCACATTCAGTTGTATCAAATGCAAAGATTTGGTTTAATATGCCGCCATGACCGATAAACTTGCCCCACACCATGGCAAGATGGTTAATACTTGTACTGTGTGATAGAAGATCTTTTACTACTGGGCCATGGTCCGTTGAAAGGATCACCATTTACTTGCTGGTCATAGCCCACTGGAAGTGAGATGCCATCTTCATATTCAGCTGGGAGAAGACATCGGTGGAAGCACCCCACAATGGGTGTTGAAGATTATTACATGTTCCATCAAATGATCGGAATGGGTCATATCTAGCTGATGAGCACAATTTACAAAGTCTAATAATGTGTTGATTTCATCACTGCCTACTACTGGTGGTCAACTTTCAAATTGTATTTCAGATTCCGTTAGACTACGCGCCTTACCAGAACCTTCTCTACAACTTTTCTTGCTGATATACAGTATGTTCATCTCCTAACTTCTGAATTGTGTGGTATTGATGTTTTTTAGTTGGAGAAGAAGTGTTACTTGTGATAGAAGAATTTACTTCTCCTATTTTCTTCATTGAAGTCTCCAAAGAAATTGCTTTTAATATTGCCAGTTCTACTGGATGAAACTCTAGAAAACAATTGCAGCAGTATTACTCTACAGCATAAGCAGTAACACTTTATAGAACATAATATTGCAATCCAAATCTAAGATGGCTAGCAAGCAGCAGCAGCAGCAACAGAAATAAAAAGATTTTTCTACAGCATTTAAACACATAGCTTCAACCTGGTGTCAGCATAATCATAAAAGAATCTCAGGAGCATATCTACTGCATGTATTGTGCATAACTCAATTAGATACTGCGTACAGAAAATGCTTTCCATTGTTTCACACATTTCACTGATCAGTATACAGGCTGATACAGTACACAAGTAGTGACTAAGGAAGTGTCACACATACATATAAATTTGAAAGACATAATAACAAACTCTATATAACATTAACTATAAATAATATTCTCACGTGTATATTAATATTACCATGAAGAGAGCTTAGCTATAGGTGAATTGTATAGCTAAGAACTACATGTCACATTATGGTTCCTCACCACATAGTCTGAAAGAGCATCGAAATCAACACCTGATGCATCCTGAAAATCAGTAGATAAAAGAGACTGACACAATTCAACAATCATCAGGTCACATAGCATTCAATAGCCAGAATATAAGATAGCTTAGCAGACTCCTGGGGATGAGGCAAATATGGAAGGTCTAAAACATCAGGATGAAAAACAGTTCCAGGAGTGCAGTTATGAGGTAAATTTAACCACCGTTTTACAAACTTTAGTGCAGATGATTGGGTGGATTGAATGGATATCACTGTAAACCTCTCCACAGCAATATGAAAGTGAAGTACAGATGTCACAAAGTTTTTAAGGATCCACACTTTGTATTCCCCTCTAATAGAACAGTTGTCTATATGGGGTGTACGTTGGAGATAGCTGTACTAAGATTTCCTGTCTGATATTGTCAGAGCCAGATGCCAGTTTAGTAGCAGTGGGAGAAATGCCAATAGTCTTGCCTAGAAATTTAGTCACAGCAGGAGCGTACACAGGAATTTGGAAAAGGAATTTCCACTAGAGCTAAGTAACTGTTATATTAGAGTAGTTTATATTGCCTGACTGCTATATTAGAGTTTCACCAAAATCATAAGCTATAAGTGTTGCTATTGTGTAATGTGTCCTGTTCCATGATAGATTCCAGATTCTGGAAACCTGAAGTTTCAATTTCTTAATGTTTCAAATAGTGTGTAAAATCCAAAGGAGTTTCCTGAAACCTCTGGAAACCCCCCTCGGTACGCCCCTGTACAGCTATAGACATTGGGAACTCTGTAATGGGCGCTATTTAGTAATGTTTAAAATAAAATGTCTATTATTATTATTATTAATTGTTACTGAGCAGACAGCACAGCTGATATGCTCAGGAAAAAAAGCAATCACAAAATGAATTTGGCTACGTAGTTACACAAAGATTACAGTTATCGAGTTCCATTATAATGTTTGCTGAAAAATTAAGAGTCATTATTGTTGCACTCAATTATGGTAGATGGTAAGTTGTTCCAATTGATCTGGAGTGAAAGCTCTGTTGGTGTGAATAGGTGGATGAGTATGGTAGAATAAAACGATGTGGGTGATATAGCTAGTCTGGTGGATCTTGTCATTGAAATGAAATAAGGAGGAATCGACTGAATAATCTTGATGTAAAGTGTTTGTAATCTGGATATTTAATGTCTCAGCTGAAAGCTTGGCCAAGAAAGATGCTGTGCCATAGCTGTCTATGGTTTCAAATAACTTTCAATGTCGATGGCAATAGCTCCATCAATACACAGGCTTTCAATGTACTCCCTGGTAAACATTTTGACTGCTCTATTAGAGTATTTTAATGCAGGTGACGTTCTTTTCGATCCAACAATGCAGCAAAGTACGTATCATTGTAGTGTCATAGGGTGGGTGTAGTATCTATGGTAGTGTGAATCTGTATTTCACGTCGGTCGTTCTCATGCCCGCTTTCTGTTCCCATTTTTTTAGAGCACGTGGATCGGGGGGAAGGGCCGCATTGCGCTAAAATCCTAATTACGGTTTATACCAAACCACGTACGTGCACTGCTGAGCTTGCCAACTGTGACATCATTACAAACTATCCGTACAGGAAAGATATAGACTCTAGCTTCGTTGGCCGGATAAATCACAAGTTGAGGCACTTCTGCGACATCCGAGTCGGATATTTAGATGGTGTGGTTCTATCATAGACTATAGCTTCGTTGGACTGAGTGATACATCACAAGTTGAGGTACGTCGGCAGTACACTACTTCACTCGATGCACTCGGACGTGCATTGCTCTTAGCTAGCCAGTACGTATTTTTCGACGCCGAGTGTGCCGGTGTGATATTAATGGTTTCTTATCCCTCGATTGTGGAACTATGATACCCTACCCCCTATTGACTTATCTTTATCTATTAAAACTAACAAGACAAGAATATTATTATTAGTTATTAGTAGTACTTTACAGTGACCAGCACTGAAGGTCTGACAGCAACATGTGCTGCAGCCTTTGGATTACCTAACCTAACAAGAACTGCCGGGAAGACTTTAAATGATTACTTAACCTAGCTAACAATAAGGCGAAACAGAAAAGGGCCAAAGAAAGGAAAAAAATCCCTCCTACCCCAGGATTCGAATTGCAGGCCACCCAATGTCTAGTCGAGCGCCACACTCAGTCTCCTCCAGGAGGGACGTATTTTCTTCCTTTAAACCTAAGTATTTTATTATTAGTAGTACTTTACAGTGACCAACACTGAAGGTCTGACAGCAACATGTGCTGCAGCCTTTGGATTACCTAACCTAACAAGAACTGGAAGACTTTAAATGATTACTTAACCTAGCTAACAATAAGGCGAAACAGAAAAGGGCCAAAGAAAGGAAAAAAATCCCTCCTACCTCAGGATTCTATGATCGGGGCTGGAGGGATTTTATATATAAGTTTAATATATAAGTTTCTATGATCGCATTTTTTCAAGCATTCTTTATAGACATGACAAACAAGGGGGTGACATACAGGCACTCACTGTAGGTAGATCTGCAACCACGATCAAAGTCTTTACGGCCAAAATTTTGCTTTGACCTGTGACTAAGAGCCTTTTTCAATTTTTGACCAGTGACTTAGTGACGATATTTCAGTGCTTTTCAATTGTGGCATGGGTTGGAAATTTATACCCTTGACCATTGACTTGGCACGATTTTGGTGGCCTTGACCTTTGACTCGAACTTTGACCGCAGTCGCAGATCCACCTACAGCGAGTGTCTGTGTGTCACCCCCTTGACAACCTTGTACGTTTCATTTTTTTTATGCCCATGTAGTAGATGTTCCAACATACCCCTTCCCCTAACTCTTTAAGTATAAGTAATGTAATTTTTATAAGTAATATAGTACATGTACACCTGTAAATTTTTGTTTTTTAATGGCCGTTAGCCCTGAGCTAGTGGACCATCAGTACTGTACCCTAAAGATTTCACTGATTGTGCATCTGTTATTCTATACCTGTATGCAGTACTGTAAAGTTATAATCAATCAATCACTCATTGGTACAGTGGAACCTCTCTTATCTGGGCGGTCTGGTACATACTACTGTCCGTATCTCAGAAATGTCCGTAACTAAGAATTGCATGCTATTTGCTAAAGTAACTAACTTAAATACAAGTAGTGTTGTTGTTGCTATCAGTTATTGCTAAACAGTTTAGTGGGTAGAGAGGGAAGGCACTACTGTAACAGAGCATTCATGGTCACTCCCCTGGACTGTAAAAATGCATTATCACCTAGCAACCAAGTTGTAGTTATTATTAGTAGAATAAACAAGCCACCAAACAGGTAAACAGCAACCTTTAGGCTCCCTCCTTGTGCTTTATCTAAACACTTCATTATGGTCAATAAACTACAAGCCATGTGACTAATTTGGGCTGTACAGACAATGGAGGTGCCTGGATAATAGAGGTCAGGATAAGGGAGGTTCCACTGTATTCTCTTGCTGCCATTTTGAAAATAGCCATTGGGATTACGTGCCTAAAAAAATTTACTGATTTTAGTGGAATTCCGCATTTTTACCAACATGGTAAGGTCAAAACGCGCGAGAAACCCACTAAAAATTGGCTTAGAAAACATGGTGTCTGTTTATATAGGCCTACGGAAACTAGAGCAAAGCCATTCTAAACTAAGTTACTCATACGGCACTATTCTCAAAGTGGGTCTCCTTAACTTTTTTCTTCAAACTGAATGGCCCACTCTAGGGCAACAACTCTTCATACAATTCCCTCGAATTACTGAAGTATTATTCATGTACACAATGTTCCAGACTGTTTTTTTGTGCTTAGACTAATTAGTTTAAGGTGAATTCCCATAGTCTTGGCAATGGGTGAATCCCACAATACATTACGCATTGGGAAAAATGACAAACCGGGGTCAGAAACTGTGCTGGGCCCACGTATCTGCTGTAGCTATAGTCTTGAAAATAAGGTGGAGTATTCCTTAGAGGTATGTGAGTAATTAGCAGACCATTTTTGTGAGTACCACTACATTATGTTGTGGACGCTTTGAAAATACACAAAAGTCATTGTTTTTATACCATTTTAAGCATTTTACATATTTTTGGGCGTGTCCCTTTCACTATTAATGTTTTGATTATTAACCAAATAAATTCAATATGGTTTGATACTAAAGGTTGCAACTACTAGTGTCTGATAAATTGACTACTTGTCCCTAGTCTTGCATAACCAGACCTTTTTTTTCTTCTTACTTTTGTTTGTAGAAAAGGTAGTCTGTCACATTTAATGTTCAAATCAGGTTGGCCCCAACATGCTTTAGCATCTGTCTTGTTTTAAAGGAATTTTTTGCTAATAATGACAGACTTTACTGATAGCTTCAGACAAGTGTAACTTGATAATGACTGAGGCTACAGCTTGATTTTTCATGCTAGGCATTGCTTCAACCTGACAGGCATCTATTGGCATATCACAGTACCTGTATAATATTAGTAATAATACATGTCCTCCTTTGTGTCCTAGTACTTTTTGCTGATAATGCATATGTTGATTTGTGGTTCTGTGTGGCTGGCTATCATGCTTATCACTTGTATTTCCCAATTCCCATACTGACTGGATTGATTGCAAAGACACTTTCAGTAACTGGTTGTTGGAGCACACATTCAGTTTCTATTGCATGCCTGGTGCCATTCTTTCTTTTGATGCAGTATGTGTGGGTTCATTAGTCATTATTATGTTAGTAAAGAAGTAAACAAACAAGTATGGAATTTTAGGTTGGATTAGGGATCAAAGAAAAAAAGTAGTGAAACAAGAGAGGGTGCCTGTACCTGCAAGTATACTAATGGACATTTGATCCCTAATTCAGTCATGGTTGTAGAATGACTTAGGGATTAAATGTAGTGTATCTGCAGGTAGCTATAGGCAACCTCTCTTTCCAACAATGATTTTGAAGATAGCTTTTAAAGGTACAGCTAGCAGTCTGGTACTCGAGCTCATCAATAAATTATTTTAGAATATTAGAAGTGGAGGCAAGTTCATGTACTTGAGTTGTACTGTACCAGTTATATGAGCTAAGTGATGTACTGATCTTGCCACATTTTGTGGTATAAATTCATGTTCTGTTGAACCATTTGTTGTTTGGCACTTGGCACCATCTAAAAGTGCAGATCCACAACATTACAATGAGTCAAAGCAAAGGTAAAAAATGCTAGGTCACTGGTATACTGCAAAGCATAATGTATAGGTCATGGTAATGTTTTATGTAGTCAAGACTTTGGCCATGGTTGCAGATTTACAGTACCTACAACCCACACATATGTGACATCCCTTTATCTACCTAATCCCTGACTGGAAGCTGGATCAAGACACAGTTATGTGTCATGTAGCCAAAAAAGCTGGCATGCCACACCATGAGGAAAATACAAAATGCGATTTTCATGCATATGTATAGCTCCATGCTCCCTTTTCAAATTGGAATCATTTTTATATTGCAAATTTCAGTACCCAACATAGCAAATTTGAGCAAGATCACCTAACACAATCGTGAAATACGAGCCTTCAAAATTCAGCTTAATTTTACTTTTGTTAACTTCTCTAGTATTCCATTGAATCAAAGCCGATATTAATGTAGTTTGTTGTCTTGACAACAAACACAAGTTAACAGGCTAGTTTCTGTGGGAGGAGATCTGTTGGTTGCATGTATATCACATGCCTACACACTCATTATTGCCATCTAGTATGGATGGCTGTCATAATCTAATTTAAATCACTATCATATAGCTTCAGATCAGGTATTGTGCATCATTACTATTCTTTGTTATTACACTACCGTTTGGTGCTCAACAGAGCTGCTGCCTTGCAATATCTCTTCAAACATCATTACCAGAAACAGATGACATAAAATGGCCCACTATTCTCAGCTGGGCAATTCTCTCCCTTGACAATTCTCTCCCTTGACAAGAACGCAACTATCCTCTATTTTAAGATGCCTATTGCGAGATTTGGCTACAATCCAAACCTTTATTGTACACATAGCTTTAGGATTGGAGCAGCCACAACTGCAGCAGCAGCAGCAGCAGGCTTCCCACGATCGCTCGTCAAGACCCTGGGTCGGTGGAACAGTGATGCCTACATGAGTTATGTCCAGGTTCCAACAACAACACTGAGGCAAGTACCATTAATTCTCGCAAGATCAAATATCACTGGCGAGTATCCCACCTGGAACCCTGATGATCATTAGCTGTCATACCAACATTCATATGCAGTCACTGATGAATGTAACACACTGTCGTAACATACGCACCAGTCTACTCACTCATTTTCACACCTAAATATATATATAATGTATCTTAATTCTAATCACTGTCAGTAGTATCGATTTCACTTTAAATAAACAATACAGTTTTTCTTAGTGTGTAATCCAAAACAATAACTTATCCACATATTTATGCATTCTCATCATTGTTTGTGTTCCATGTCAGTGCATCCACTGCGATCATAGTCTTTCTGGTCACATTAGTGGATTCTAGACCAAGGGTAATGAGTATTATAGATCATACAATTTATTACTATTTTTTCTGTGCTTGTATCAGGGGCGGCGGAACTGGGTAGGCAGGGTAGGCATTTGCCTACCCAACTTTTAGTGGTAGCTATTGAGCCATGTTCGAAGTCCACAGAAAGCAGTCTGGTTGCTCTGGTTTTCCAGGATCACTTTTGGATATTGTGCCATGTGTGTGCTTCCATTAGTATCACAACTATGTTGTATTATAATTGGATCATTTATAATGTCGTACAGAGTCATGCAAAACATAATATTGTTACATGATGTGGAGGTTATGCTTTAACTATGATGTACCCTAGTGACTTAAATCAGCTAACCTGTAAAGTCTCATGCATTTGTATGCGATAGATTGTATATTTTGTCTCAACACCATAACGGTTAATCCAAATAATACTATAATACCAAAACTTCTGGGGAAATTGGGCGCAAAAATTGCTTGCCATGCCAATAGGATAAAATCAGTTTAACACAAAGGTGTGTGTTTTATCATTGTCATGTTCATTCACTTGCCATGGTGTTCATAGGCATAGCCATGGCATAAGTTGTGGTGTCTGTTTATGTTACAAGTGCTATTGTGGGTATATGCTTGCCCTGTAGAAATGTAGTAGTTGCTATATTTGTCATGGCCGAAGTTTCATTGTGATCAATGTTTGTTGTGTATGGATGTTTGTGCTGTATAAATGTTACATTTGTTGTGACCGATACTTGTTGCGACTGTTCATGCGTATGTATGTGGTGCTTGTGGACACTGATGTTGAGTTGCAACCAATGTCTTGTATCGATGTTTGTCCCATATGTATGTTGCATTCATTCATTTCATTGCGACCGATACTTGTTGTGACCAATATTAGTTGTGACTGATTGTGGTATATGAATACAGTGATTGTTGTGACTGTTGCGCTTAATGTTTGTATGTTTGATGTATGTATGTTATGTGTGTGGTGACTGATACTTGTAGCAACCAATATTTGTTGCGACCAATATTGTTGCGTATGAATGTTGTGATTGTTGCGGCCATGTTTTTCTGTGGGTATCAATGTGTTGTGCATTTATGTCATGTCCAGCCCTGATTTATTTGTCAGGTAAATATGAATTACATGGTGTGTGCCTGCAAACAAGTGACAAGTGTTGTGTTGTCTGTAGTGATTGAGTATTATGCTATCAAATGACAATGGTAATACACACTACCTATCTTGCCCAACTATCCCGCCTTAGTTGTCCTCATCCCCCCCCCCCCCCAAAGAGTTGTATTTGTGTCAAAGTCTGTATACCTGTGATGCTTGCACTGTTAGTTTAAGTGTAGCGTCTTTATGTATTGTCACCATGTGTGGTACTGTCTATAGAGCTTGGTGCGGTGGAAGGGTGGTTTGTGTAGGAAAGCATGCCGTAATGTGCTGTGGTACTTGTATTTGGTCATAATAGCATGTTAATAGCCATTTTGGTGCTGACCAGTGGGGTAGTACACTACGATTAAGAACTAATTGCATCAACAGTCATCATAATAAGTGCTTTGCTAATACACCTTGTGACAACAGGCTGAAAATCATATATATTCTAGCATAAAGGTGAAGGATTTGCTTTGTTAAAAATTGAGCAACTGCAACTTGTCGAATTTTGCATGAAAAATCAAGATATTCTAGTAGAACAAGTCACTGCTAAATCCTAATAGACCAGTAGTACAATCATGCATGCCTAACTTGGAAGGAATTTACAAAAGCACTATTACAAATGAATACAACACTATAATACAACTTTATATAGCCATAGCCATGAACAAGCAAGCACACATTATAGAGAAATTATCAGTATTAGCTAACAAAGATCTTTGGCTTTGGTATCAGGTCAGTAGGTATTTTTCTGCATTGGTTTATCTTATATCATTGACATTAATTCAATTTAATTGCATATGAACAATGATTTGCATAAAACAAACCAACAAACCTCATATAAAGCCAGTTTATTGTTGGCTTTGGGGGTATATATTTAAAATACCAATAGAAGTGAAATTTATGCAAGCATAGCCAGGCTGTATAAAAGTATGCAGCCTTTTTGTACAGCTTGGCTGTTTTGTATGGATTATAATCATGTCAAACAGGCATATGATACTTTTGTTTGTTTTTGTTTTCAGTGACAATATGGCATTTGTCATACCCAGCCCAATTGGAGGATATGAGCATAAGTTTGTCAGTACTCTACCAGATTCCCTGGTCTGTAAGCTCTGCATTCATCCCTGTCGAAATCCATATTTGAGTGGATGCTGTGGGCACAACTTTTGCAAGTCTTGTTTGGACAATGCCAGGAGAGCTTCTGTCGACTGTCCATATTGTCAAAATAAGGAGTTCACCACTTTCCTCAACAAGCTAAGTGATCGAGAGATTAGGAGTCTTCACGTGATGTGTACTAACAAAGAAAGAGGTTGTGAGTGGCAGGGTGAACTGAATGACATTAACAATCACCTTGGAAACAGTGATGGTTGTCAGTTTGAAGATGTGAAGTGTTCCAATGAATGTGGGAAGATGTTACAACGACAACATCTGGCCATTCATGTTGACACTGAGTGTCCATGTTATAAGGTTGACTGTCAGTACTGCCAAATCAGAGGTGACCACTGGTTTATTGAGGGAGAACACAAGGAACAATGTCCCAAGTTTCCCTTACCTTGTCCAAATAATTGTATAGATAATTGTTCTTCAAGTCGGAGACGTAAAAGACGTGCAAAACCATATCCCAGTACAGAGGTCAAATATGTCCCACGTGAAGACATGGAATCACACAAGAAGGAGTGTCCTCTAGAGAGTGTTGAATGTTCTCTTAGATGCAGTAAGAGTCTCCAACGTCAATTTCTGACTAGTCATGTTCAGACCAAGTGTCCACGTCGTAAAGTTGACTGTCACTACTGCCACATTGCAGGAGAACACCAGTATATTGACGGAGAGCACAAGGAATTGTGTCCCAAGCTTCCCCTACTTTGTCCCAACGAGTGTGAGGTAAGGAGTGTCTGTCGTGAAGACATGGAAGCACACATGACAGAGTGTCCTCTTGAGATGGTCCAGTGTGAGTATCACAATGTGGGATGTGAGGAGAGGATGACACGTAAGGACCTGGAGAAACATGAGGAGGAGAATATCAGAGAGCATTTGACAATGACCAAATCTGAATTATCTGGTACTAAGTCTCAACTTGCTACTGCTTTGAAGCAGATTGACACACTTATGATTACAACACAGGCACTTATTTCACAGAAACACACTATGACCAGCAGTGATGCATTTGTTTCAGTAGCAGTACGTTCAGTCAAGCTATCTGCTATTGCTTCAAGGATAAAGTCAGGTGATCAGAATTGTCCAATAATTGTAAAGGTCACTGAATTTAGTACAAAGAAGAATAATGAGATACAATGGTATAGTGACTCCTTCTTTTCCCACGAAAAGGGATATAAGATGTGTCTACGTGTTGATGCTGCTGGTGATGTCGATACTAACCTATCAGTGTTCCTGTTCATTATGAAGAGTCCACATGATGATGAGTTAACATGGCCACTGAGAGGAAAATTTAATTTGAAGCTGCTGAACCAGATCAGTGACACTGAGCACCATTCCAAGACTATGGACTATCTCCTTGATAAAGTCCCAGATCAGTACGCTGGTAGAGTCACAGATAGTGACAGAGCTAAAAATGGTTGGGGATATACACAGTTCATTTCCCATAAAGAACTCCACAAAGTCACACCCTTATGCCAATATCTCAAAGATGATTGTATTTTTCTCCAAGTAAGCAAACTGTAGGCATACTTACATTTGGAACTACATTGTACAACATACAGTGTAGCTCAGCCTTAGGAACCACGTTTAGTTTACTATAGTATATACCATCAATAAATATTTAGGGAGTTTCCAAGACCATGCAATACTGAGTTATTATACTGATGCAAGAGAAAACTGCATTATACAGCATGTGCAGAATTTGGGTAATTACTTCAAAAAAAGTAACTAGTTGCTCATTTTCTTCTTCCCATGTAAATTAGTTACAGCTATAGTTACTTCCGTAACTAAGTTACTAGTTACTTTCATAATATGCTTGTTTATTAACTTGCTTGTACCACTCAAATATTATACCTTACCAAGGGAAGTATAGAACTATGCAAAATTTACTTCTCCAATGCTTACAAGCAAAGTGGCCTTATCAGCTCAGTTTCAACCATTATTCTGTTTGTTACACAGCATGAATCATGGAGTACAGAAGCAGAATGTATCTATTTAATTTTGCTGTAGCATGTATCGTACAAAATTGCAGCATGGTCACTAGCAACCATGTACCTATTGTAACTTTTTGGACATTTGTGTGAGGTTTAATTACAAGGGATGCATGCATAGTTTCTTTAAAAGTAATATGTTATGTGACTTAGTTACAAAAGTAATTAGTTATATAATTAGGGATACGTATGTACCTACAAAAACATGCACTTTGATGTTCTGCAATACTCAGGAGTCAGGGATACACCATGTACACTCAATAAATAGTCATTATTAGACAGGAGGTCTATTCATCTCCATGGTCAAAATACTGCAGGTTGATTATAATTATTATGTAGCTCACACTCAGTTTTGTGTGGTACGTAGATCTGATATGTAAATTTCTTTCCCCAATGGAAATGGAAAGCTTGAAAATTCTATGTATCTGTGTACGTCCTTCTCAGTAAAATTCAACTGTTACATGATTTCTACCAGCTGACTAGACACTTGACCGCTCTGTTAGAGAATCTTGAAAACTTTTTTTTATAACAGGACTCATGCTTCTTCTCTAGATACTCTCCTGAAGAAGAGTGTAGGTTTCATCTTTCTATTATATTGTTACAATAGCTGTGTTGTGCTGCATGCTGTTAGCGATGTCAAAAAACTCACTTTAAGAAACAAAAAAAGTCTAGGTGTGATACCTAGCTGCCTGTGATTCTAAATATCTCAGATGAGTGTTTATATCTTCCTCCAAGTTAACAAACTGTAACATAGTTATGCATTGGACAGTGTTTGTGCTATTAGCACGGGCCCAGCTGGGTACAAGACTACAGAACTTTGTTGCTGAGGTACCCGTGTGCGGGCATCAAGTTGCCCTTAAGCTGTTCTGTATGCTTATTTAATCCTTAGAATTTCTTTAACTGAATCAACATTGAGTATAGACAAGGTATTACATTATTTTTCGTATATATTCTAGAAGATTATTATACAAGTTACACTCTGTAGTAAAAAGGTTAATTATGGTTTTATTTGTGAACGGTTTTATTTTGTTAAAAATTATTTAACAGGACACTTTTTGCTACAAAGTGGTGAAAGTCAGACTACTGTTCAATCTAAGTAAAGCAGTCAGCTTATTCCACTACTAAGTCATCATGGCACATGTATATGTATAGAGCCTGTAACAAGGATAACTGCACCCAACTGGGCCTACTCCTCAAGATTGCTGTTTCTTTGATAAAAACCAACTCATACATGGATACTAGAATGATGACTGGTATCCAATCAAATTGTAGTGGGTTATGAAAAATATGTTCTCCTAGCAGAAACTCCTTGCAATCATTTATAGCATATAAAGGAACACTTTGGTGGGGATAAACTTTGGCAAATGGCCAGCTAAATATTGCATTTGGCAAAATAAACTTGGCAAATTGAAACTCAATATTTAGCTATGAAGATGCTAATCTGAGGTGCTACAAGCAATTGGTGGGTTAAACTTTGGTGAATTTGTAGCAAATTACCAAATTCTCCAAAGTTTTCCCCCACCAAAGTTTCTATACGATAAGTGCATAACCAGAGTTTATGGATGGATTTTTCTGAGACAGTGTAGTATATACTCATGTAGTCAACGAGCCATTATCAGATATTTTACATATCGTGTAGATGGCACTAAATGAAGTTGTTGATAGATGCACTCTAAACTACTGGAGTAAATCCACTGAATGGTTTATCTATTTATTTGTAATGTACAGGACTCAGAATTGAGTATATGGTACATGTAAACATGGTAATTTTGTGAACCATATATATGTAACTTGGCTTGATTTCTTCTGAGCTCTAAAGTTGGCTAGTTCAGATGGTTTAGCATTGATGTTACACTAGCTGTTTGGTTGAAGTTGTTATGCACAAACCTCGTTGAGCGATGTTGGACCATTTGAATTCTGTTTATATCTCCAACTAGATGTGGAGACTAGACAGACAGTTGAAGCATACTCAAATGTAGGGTGGATGTAAGTTGTGTAGCAAGCTGACTTGACGGACGGTTGGCACTGATTTAAGTTTCTTTGCAAGAAGGCTCTAGTTGAATTGACTTTGTTGATTATCTTGTTAATGTGTTCAGACCATGAGAGATTATGTTAGCACTGTCACCATGGATGACTGTCTACTTGGTAATTACATTGTTCTTTTCTCTATTACCTTTAGATGTGCTGTCCTCTGCAGATACTTCGAAAAATGGAGCCAAGCATAGGAGCTCCTTCTATGGGACTAACACTGAAATCAGGCTGATAAATAATATCATTGTAGAAGCCATAATTGTGGTTAAATAAAGTCTGTGGTAACTCTATATAACATTTGTGGTAAATAAATTAGCCTCAGGTCTGTGACAGATCACATTACTCCGCTGCAGCAGATAGTTTCAAATACAGACCTGTCATTAGCTTGATACAGGATCTACTGTAACAGATCTGCCTGTTCCGTATGGTCACGAAGCAAGGTTTTGCTTGCAGAGCAAGGTAGATTTAGTCTTTTTATTTCCACCACTACTAATTTCCCCAGAGACCACATCAATCAGGTAGAATAACAAGGGTACGTACTATAATGACCTCAATAAGGATCACGATGCCATAAAGGTTTTAACATTAAAGGTATGTATATTTTAAATGTTATATCGTTATTAATAAATAGTTTATACAGAAATACATTTGTAAAATCAGTACAGCAGTGACCACATCCACCTCTACGGCAGAGTAGGATCTGGTGATATTAGTCAGTATTGGACACTGATGTGTTTAAAATACATTAAGCCAATCAGAATGTCTTAGGATTATATCATCTACTACATGTGGTAATGGAGAGCTAATAAATTGACAGGTGATCCAAAAATCCTAACCAATATCACCAGACCCTATACCCTAGTGTGGAGGTGTGGTGTGGGTGTGAATAGTCTGTGGGTAAATAGGAGAACATGTTGTAACACCTCCTAAATCAAACATGTTTAAATGACACAACCAAATAGGATAGTACACATACCTTATTAAGGGAAACTCCCTGATGCAATCACTTGAAAACCACAACAAATCTTTTACTTCAGTAGATGTAACTCTACTAGGTGGATCACATGATCAGGACACTGGTGATTATACATTTAGAGTTCTCACATTGTCAAGGTACACATTTTGATTACTTTGCTCTGTAGACATGGTACAATCTGATTGGCTAAAAGTCCCCAATGACATCATTTCAGATGAGCTTCATAGTATACACCCACTTTCTCCATCTGCATAGAAGACACTTGTATGGCTACTCTTCATTATCAACACTTACTGGTCACTTCCTGGTAACAGTGGTTGTCATGACTACATAGTAACAACCACACCATCTCCCCTCCCACACTAATATGTACCAATCAACCTCTCTAGTTAGAATATTATCATATTGTGTAAACAAGTAGTAACCATGGTAATAATGGATTACATCATACAAACACAATAACAATTTAACTGATAACTTGTAGTCTCTTGTTGCCATGCTCCACAACATAAACACTACCAGTAGAATAGTTTATTGCTATACCAGTAATACCCATAAATTCTCCTTGTTGAGATCCCTTCTTTCCAAACTGTTCTATTAACTGATGGGTGGGGCTCCATACTCTAATTTTGTTGTTATCACCACTACAACCAGCTATGATGTGACCATCAGGGCTAACAGTAATGGCCACTGGTCTGTCACATGTTATCCTACTAATAAAACTGCCAGTATGACTGAAGAGACTAATATGATTACCATCAAGGTCACTAACTAACACTCTATTGTCAGTATTAATTGCTATTCTAACAGGACACTGAAATTGTCCAGGGTTGGATCCTTTACTGCCAAATGTAAATGCAAATTTATCATCTTGTTGGAATACCTGGACCCTGTGATTATACCTATCTACAACATACAACATTTTATTACTACTGAAGACTAGTCCCCTAGGACCATTAAACTGGCCATTGTTGTTCCCTCTATTGTTACCAATTATTGATAAGAGTTTTCCTTGTAGGGAATACTTCTTCACTTGATCACTACTAAAGTCGCTAATAGCTATGATGTCATCCTTACTGACTGCTACACCACTAGGACTGACCAATCTGTTGTCACCACTTCCTTGTCCAATCACTGCTAATAAAGCAAAGTTACAGTCCAGCACAATTACACACTTGTTAGTATAATCAGCAATGATGACTTCATTATTAACTCCTATAGCAACATCATGGAGTTGACCAAACTTGTTCCCTCCATAATGAGTCATCACTTGGCAGTGTTCTTCTCTCATCTTGCTGTAGTCTCTCAGTACAACTGATATCCTACAGTAACATGACAGGATCACACGATCTACTGTACATTAATAATACTGGTGACATCACTTCCTGTATGTACAGGAAATGAGATAACATTATAGTGGATAGTTTGAATGATAATCACTTGTATGTTTTGTATGTATGACACATTGTATGGGAAAATAATACATGTATAGCTATTGTATAGTAGTGTGACTGTATAGACTGACTGTGTAGTAGTGTTAATATGTATAGCCATTGTGTAACATTAGTATATACTAACTGAATAAGTATAATACAATCACACCTCACATGTTATCCACAAAACACTCTAATAGAACACACACTATTCCTTACTTGTGAGGACTGCCTGGGATGTGTTGTCCATCAACTACAATTGATATCATGTGATCTCCAAGTGTCCTGGGAGTGAAGGATACTGTGTAGTTTCCACCACTAACATCCTTGACTGGTCCCACTACTATTGATTCTCCAGCTTTGGGACTCAAGGACACTTCTACTTCACTACTCTCGTCATCAACAATGTCACCATTGACATCTCTAAGTGTTATCACTAGTGACGTCTCTTTGTTCATTACTGCCATTGTTGTAGGGAAGGTAACTTCACACTTGCTGGGGTCTAGTGGAAATCCTCCCAACTTAGTCACCTCCTCACAAAGACATTCCACTTCTTTATACTCAACTTCTCTTTGTTCCTTCATTACTGGTTCCAGTCTTGATCTCCTCTTCATTATTATCAGGTGATCTTGTCGTCGCTCCAGTATCTTCCTCCTCCTAACCAGTTCAGTGGTAGTCACTTTGTTCTCTCTTGTCTTCTTCATCAGTTCCAGACAATTCTGTAGCTGTGTCCATAGTAACAACAACCGCTCCAGTTGTAACTAATATTAAAACAGGAACAAAACAACAAAAAAAAAACTGGAGACACATCACTAAATTAATTACTTACTTGGGGAAAAGGTGTAGTCTGCATCACGTTTAGTACGTAGTTTTAAGTTCTACTATATCAAGCTTAAGCCAGTTCTAAATCTGTATGATGTCAGTAATAGAGGAGTAAATATTATAATTGGATTGGTTTAAATTTTCTCTAATGGAGAATGATAGGTGGGAGGGGCTCATCTATTACACAACAACATGTGATATAGTTTGGTATGTAATTTATAAAACCTGTGTCATGTTACTGAGACAATAACAGATACACTGTGATGTAATAAAATATGTAATACTTTGTGTGGGTGGAATATCTACATGCAGTGTCATCAAAAGCTATTAAGAATACATTCAGTATTATTTGTACAAATGCTCGACAACAATGCACAAATCTGACATTTCTTACAAGCTGTACTGGAACTGCAATTCAAACATTCTTTAACAGAACAGTCAGCTGATTTACTCATATATCTCAAATAAATTCCTGTCTTAATTATAAGCCGGAAGGTATCTAGAACATTAGGAAGACATGCCTGGTCTCAAATAGAGGACCGAGCTATTAATGGAGCTAACCCTCTACCGTTGGTAGCTCTACCCATGCTACCATTAGTGCTATCTGAGAAATGAAGGTAAAACGAGTGATCATGTGTGTAGTCTGTATGTGCAAGTCCGTGTGCATGCATGTATCATACAATCATTATACAGTATTATAGTGAACTCTGAATAAATGCACTCTGATACAATACACGTGTTTTCAGTTCTAACTGTGCAGGAAATGGGACAACAGATTACGGGGGCTTCAACTGGAGCAAAACTGTACTTTGTATATAGTAGATTAATTCACAAAACAATAATTATTCCAAACAGTTGTCGTATCTAGTCATAGTTTGATACATCACCACATCTTTGTTGTGTTGTCATGATCATAATTAATAGTTGCTAAACTTGAGGTTCTCATAATCAAGTACAAGACACAGCGTTTGTGTTTTATAGGTGATTCCAGATAAAAGGAATTCAATGGCGTTTTAATTGAGATAGTTTATGAGAGTCCCAGCCTGTAAGCTATTCTTCACTTGGATCTACCTAAAATAAACACCAGTATGTCCCGGTATAAAGGACCTACTGTATTTGTTTACAGGCTGAGTAAATAATTGTTGGAAAGGAAGAGTTGAACAGAGAAATACTGTGCGTGCAATCTGATATGTCAACCTGAAGTCCGATGGCAACATGTTGACATATCAGACAGACCACTCATGTCCATGTTACAACTACAAAAATAATACCTTTAGTGTGTTCTCCCTCTTGTCTGCTTCTTTAGTAATATCTGCTATGACTTGTTCTTCTCGTTCATCAATGACTTTTCTAAGAGCATTAAACACCTCCCTCGTCCTCTCCATGTTGTGCTCCTTTCTGCTCCTAACACGTTGTCTCATCTCCTTTACTACAGACACCGCTCGTTTCATCTCTTCCAGTAAACCCATCACGTGATCCACAGCTTCTCCCAGTCTTCTGGTTTCTTCATCAGTCACATTTGCAGTAGGAGAACACTGGTGTGTTGAGTGACCATGGGAGACACAATCTCTACATAACTCAGTTCCACATTGTCTGCAGAACACGTCAAGTTTTCTTAGCGGATGATCAGGACAATATTCAGAAAGGGGGGTGGTGGAGGGATACTGCAACAAAGCGGCGCACTCTTCGCTACAGTTAATAGCATCTTGAAGTTGGTCTGGATTATTAAAATGTTCCATCAACACTTGACACTTCGCCACGGGAATAAGGAGAGCAGAAGCCATTTTGACCAAACACAGGGTACAACCCCTTTGAGGAAGTAGCTAAGCGCTTCAGAAATGCACTTAAACAAAAGATAAAGAATCGAAGTCTAGAGAAGTGTCTTCAAGACCTTATAGTTGTCAGAAGGATGTTTCTAAAAAGATCAAGATACGTAGACTTTATAGTGGGTTCAAGTAAGGCCATTTTTAGCTTGTAAAAATAAAACTAGCTACTAGTGTAGATCTAACAATCAGTGTGTAGCTTATAGTGAAGCACAACATGTTCAATGCTCCACAGCTATGCCCATATGAAGATGGGCATGTGTACATGTGCTGCATGATGTAAGGTGGCCTACCTGCCCAGTGGCAGCTGTATGCCACTTACTGTATCTGCCTATAATATTGGATGTGCGGATACGGCAGCAAGGGGGTGTCACATAGGTATACATTGTAGGTAGACAATTAATTTTCAGTACTTTTCGACTGAGTTGGAACCCTTGACCATTGACTAGGCACAATTTTGGTGGCTTTGACTGCAGTCACAGATCTACCTACAGTGAGTGCCTGTGTGCCACTCCCTTGAGCAGTTAAAAGAGACTTTCTATTGGGGTGGTAGCTAAATCTTGTTTCGTTTGTGTTTATGTTTTTTTCCCCTTTAATTTGTACTCTGTGTTTGTTTGTTTACAGTACACTTGCAGCCTTGTTCTTTACACAGCTCTACCTATATCCCACCGTAATGTCAAACCTTGAGACTTAGTCTTGATGTCCAGAATATACAACATCATGGTCCCATTTGTACATGTGGACATACTGTACATTAATTACCTCTGAAATCAGTACACATCACTATAAATAAGGATCAAGACCTGTAATCTGTCATGATTCCATCAAACACGACCTGGTGACCAACAACAGTCGCTGCGACCATAGATAGCTAAATGCTGCAACACCAGGCAAATTTGTTTAACCTGTTTACTTGTCACAGAGCTTTCCCCAGCAAAATAAAGTAGAGCGGTAAACATTAACTGTCAATTTGCTACCAACATCAAAATCAATTTGTTAATTATATACATTCTTTTTACCACATCAAAAGAATTTTGAGTAAAGTGGACCACTCTTTAGGGAAGCCCCTGCTTGATGTATAAAATAATTAATAATAATTTTATCAGTGTACCACATGATTGTCTGATCCCTATCCCACTCTTCTTGAGAACAGGCTACTAGTTGGTTGACACTAGAATTGACAGTTTTAACAATTAAACTATGGAACTCAATCCCCTCTTATTGCTACAGTCAACTCCCCCATGCACATGCAATCAGTTTTGTACCCTCTTAGATAATTATCATAACCACACCTGTGCATTACAATCACCTTGCACGTCATACTTCCTTGAGGAACAATTGTAAGATTTATGTCCCTATATAGATTGCTGTGCTGTGCTGCATGCTACTACTACTATTTCAGTCAAATTAAATCACTTCCTGCTAGCAAATTTCAAGTCCTGATGCAATGTACCACTTCGAGTAGGATTACAATGGTTATTCACGGAGCATCTCATTACAGCTAGTACAATATACTAATAAGGATGTTGTGTTAGCATTTAGTCTAGTTTTTTTTGCTCCTTCCAGTCATCACTGGCTCCACGACAACAACAAATTTATAATTAAAGCCACAAGAACAATCAAAGGTGAAGATTATATAGAAATTAGTATGCTACTGAAACTGCCTAACTGCTAAAGAATGAATAAAAGTGGTGGCCTACAGTTTTTAATATCATTGACAACACCTATAGAACAAAGTGTTCTAATTTGCCATTTATTTGTAGTCTTTCCCTTAAACATCACAATGATGTTTCCAACGATATCACTTTTACAGAATGTGATTTTTTTTTTGTTGTTCTAAAATCTTTATTTACCAGCTAGCTTTTTTTGTCTTACTGGGTGATGATGATGATGCACAGAGGCAATTACAAAGTAAAGAATATTGTCTACCCAAGAAAGAAATGAAATGGTCTACCTTCCAAATAAAAAGAAAGTTTAAGTACGTTTGAATTTTGCATGATGCCGGTACATCATAAATAATATACTGTAGCTGTACAAAGTCTTAATGTCATTTCTTTCATGCAATTATTTGTGTTGAACATGTAGGTCTAGAAATTTGCTTTAAAGAATAGTTTATAATTGATTTTATTCCTTCCATGGTTTTTGGGAATATTATAACTAGATTAAGGAATTTGTATATTATAGCACTCATTGTTTTCTTCCAGAAGATGATAGACTATTAAGTCGTTCTGTATATACACTCAATTTATGACTTCCAAGTTGTGACTACATGGGCAGGTGAAAACAGGACATGTGAGCACATAAAATGTATGTACTTTTTCAAACTTAACTCAAAATTTTTTATGTCACTGTGCTATGCAAGCTGAGGATACAATTTTCAGTGATAGCCATATCATATAAAGCTGACCATGCATATACGTATGTGACTGGGCCAGAAAAAATAGTGCATGTGGGCACAAACTACACTCCACCACGCAACTCTGGTCATATCTCAGTACAGTACATTTTTCATTAGAAAATGCAATTTTAAATGGGAATGAAACTAACTTGTATACGATTGCAGCTAAATTAATCTTATCTTATAAAGATTCAGTTTTTATTTAAACTGATATGTAACTATATATTATTTTGGTCACTACAATATCTGACCAGCTAAAATATTGATCATGACATTTGTGACTTAGGTATGTATTGAAAATATCTTATGCTATCCATGAAATCATGCATGATTCTAGTAAATTTTAATGTTCAAAATCTCAGCAGCTGGGGACTGCACCCCTAGACCCTTGCACCTATACAGTGTAACTCACTACCAAATCTGAAAACCAGGATATGTTTCTTCTAAGGTGATGAATACACAGTCGTAGAACACCACAAAATGTACAGTAGAACATATACTTATCAGAAGGTCAATATTGACAAAGATGTAAGGTTAGTATAAAGGAGCTGGTTCATTAGTTTTAGCAACATTTTCTGAGCTCATATATCCACCATCCCCAACCACATAATGTTGTTTATGCTAGATGGATTAGTTTAATGTGTGGGGAAAACAAAAACATAATCTCACACTGCAATCATAAAGATGAAGACACCAGATTAATATAGCAAGGATAAAAGACAATAAGTCTGTATAGAATGGTTCGCTAACATGTTGGATGAATTAGAGGAATGACAGATCTCAACTACTAGCTGATGGGTACATATACACTGTAATCAAGATCATAAAATTTACCAGTATTCTGTGCATGTAATAACTGGTTGTGACACAGTAAAAAGTGGAGCTGGTTAGCATATCAAAAAATTACATTAGGTCTTGGCTGATCACCCTTTCAAGATCTTAACATACAGCAGATATTACTCCAATGTGACTGTCAACAAGGCCAGTAATGTTTTGCCATAACACCTGACACGTAGTACTTACACAACACATGTAATGGGCAGTGTATTAGGCTGGAATTTGAGCAAGCTGCTGCTGGTGATTCCATCATTACCACAAGACTACTCTGAGGCTATATAAGACATCAGTATTATAGTTGCAATTATGTGCAAATTAAATTATGGAAGGCTGTGTGACTATCAGGTAACCTACTAGCTTTCCCAGAACTGTGCAATTGTACATGTAATGCAACACTACAGTATTGTAACTGCATTCGGGGTAGTGGAATAGGTTAATGAAGGGAGATCACTGTACATTGATGTGTAACATACAACCAAGAGTTTTCTATATTATTAACTCTTGATACAACCAACATGCATCAATATGCAGGCATGCCCTAAGCCCTAAGATTATCATTGTTTTGTTACAAGCAGTAATTAAATTCCCTTCCTGCTGGTGGGCAACAATGGAAAAGATATACATTTTGACTGTTCTATTAGAGTAGTCAACTCTCTATTAGGATATTATAATTATTATACAATACATATTAATAAATTATGATTTCTTTAAAATGATAACCATTTCTTTTATTTTGTGAGTGTGTATTTGAGACCTCAAGAGGGCTCCTAGGCTTAGAAAACTTTCACAGGTACCAACAAAATTATATATTATTATGAACTCTTGACTCTGTTCCAAAATAATTTTTTCCAAATTGATTTGTTCTGAAATGATTATTCGACTATTCGGTTGGTATGGCACTAATCAATTTGTTAGCACACTATTTGAATAATCGTTAGCACTTTGTACATTGTAATCAGATGGAAAAGCCTGTCTTGAAACTTAAGATTGTGACTGAAGTGATATATCTATGCTGTAAAAATGAATAGCTTATAGGCTTTACCTTGCTAAGGTTTCAGTACTTATTCAATATAAGATTAAAGGATAATCGAATATTAGGCTGTTTTGTTCACAACTATTCGAATAGTAAAAATTGCTATTCGTTTCAGCACTATATCAAACATGTGTAAAATGTTTACTTCCTTTCTGTAAACTGTCTCTTTGTCTGCTGTGTACCACCACCATATTATACCGTACCTAAAATTAAATACACCATGTGTGTTTGTTATACAGAAGCAATATGAACACGTGTTTGTAAAAAACAATAAATATATGTTTACTTTTTGTTTTAGCAGCTAATTCCTGCAAGTGGACTGACTTACAGTACTCTGTTTTATTTAAAGGTGTAATTAGTGAACTAAATTCCAGGCTTGTCAACTCTCGACTTATGACGCCTATCGTTGCTGTTGTTAAATTGATGTTGCTATAAATTGCTTCTAAGTTGCAAGTATTACTTTCAAGGTTTTTTGGTCTAGTTGCATGTAAACAGCAGTGCGTGACTGGATAGTTGTTTCTGTTGACGCATTTGCAACTTCAAGAATAGGTCCCTGTCAGCTTTTCTTTGTGGTGCACCCAATGGTGACTGGAAGGAGCAAGCCACACCAAACAGTAGAACTATATAGACTAGCTGAATTTACGCATTTCAATCCAGTATAGCTTGGGAAGGTCAAAAGCTACAAATTTGAAATTTTTACAATGAATGCTGCAGCCAACCATTGTGTTTAACCCATAGCAAATTAGCTACTGATATAACTGTGATTTTGAGCAACTTTTTCGTGATAGTATCTGTAACACAGACACACCACCATGAGTGGATGGTGAGTGGTCAATTGGTATATCAACAGAAAATGGCCAATTACAAGCAGGTCATATGGAGTCACCAGCCTAAATAAAGGGCTCTATAGTCCACTCTAAGTGTAAGAAATATGCATGTAGAAATCATCTGAGCTACTATCCAAGGGTGCCATGCCTCTAGCCTTGTGTTTCAGCTGGCCAGTGGCAGTTCAAGGTACCACAGGCTGGCACATTTCTCTAGAAATCCACTTATGAAAGCAGCCCAAGCAAATCAGTGGCATAACTGCTGTGTGAATGTGTGTAGTACATTGAAATGTGTAGTACATTTAGGCTCTCCATTAATGGTGAAATGTCAAGCTCAACAGTGTGTGTAGTAGATTGATAATTTTCAAAATTTAGTCACACATTTGGTCATGGAGGTTTGCACTCTCTCACACAAATGTATATATTTTATCTTCCTCTAAGTTAGCGAACTGTAACATAGTTAGTTACACATGGGAATTACGTCATACACTGTACGTACCTTTAACTCTAAGACCACATGTATATACACCATTAGTAGAGTGATGATAATTATGTCAGCTGCATAATACGTACCTCTAGTGGGGCTCTAGCCATAAAAACATGCACTGAAAAAATTAAATGGAACACTTTGAATAGCATAAGCATCAAACTCAGGAATACCACTGCTAAAGAATGAATCAAAAAAATAAATTAATGATGGTCTACAGTTTTTAACATCAACACCTAGAATCACGTGTTCTGATTTGCCATTCATTTGCAGTACATCACAATGATGTTTACAACAATATCACTTTTACAGAAAGTGATTCATTTTTTGTTGTCCTAAAATCTTTATTTACCAGTTAGTCTTAGGTACAACTGCATGATGATGTTGCAAAGAGGCAAATACGAAGTGAAGAATATTGTCCACTCGAGAAAGAAAAGAAAAGCTCCACCTTCCAATTGAAAGAGAATTTATGTACATTTGAATTTTGCAATAATATGAAACCTTTTCTTAAGTCCAACAATTATTTGTGTTGAACATGCACGTAGCTAAGTCTTGAACTTTGCTTTTAATAGTTTTCTTCCTTCCATAGTGTTTGAGAATAATGTAACTAGATTAAAATGTTCTAGAATTTGTGTATCATATATAGCATTCATTGTTTTCTCTCTGAAGATGATGTTTAAATTTTGTTTTATGGTGCTGTACACTCAAATTATGGCTTCCACAATAACATTTGTGACTGGGCAGATAGCTGACGAAAACAGGACATATGGGTACTAGAAGTTTACCTACTTTTCAAACTTTCATAACTCGAAACTTTTAATGCTACTATGTTACAAGCCAGGGATATTTTCAGTGAAAGCCATATAGAGCAAAAGCCTCCACCTTTAAAAGTTCAGCATCTTAATGGTACTATATATGGTATCCATAACTACTTACAAATCTTGTTTAAGGTACGTAAGCATGTTGTTAGATAAATTTATATTCATCAATTTCACACTATGAAAAGAATACTGAAACCAAATTTTCATAAACTGTTACCAAGCAATAACTTTGTACCTATGACCTTTCATTGAAGGCAATAACGATGCACAAACTCAAAGCACAACACAGTTATGTTACTGAGTTCTTACCCTGTGTATACTTACACACATGTCTATTATCCAACCACTTCGATAGTACATCTACATTGATAACATAAGAGAAGTGAGTGATGTTTGGGCTAAGTGTATTATGCATTATGCTTACATATATTGATGTAGTATACAAAATGTTGGTGATTTGTTTAACTGCTCTTCTATTCTTACCTACTACAACTGGTACAGTTTACACTGTGTTACCTGATGATCACTACTATCCTAACACTACATGTCATCATTGTCATAACCTACAACACTATTTGCTCAATGCCATTAAATACTTCGCCTCTAACACTCAACTACTCTTCCTACCAGGACTACATCACCTTCACACTGATCTCATCATACAAAATGTTCACAACATTTCACTCATTGGAAATAGTACAACTAATGTACCAGGTGCAACACCAGATGTATCTATTAGGTGTACACATAACAGGGGTATTGTATTTGTGAATGTTTCCAACTTAAAAGTTACCAATATGAAAATAAATGATTGCATGAGTCAGTATCGTGATGATACAATGTCAGAAATCTATGCAGGAGGAACAGTTATGATCATGCAATGCACTGATGTTGTCTTACAATGGCTACATATTTATTCACTTAAAGATCATTTTCCAGTTATAACCTCACTGATGACGGTAAACTTATTAGGAAATTCATATTTCAGTCATATCACATGCAGTGGAATGATATATTTACTTTACAATAACTCAAGAGAAGAAGTAAACAAATCATTTCTGCTAATAGACCATTATCACCAGAAGATTCACAATTATGTTTTGTTACAGTCACTAATACTGTATGTTCACCTAACATCCTACATGGTAGTTCTTCAGTTGTCAGACATCAAAGTTGTTAAGGAAGAATGTGAAGACTGCCAATTTTATTTTTCTGTAGACGCAAGTGCCATCAATTTGACTTCTATATTCTTCGAAAATTTCCATTTTGTTTATAACCACAAAGCTGCGGCATTGCTGCAATTAAAGAATTCAAGAGTTTGGTTTAAGAAATGTCAATTCTCAAACAATACAATAATGAAAGGACTAATAACTATGAACAACACTGTTGCAAGCTTTTCACACTGCGTCTTCTTAAACAATAGCAACACAAAAGCACTACAGATTAAATTTGGATTGATAAAATTAAACAGTGTTGAGTTTTCTTATAATCGCGATTACAGAAAGAGAATGACTTTTTTGGACTTGTCTAACACTGTGCTATTACTGGAGAACAAAGTAGTATTCAAAAGCAACAAAATGCCAACCAGCATCATTGCACTTAAAGCTTCCAGTGTTCTAAAGATCCTTAACAGTGGAATAATAGAATTTTCAGAAAACAAAGCACTTAATATAATTTCCTTCAGCTACAATGTTGGTGGTGAATTTATACAATTAGCAGAAAAATGTAGTATAATGTTTGTCGGAAATTACGTATGCTCTATATTAGGAATCACGCCCCTATCTTATCCATTTTGCATATTTCAATACTATGGTGCAACCAAATTGCACCACCAGCAACAAAGAAATTATTCAGTTGTTTTCTTTAGTAACCATTACTTCAACAGTAAACTATGCTACACATACATGCCTATTGCTGATTGCCGTTGGCTACCAAATTCATTATTTACAAAGATACTTCCAGTAGTTGTAAACAGCCAATACATAACATATATCAATAATTTTAGTACAAACCATAGTGAAATTATGTTACAAAGATATGACCTATGTCTCTGCAAAGGAAGAACTCGCCCTGATTGTAGCATCAGTAAATTGGGCTATTTCTATCCAGGACAAACACTAGAGCTGTACATTTACTATAAGAGCAGTGGACAAAACAGTATAAAAGTTAAAATCACACTTGAATCTGACATTGACCAATTGTACATATCACCATGTGTGGTTACTACTGGTGAAATCCTACAAACTGTTGAAGAAAATGCTTGTACCAGTGTAAATTATACTTTAGGATATTCTACAAATGGTAAGTGTGGACTATTCCTAAAAGATATTTTAGAATCCAATGACCACATCAGGTTGTTTTATGTTGAACAATTTGCATGTCCATTCGGTTTTGTGAAAAATAATGGTGTATGTGTGTGCCATCCTCAACTTGTTAAAGTAGGGATAACCAACTGCAACATTAATGACCAGACGATACTACGTCCTGCGAACAGCTGGATATCAGCTACATCTCATAATGATTCTCACACTTATCATACTTCTCTGCAATGTCCATTTCATTACTGCTTACCCCATCCATCATACCTGAACTTATCCACTCCTAACTCACAGTGTCAGTTTAACAGATCTGGTATCCTGTGTGGACACTGTCAACAAGGTCTCAGTGTCATGTTTGCTTCCTCTCAATGTAAACATTGCTCTAGTATTTATATGTTTCTTGTTGCTCTAATTGCAATAGCAGGCCTTCTGTTGGTTTTAATGTTGTTTATCCTCAACCTCACAGTAACTGATGGAACAATCAATGCTATTGTTTTGTATGTTAATATTACTGGTATTAATGATTCTGTATTATTTCAAAATTTTACACCAATTTATACATTTACATCACTAGCTAATCTTGATTTGGGTATTCAAACATGTTTCTACAGTGGTATGGATGACTATGCTAAGATGTGGTTACAATTAGCATTTCCCTTCTACCTCATCTTCATTGCTACATCACTCATCATAACAAGCCGTTACTCCACCAAAATACAGAGGCTTACTGCACGTAGAGCACTACCAGTTCTTGCTACACTATTCCTATTGTCCTATACTAAAATACTCCACACAGTATCCAGTGTCTTGTTCTCCTATTCCATCATCACTCAATTACCCAGTGAACAGTCTACATTAGTGTGGTCAGTAGATGCTAATGTGCCACTACTTGGAGTGAGATTTATCATCTTATTCATAACATGTCTTGTCATATTCCTAATACAAATGCCTTTTACCATTATTCTTTTGTTCAGCAGGCCTCTAAGAAGATATCGCTATATCAATAATTTCAAACCATTATTAGATGCTTATCAAGGACCATACAAAGATGACCACTATTACTGGACTGGAGTGCAGCTTTTGATGCGTGCAGTGTTTCTTGGAATATCAACATTAGACAAGAAAACAAACCTTATGATTGGTACAATCATCATTGGTATAATGTGTGTAGTAACTGGAATAACACATCCATTCAAGACTAAGCTTCTCAACTATCATGAACTAATACTACTCCTTAACCTACAAGTGTTGCATATTTTGGTGCAGAACAGTTCCAGTCTGGCCACCATTAATATAGTTATTGCTATGGCTGTAGTTCACTGTACTCTTATCATGACATACCACATAATCACTTACATGTGTGGTGGAGTGATCAAGAACAAGATAGAACAAGGTGAAAAATCAATTATGGGATGGATTACTAGCAGGCACAAGTCAACAGTGCAAAGTTTTCAACTTGACAATGTTCCAGAAGTCAGGTTTAACTATCGTGAGTATCGAGAGCCTTTGGTAGCTCTAGATTAATAGTGAATGCAATAATTATAATTATATCAAAGGCTATAAACAACAGCACTTCAGCAGTAGATTTTCATTACATACACATACAATGTATTGCAGATATGTCTATTGTGCACATGACATAATTTATTTTATAACAGCGGTAGAGGAAGTTGACAAGCTGTCATTGTGGAGGAAGGGAGTGGCTGACCAAGTATAGATTTTTCTCAGCCAGCAGGGGGTCTCCCAGAAGTTGTATATAGATATAATTATTAAAAGCATTTCTATCATGTGCTGTACATGTATATAAAACATGATGGACTTATGTATATAAATTACCAAAAACATATTATTCTAAACAGAGTTTGCTAAACTGTTTCAGTAAAAAGCAGTGTTGCAATGTATAATCATGCTGCATTAATATAAACAGTACAATTAAAGGAATCTGTATATGTAGCACATATAGACACTTGATGATGAGTCAGTACAGTGATAAGGTAAAACTGCAGACTAAGAGTTACCAGGTAGCTTAAGCAACATTGTTTTACTACATACTCATGTATGCAATTAACAGAAAGTGCACTGACTGTTGTATTGGGTATATTCTATCGTTTTGCAGTATATCCCACTGATGAAGCCCTGCATCAAAGTAAAAGAACTAAGAGAATATTATTAAAGCCCGAAGTTAAAAACTCCAGTAGGTGAGAATCTCAAATGTGAAAGACAACATGATTTATGCATTCAGTTGGATCAAAGGTAAACTGAAGCCATATCATATCCTAAAACTATAAACACAGTGAAAATTGAAACCATACACAGCTTCCTTGTTTATCTCAGTAGCCACATTGTCATTTTGTTTATGAAGTCAAATGTTTCAAAGTGTGGGATAGAAGGCATCTCATAACCTGTAGGATATCATCACCTTGATTTCAGCAATTGTCACATCAAGTGTGTCAAAGTGTGGGATAGAAGCTAGTTAAACCATGCCTGCACTCATAGGATATCGATATTGTACTCATGGTGGAATTTAGCCCCACACCTAGAAGTATATAGTAGCTTAACTAGCTTTCATTATTAGGGACCCTTATAAGGATGTAATCCCTATATTATACTGCAATCCTTATTTGTCTTATTACATAATCGGTTGATATTACATATTACATATTAAAATTATACAGTGTATAGTAAGATTTGAGAGAACATGTTCTTAAACAAACATACAAACCATTACCATGCACTCTACCATACTGTAGCTTTACATCACACACATCATGTGTCTAAAGATTGCACATTCTGTTCAAGAGGAGTACATGCATGTGCTTAATCCACTGGCACTAGAAAACTATCTTCACTTTGCTTTGTGACATCATTGTATCATTATCTTTTGAATTTAAACTCAGAAGTAACAGTTAAGGATTAACTTGTTAAAAGTTCAGTGGAATAAATATTTAGACGCTTTATTTATTTTTATTTTTTTATTTTAATGGTTCTGAAAAAGACCAAAGTCTTCTATAACCATACAAATTAAATTACATAATTATAAACCTACTGTCTCTCCAATACATGTCTAATAATGTCTTAAAAGAATTTGTGTCCAAAGCATTTACTATCACATCAGTTGGAAGGGTGTTCCAGTCATTGATTATTCTGTTATTGAAAAAATTTAATCTAGTGTTGGTGATGGCCCTTTCCTTATATAACTTCAAACCATTAGATCTTGTGGTGTTACAACTTATGACAAAAAGATCTTGTTGTGGTACCTCAACTAAGCCCCTGATAATTTTATGGGTAGTTATCATGTCCATTCGTTTTCGCCTGTAGTAAAGAGAAGGTAAGTTTAAAACTTGCAATCTTTTCTCATAAGTCAACATACTCAAATCTGGA
This sequence comes from Dysidea avara, assembly GCF_963678975.1. NCBI lineage: Eukaryota > Metazoa > Porifera > Demospongiae > Dictyoceratida > Dysideidae > Dysidea > Dysidea avara. The sequence goes on along the minus strand of NC_089272.1, from coordinate 50,528,813 downwards.
ACCATCTTGGTAGCATGCATGTATTTGCACTGCTTCTAATACTCTAATGTCCTTCAATAGGTAAGGATTCCAGATTATAGATGCATAATCCAAGTGGGGTCTAACAAGGCTGATGTACAATATACAAAATACTGTTGAGGTGAGGTGAAGAAAAGTACGCTTGATTATTCCAACCATTCTGTTTGCCTTCATGGTGGAAAGGTTGATATGCTTTGAAAATTTGAGATTACTTGAAAAGGTGATGCCTAAGTCTTGTTCTTCACTATATTCCTGAATTCTATGTCGTCAGAGTCAACTGTAAGTGTGTAGCTACCACCACTTGAAGAACCATCTGAAGAACCTAGTGACAGATACTTGCATCTGGAAGATCCTTGCCAAGTCTTATTCCACTGCATAAAATAAACTAAATCGTTTTGTAGCATAGTATGGTCAACATCACTTAAAATTGGATGGTAAATTTTTGTATCATCAGCAAAAGTCCACAAAGAACTCTGTATATAATCATTGATATAAACAATAAGCAAAATTGGGCCCAGAACACTTCCTTGTGGTACGCCACTGAAAACGGGAGATACATTGGAATACGTTCCTCTAACACAGACTCTTTGTGTCCTGTTTCTAAGGAAGTTATAAATCCATGAAAGTACATTACCATCAATATCATAATATGCTTGTAGCTTGGATATTAATCTTTGATGTGGTACCGTATTAAATGCTTTATGATAGTCAAGATATAAAATGTCAACTGGTATTTTATTGCCCAGGCACCGAGTCCAATCATTTAAAATTTTGAGTAGCTGCAATTCACATGACCTGCCAGGACAAAAGCCATACTGGTGGTCATTAAGCAATAAATTAGAAGCAAGGTGATGCATAATAATAATGGTCTTTGATAATAGATTCTAGCATCTTGCAAACTACTGATGTCAAGCTTACTGGTCTATAATTGCAGGCGTCAGTCTTGGGTCCTTTTTTATGAATAGCAACTACAGTGGCGAGTCTGGTAAATTTCCTTCCTTCAAAGATTGATCAAATATAAGGGTTAGAGGGGTGATGATACTGTGGCGAACATTGTACAAAATGCAAGGATGACACTGGTCTGGACCAGCAGATTTATGAGGTTGCAATCTTTGTAGTTGTAGTAAAACCATCATCAGGTGTTATTTGTATGTCAGAGAGGGTTGAATTAAAGTTCCTTATGGGTAAGATGGGTATAGTGTTAAGATCCTCTCTAGTAAAAACACTACAAAAATAATCATTTAACAAATTAACAACATCATTATCATTGTCAGTAAAACTACCATCCCCTCTGTTGCAGCATAGGAATTCCTTTTAAAGTTTGATTAACATAGCTCCAAAATTTCTTGGGATTGGTTGAAATACTTCAGGCTAGATTTTCTTCAAATGAAAGTTTGGCTTTCCTTACAAAAGATGTGCAGCAATTCCTTGTTTTAGAGTAGATTTGCTAGTCAACAGTTTGGCGGGTAAAGTGGTATCTGTTCCAAGCTTTGTGCTTTGTCTTTATGGCCTTTGAAACCACTCTATTAAGCCACGCAGGACGTTTATAGGAGCCTTTTTAGGAGTATAAATTTGTACTGACTTCATCCTATTTAGTTTCTAGAACTTTCACTTTGTAACTGACATCATTAACTGATACACTCATTAATTATTGTAACTTTTAGTACTTACTCTGTAAATGGAGTTGCTCTCTCTTGCTTCTGAGGTGGACCAGATTATTTGCTGCTCAACTCTCTTTGTGTTAAACTTTATTCCATGCTTATTATCTTTATATGTATTTCTCTTAAAACCAACAATCTGATTTTCTAAAAGCTGTAGCTGATGCCTGGCCTGTTTCCACTGGCTGATCTACATGGTTGCAAATGCCAAGTGTATTAATTATGAATTATCCAAGAATGGATTTCAAAGTTCCCTAATAGAGTATTCAAAATCTATTTATGATCCTGTTAAAAGAGATCAATCTCTTCTAAATCAAAACAAATAGACATACTCAAGCAACCTTGTATATATAGTGCAATCCATCAGAATGAGCAGTATGGGCACCATATGTGTATTACAAATATCTTGATGGTGAGAGCCACCTTAGGAGTCAAATCACATCAGCAGATATCTCAATGCCTACATACATTAATTTCTAAGGGTCATTACACCAATAATTTGTTAGTTACTCTGTTTATGTTGACTAAATGCATGAAAAACATCTTGTTATTCTTCTACAGTATATACATCAAGCCCACACATTCTTGCAACTAAACACATCACATATATACTTGTACATCTACTATACTTAGTAATACATGCATGTGCATGCACAAGTACATGCACAATTCATGTACATGCAACTTTTGATCAGACTGCATGCTCTGGTGTGTGTGTTTACACCCCTTGTAATCATCTCATTGTGGCCATATCATGCAGATATGCAATAACTGGAGAAGCACTTACGTGGGAACAAACTTCATCTGATCGTGATATCTCATTTGGATGAAATTGCTGTAACCTTCACAGAATGTTTTAAACCAAACTATATAGAGGGCCATTAAACTATTAATCATCACTTTATCAACTAAGTTAACTATTGCTTTGATTGTAAAATTGTATGAATTATAAAGCTGGTGATCATGATGATACCTTATAAAAGTTGATAAAATGTAATAAAATCACTACTACATGATAAAAAGTGTTATAAATTGATGCTTTAAAGAGTTTGCATGTAATGGCATAAAGTCTTATCAATGGTCCTTATCACAATCAACTTTCCAGAGGCTGAGGTCTAAGCTTGGCAGGTCACTGCAGTATCGTTGTTGTTGACCAGTTTCAAATGCTTTGGGAATTATGACTTTAATATTATCGGCATTGGTACATATCACCTTGGAGAGACGGACATGGCGCAGTGAGTTCAGCTGATCTTCAGTAAACACTCCTGGTTTCTCTACATAGAATCTGTCTCCATTACGGATATTAGCAAAAGATTCACCAAGGATACAAGCAAACGTTGCACCTAGGTTAGATCCCTCTATTTTCTCTTCAGCCACTCCTCCAACAAAAAGATCGATACCATCCTTATAACCTTTTGGTCCATATATATATTTGAGTTTATCATCAGTTCTGTCATTAGCATATTTAGAAGAAATACCATATTTCCTGTCACAATATTGCTGAAAAGCACGATAGGATGGAATTCCATGTTCACGTCCTCGTTGAATGCTACGAGACACCAGATCATGTCCAAGGCTTGTATCATTGTGGGCAAAAAGCTGTGTAGTAAATACCCTATTAACGAATTCATCAAGCTCTCTTGACTTGTCATGAAGAAGGCCTCGCAACAACGGGTCTGTACCTCCGCTAACAAAATACTGGATAGGATTGAAGAAGGCTTTCCTTAAGTCAAGTGGTCCAATAGGCAATGTATTGTAGTGTTCATCAAGCCTAGCAAACATTGGGTTAACCAGTGAGTGACCAAATCTGAATGCAGCGGCAGCGAAAGAGTTTGGTATTGAGACATCTGCATGAGGATCATAGCCAGTATATGAGCCAATAAATGTTTTAAATGCTTTTTCACCAAACAAAAGTGGCAAAAACTCATCATAAGTGATAACTTGCATCATAGCACCAACAATCTTACGACCTTCTTGATACAACCTCTCATCATCCCAGCAAGGATTAAGCTTAGCCAATTCTCTTACAATACGATTGTGTTCACGTAACCAAATTGTGTGCATAACAGTCAAAGCAACATGCTCATTTGCTCTAACATCGCCACCAACAAAGAATGGCACATTTTTGTCGGAAAGTTCATCTCCAAAAGGAAGATTACCTTTCAAAGAATCAGTTCTGCCTCCCTCCTGCAATAGACCACCAGAGAACAATCGTAGTGATTCAGCTACCTCTTGAGTTGACCCGTAAACATTTGAGGCATCCTGGTAGTGTGTAAGCTGATTGATTTGCTGTCTGGCTACATCATAAGTGGAATTAGCATTATCCATACAAGTGCCTACAGACCTGGTTATAGGCAAACATTTTCCTTTGTTAGGCCCCTTTACACCAAAAACTGGATCGTATGGAGATACATTGATGGGATAGCAAAATGGACAAGTTTTTACCAATTCACAGGTCTCCTCACAAAGGGAAGTTTCATATTCAGCAGTCAAGTCAAAATCGTGATCAATAAACTGACCCCAGAGCATAAACATGTGACTAAGTCCTGTACTAACACGTGGGATATCCCTGCAAATGAAGCTACTTACTCTTCTTGCACTAGGCCATGGACCAGCGTAGGGGTCACCATTTACTTGCTGATCATAACCAACTGGTACCAATATACCATCTTCATATACAGCTGGTAATAGACGTCTAAAAGCTGTGTTGGAAGCACCTTGGAGTGGGTTGAGAAGATTGTTACATGTTCCATCAGCTGAACGAAACTGGCCCACAGTAGAAACTGAACAGTCAAACATACTGGTGGGATTAATGCACTCTGCAAAATCTAAAATTGTGTGCATGTCTTCATCCTTGAACTTAAGTAGTCTTTTGATCAGTTGATCTTTTAAGCTGGGATCTATCAAGCTAAGAGCATAGGTGAGTATTCTTTCAAACTTCGATCGAGCAGCACTGTGACGGGAAGCCAGGTAACCCATTGGATGAAATCGCCTTCTGATCATTGATGAAGAGTTTGCAGTCATCAAGGTATCATGCTCATCAACTGAAGGAAACATGGACTCTTTCCCTATCAATTGGATCGCTCTCCTTATTGCATCATCCAGGGGCAGGTAGTCTGTGAAATAAGAAAATAATTTTCAATAATTTGTAACAATTATAAGAAAATAAAAATTGGGTACATTTTGTGGAGCTCTCTTCATAAAGTCAGTCACACATTTGAGCGTATGTTATATGCATGTACAATTGTACTACAGTAGCAAATATACTAGCTAGCTATATAACATTTATGTCAATAATTTTAGGTTTCTGCTTATTCCACTGTGCATCTTATCAAAATTCATTAGAGTTGTTGCACACCCTAGCTGATGTTACCCCAGTGTATATAGCCACATGGTGTAGGGTGTGTGAGTAGATTGATATGAAGCTATCAGGGTGGTATACCTACCAGAAGCCATCTAGTGGTAAATGTTTACAAACTTATGCAGCCAAAACAATGTTAACACCAAGGCTGAACTAATCTCTTCAAGTTTGATTGTAAGAAATTAGAAACCATACCATACATGTGCTCCATCTGTCTAACACAATTAAGACTATAAGGAAGTTATTGTTGTATAGTGGTATCATTGCATAGACACAAAATAAATTAAACAATGACCCCTGGATTAAAACCATTCAATAACCACATTAGTAAACAGCTGACAGTATTACTTGTATGGTTGTGGGTTAGTTATAATATTTCTATGTACATGAAGTGTTTGTGAAGTTTTGTTTCAGTATGGGAACCAGATACTTTGTAACGCTTACATTGTGATTCATAATAAACATGAAGATTACTCACCAGATCCAGAACTAACATCTTCATCAGGTTCTTCATGAACAGTAGAAGGGAAAACTATGAGAGACAGACAACACTTAATATAATAATGCAGCTACATCTATTGCATGCAGATACAGCACCTGTTATATTACTTACCTTTGAGTATTATCACTTTGTTGTAGTATACTCCACGACCACGTACTACTAGACGATATGTACCAGCATCTGATTCAGCAACTTTTGCAAAATAGATTCTTCCCAGACGGTAGATCAGCCTACCCTTGTCTGCACGGAGAGTTCTGCCATCCTTGGTGAATTGGTATCTCACATGTGAAGTTGGTCCATTATAATCAAAACGTAAGTAACAAGAATTTCCACTTTGAGCAGCAACTATCATTGACTCAAAACTAATACCATAACTACTAACTGCTAGTGAGCTTATAGCTACTAGCGTGAAGAAATAGGAAAGCCTCATATTGTCAGCTGAACTGTTTCAAAACTGAAGCTGGTTTCCAGTTGTCATTGCTTTTATACACCAATAAAACAAGGCCAAGCCTTAATGTTAGTGGCTAGGGTGAGGACACACAGAGCCCTACATACCAGATAAATCAAACTTCTTATCAACACAAATTACCTCACACATGCAATTGTGGGGACACTATGTAGAGCTTCCTATATTATTGTGTGCTAACATGGGATCAGCCATGCAGTTCAACACTACTGCACTACTGTACACCTAGTGCTAACCCATAGAGACGACTATACGATATACTATAATACACAGGAAATGAATAACACTAAACCATAGCCACATCTGCCACACTTGATATGTGATGATTAACAACAATACAGGAACAAGCAAGTGTAAGACATACACACATTATCTATGTAGGCTGGACATAATAATCCCAAGGTATTTTGGCATTGTACATGCTAATGTGTAGGTATCTTGATTATCCAAATGTGTAAACAAGATCACATCCTGAATGTGTACATATTCATAAAGTGTATTAAACTAGAGTATACTGAGGGAGGTATAGTAGCTTCCTACTATACTATACATAAGATGTGTATGTAAATAGTTGTAGTTGAAAATGTATGAAATAATTTCATAAAGTGTTCCTGACATCATTCTCACATTTGCAAGTTTACATGCAAGACTACATAAGTGTACACTTGGTAACATAAAATTTAATTTTGAAGCCATTACTCAAAATAGCAGTGTGGGAGGGTGGATTATTTAAAATTCTTTATAAGCTGGACAGCTGAATTATACAATTAGCTATATAGCTAAAACTTAAGACTGCTCTCCAATTATGTAACTTTAAAAGGTGTTGGATGGCTGCATTCAGCCACCAGTGGTACAAAAAATCAAACCCTTGATGTGGTAAGGAAAATGACGATGTGGGTGGGGGATTATAAAGTAATAATTTAGTTTATATGGTGTAATTATAATGGTACACATTCACAGGTGTAGATGTACATTGACAAGATTTGTTGTAGCTGTTAATGACATCTTCATTTTCACTATCCCAGTATGGAAATTTGCAATAAAACAATGATTACATTCAACTGATAGTTGCATTGCTACAATAGAACAATAAGTTACCAATCTTCACTACAATTGACTCTGAATGAACACATTACATCATTTGTAGCAAATTAAAGGCCTACACCAGATGGTTACACTCGGCTCATGACAGTGTACATTTTAACATTTGGTACAATGTATGTAAGCCGGTAATTGCAAGGTATATCACACACCTAAATGATAGGCATATGTACACTAGACCAAAGTTACCATATGCATGTACACACACACACACACACACGCACACACTATCTACAAATTTAAATTAAGGCATGCTACACCAATTTAGGTATCCATGTATGCTTAACAAACCGGGATTAAAGATCTTCTTTATGATAAATATTTTATTTTATTTTATAAACAACAGTCTAATAGGCTACCAGATTGTGGGGTGTCCACTGCCTGAATATGGCATGTTTACACTACTGAAGTAGAGTTGTGTCGCATTCTTCATATTAGTAACATCATGAACTTTATTCAATATCCATTTTTTGTTCCAAGCTTAGAGTCTCTATAGTGTGTAGCTATATAGCTATAATAAAGATTTAAAGCTATTAAAAGTTAATGATACAACTGAAACTACACTTTAGATTAAGAAGAATGGCTGAGTACTACATATTGATAACGAATATCCCAAATGGGAAACTGAAGGTTTAATGGTTTCTACTCTAAAGGATATACAGAACTTTTCACACAATTGCTTATAATTCTGTATATTCAAGTCTGTTTCATTAAATATTTTCGTAATTTATTAATTATCAAAATTGTGAGTGTGTGTTTAGATAGATTAGAAATCATAGCTCTACTCTTATACATATGGCCATGGGTTGACAGAGAAGCATTATAGACTTTTGAGTATGTTAAGAGAATTTTCATAAAGTAACACCATAAAACCATTATTTGGCATTGAGAAGATAGTTCTGAACGTCGTTTGCGGTTTACAGTGGTTTGTTTCCTTATTATAGCAAGGAAGTGTAATCAAACGAACCACTGTAAACCACAAACGATGTTCAGAACTATCTTCTCAATGCCAAATAATGGTTTTATGATGAAAATTCTCTTACGAAAGTCTATAATGCTTCTCTGTCAACCCATATGCATAAGAGTAGAGCTACCATCTCTAATCCACCTAAACACACACAATTTTTTCCATACTATACAGGATAGGACAGTTGTACAACAGAAACAACATCCTGAAATGTGGATAAGATCAGGACACTTGTCTATATGTACATAGTTGTGTATGTACATGCATGTATGTAGTTTCAGACTCCTGCAATCAGACACAAACACTTCAGCAAGGTCTAAGGTGCCTGGAACAGACATATACCTCCGTACACATAATTAATTTGCATCCAATTGCAAGAGATTTACACAGTAGGAAACCACACCCAGTATTCTGCACTTAATCTATATAGTGACTACTGCTGTTCATCACAGCAGGAAGTAATCACTACAAATGTTGTTACATACAGCCAGCCAATTTGCCTGCAGCCATGTAGTGAGTTTAGTCTCGAGCATCATTGTTGGCAGTTACATAGTGTGCAACACACCTATATTTACACCAGTCAATATTTTACACAGTCTTCAGTATTGATGTTAAGTTCATTCAATCACTCACATGTTGAGTAACACAGTGACTGTCCTCCTACATGTATCTTTATGCTGCTATTTCAACTGCTCTCTTATAATGCATAATATATACTGCTGTTTCACAATCAGTTCATTGTGGAGGGTTTGGTAATTTTACAAGGCCCTTGATAGCTGATATGATATAAAAGACAGCTTTGATGACAGCTTAATAGCATTTTGATTGCAGGCCAAAAATGTAAGCCATCAATGCAGTGACAGACTCTGAGACATCTGGGGTAAAGATAGCATTAGTTCTGCCCAGCGACGTCCTTTGATGAGCATTTCTACACATCAGACCATTTGTCTTTATTTTATTACTCAGTACTAATTCCAATGCAACATTAACAGTAAATAAACTCCATTGGCTGGATTGCTGGTAAAGTGAAAGCTAGACCATTAATTTTAACCCATGCAGTCAGTAAATCACCTTTGTGAACTACTAAAAGACTGCATGTGTGCATGTGAGCATGAATAGGCAAATCTACATGAACATAATAATTCGGTCAGTAAGTAACAATCTCAGTCAACTGCCATGCGTCATCATTAATGCAAGACAATAACACGACTTTACACAGAATTCATCTTGACCAAAGTGGTCACCTTTGGGACACAAACTAATTAGTTTGTAGAAGGACCAGTTGATTAATTTAAATTTTAAATCAACATTAAAAACTATAATTATAAAAAAGCACAACTGTGCAGACTTCTGTATATAAAATAAGCTCAAATATCATACGGTTATAATGTATAAAAGAATTAAAATTGATTTTCAGAGTTCCTATTGCATAATAGTTTTGGTGCAAATAGTTTTATCAATGGTCATTATCGCAGTCATCCTTCCAGAGACTAAGGTCTACATTTGGTAGGTCACTGCAATATTGTCGTTGTTGACCAGTCTCAAATGCTCTGGGGATTATGGCATCAATGCTATCAGCATTATTACAGATCACTTTGGAGAGGCGGATATGATGCAGTGAGTTCAGTTGATCGTCAGTAAACACACCTGGGTTTTCCACATAGAATCTGTCTCCATTACGGATATTAGCAAAAGCCTGACCAATTATACAAGCAAACGTTGGACCTAGGTTAGATCCCTCTACCTTATCTTCTGCCAGTCCTCCAACAAAAAGATCAATGCCGTCCTTAAAACCTTGTCGGCCATACACATACCTGAGCTGGGATTCAGTTCTGCGATTAGCAAACCTTGAAGGAATGCTAAATTTCCTGAAGCAAGATTGCTGAAAGGCTCGATAGGATGGGATTCCATGTTCACGAGCTCGTTGAATATTACGAGACACCAGATCTTGTCCAACATTCATATCATTGGGGGCAAACAATTGTGTGGTCATTACCCTGTTAACAAATTCATCAAGTTCTCTTGACCTATCATGAAGAAGGCCACGCAACAATGGGTCGGTACCTCCACTAACAAAATACTGGATAGGATTGAAGAAGGCTTCTCGTAAGCCGAGTGGTCCAATAGGCAATGCATTGTAGTGTTCATCAAGCCTAGCAAACATTGGGTTAACCAGTGAGTGACCAAATCTGAATGCAGCAGCGGCAAAAGAGTTTGGTATTGAGACATCTGTATAAGGATCATAGCCAGTATATGAACCGATAAATGTGTTAAATGCCTCTTCACCAAACAAAAGAGGCAAAAACTCATCATAAGTGATAACTTGCATCATAGCACCAACAATCTTACGACCTTCTTGGTACAACCTCTCATCATCCCAGCAAGGATTAAGCTCAGCTAATTCTCTTACAATGCGATTGTGTTCGCGTAACCAAATTGTGTGCATAACAGTCAAAGCAACATGCTCATTTGCTCTAACATCGCCACCAACAAAAAAGGGAACATTACCATCAGACAGCTCATCTCCAAAAGGAAGATTGCCTTTCAAAGTATTAGTTCGTCCTCCTTCTCTCAACAGACCACCAGAGAAAAGTCGCAGTGATTCAGCTACCTCTTGAGTTGACCCATAAACATTTGAGGCATCCTGGTAGTGTGTGAGTTGATTGATTTGTTGTCTTGCTATGTCATAAGTGGAATTACTTGGACGCATGCAAGTACCCACAGATCTCGTGAGAGGTAAACACATCCCTTTGTTTGGTCCCCTTATACCAAACACTTGATCATTTTGTGAGACAGTGATGGGATAGCAAAATGGACATGTATCTTCAAACTCACAGGTCTCCTCGCAAATGGAAGTTTCAAATTCGGCAGTTAAGTCAAAGTCATGATCAATAAACTGACCCCAGAGCATAAATATATGACTGAGTCCCATACTGACCTTAGGGATATCCCTGACAACTAGTTTACTGACTCTTCTTGCACTAGGCCATGGACCAGCAAAAGGATTGCCATTTACCTGTTGATTGTGACCAACTGGTACTAATATACCATCTTCATATACAGCTGGTAATAGACGTCTAAAAGCTGTGTTGGAAGCACCTTGGAGTGAATTGAGAAGATTGTTGCATGTTCCATCAGCTGAACGAAACTGGTCCACAGTAGAAACTGAACAGTCAAACATACTAGTGGAATCAATGCACTCTGCAAAATCTAACATCATGTCCATTTCTTCATCCTTGAAGTCAAGCAGTTTTTTAAGTAGCTGATCTTTAAATCTGGGATCTATCAAACCAAGAACATATATGAGTATTTTCTCAAACTTTGATCTAGCAACACTGTGGAGGGAAGCCTGGTGACCCAATGGATGAAACCGCTTCCTAATCATTGCAGAGGAGCTTGCAGTTACTGGATTATCATGTTTATCAATTGAAGGAAATACAGGGCTCTTGCTTAGCAACTGGATTGCCTTAATTACAGCTTCCTCCAGTGACAAGTATCCTATAATAAAATTAGTGGTGTATATGAGATTGATATCCATATAAGTCTTTAAAATGCTTAAATGTATTACTAACACTGCTTACCAGGTGGAGAGTTATCAACTTCTGGCTCATCATAAACAGTACCCAAAACTGTTAACAATAGACAAGTACATAATAACACATGAACTAACAACCAATACATCATGTTTATAGCCTATGTACTATATAGTACATGTTCCGTAAATACAAGCTCTTACCATTCAGTATTATCTCTTTGTTGTAGTATACTCCACGACCACGTACTACTAGACGATATGTACCAGCATCTGATTCTGTAACTTTTGCAAAATAGATTCTTCCCAGACGGTAAAACACTCTTCTTCTGTCTGCATGGAGAGGTCTGTTATCCTTGGTAAAGTAGTACCGCACATTTGAGGTTGGCCCATTGTAGTCAAAGCGCAAGTAGCAGGATCTTCCATTTACCGTATTAACCAAGCTTGAATCAATGCCATAGCTACCTACAACTACAGAGCTAATAGTCACAAGTATAAAGAAATAAGCTAGCGTCATTTTAAGTAGCTAGTAAAAGATGACTGAGTTTTACTCACAACTCTCATAGCTTTTATACTAGAATAAATCCTTGCAGATGATGAAAACACCTGTGTCGAAAACCCTACAGCATATTAGGTAAACTTCCCATAAACACAACTTAATTGAAGACGCTAAACTGATTTCCATCTTATGTACTGATGTACATTTCAGCAGTTGTATAATACAACCACTGATGCAACACATTACAAACCCATAATACAGCTAGCATTGTTTATTCTTTATACAGGAAACACTTAGGAACGACTACCCATTATGGATGACATAATATTAAGTTATATACACAGAACTCAAGTGCTGTCTGCATGCTTTACTTGTGTACCTGCAAGCCCATGACAATATAATAGAACTGCAGTATAGTGTAGTGAGTGCAAAATGTGGCTAACCTCAATGAGCACCTTGTCATCTTACTTCACTAATAAAATCTATTATATAGCTAAGCAATGTTACTTGTAATATATACAGCATCACAAAATTAATGATCATACAGAAATACATACACAAGAAATGGTGTATGTATTGTATGGTTTACCTATTTACATCTTATCAGCTTACTTTCTGTAACAGCTTAAGTGAAACAGACTCAAGGTACCAGTTTAGCAAACACAATTAAGTTGTTATTTTCCTGTACTGTTTCATAGTTAAGAGATAGCATAGAATCTTTTATGCTATAAAAATTATTACACCATTAATGTCATGAATGATCAACTCACAACATTTTATAAACTATTGCTCATGATAATTATGTCACGACATGTAGTTTAATCACATTAGGTACTTTTTAAAACTATATCAGGGTTTAATTTGGGTTGGGGGGTCAAGCCCCCTTTGACAAACTCACACTTACCTTAAATCTTAGCAAAAATTTTAATGAAAGTCTGAGATACACTACTGCTTCCCCTTACTCTCATAAAACCTTATTAATTTTTTCCCCTTTCCTAAAATATTGAAGAAGTTAATTTAGGTGTATATATACCACACCTGTGGTTGAGATCAAAAGTGCTGCGCTGTGGTATGTAATTGATATATCACCCTCTGTGGCTACACTTACCATAATATGGTGTAACTTCACACATTCCGCGAAATCCTTATCTAAGCGGTAAACAAGTCTCTATAACAAGCACCTAAACCAACCAATTAAGCAAGAAGGATTTTCGATGAACTCTTGTCTCCTTCACTAATCATGAGTAGATGGGCATGGCACCGCTAAAGAGTCTAAAACATCTGATCCATCAAGAATTTCTGATTTCTATTTTCAACAAGTGCTGTTTCACTATAAATTGTTATCTATAATCATTTTATCTACTGGGGTGTAGAATATAACAGTTATAACACGATTACTTGGGATATGACAATATCTGCACTTGTGCATATATTTTGTCATATCCCTCGTAACCGTGTTATAACTATAAAATGTATTTCACAATCATTGTTGTATGGTACAGTAGAATTTTGTCGCAATAATTTTACACATTGACAGAGATTTCTGTGATATTTAACAGGTGTAGTGTATTCTATAAAAATTTCACAGCTGTAACTTCATTAACCTGCAATTCTTAATAAAATAAATCTGCCCTACCCTGTACATTACTACATGTACACAACATCATAAACACTTCACACCTGCAACAGCAATATTGCTTGATGTAAACCAGATAGCAAGCCTGACAATTCTTTTGTTTTATAAACAGCAGCCATTTCATTGCTTTCAAATTATGAGGTGCCATTTTACAAGTACATGGCATCTTTACACAACTGTGCCACATTATGCACTAGGGATTCTTTAGTGATTGACACCCACACACACGACACAGTGGTACACAACACTATACACACACATGCATTATGATACAGACTGCTAAAGCACTACATATATTTTCTTATTGAGTAATTAAATTAGGATGGAAAACAGTTATTATACAGTATTCTGCTCATCAAAGACTGCTAGAGTCATCAAGTGTTTTGGCTAGCACAACACCTGTAACTATGTGAAGTACTATAATATGAAACTACAATATGTATAAAAAATTTCCACCATGAACATTACATACAAGTATTCTTGTCTTACAAAGCCCGACACATCTATACTGAAAATATTTGAAGAAACAATCTACTGTAACAACAACAAAATTTAGGGGCAATGTGGCTACCTGGGTAGCATATAACTTGGGAGTCACCAATTTATGTAGCTAGTAGTAAACTATATCCTTAGTGTTGGGAGTAACGCGTTACATAATATTATTACTTTTGTGGTAACTAAGTAATATAACGAAATACGCTATAAAATAAAGTTACTGTAATTACAAATGTAACCGTTACCTCAGTAATATAGTTATTGTAACGAATCTATTATTACTACAAGTAACGAAGTTACTGAACTCGTTAGTAATCCACTGAGTAACGCCTAGCCACAACGAAATAATGAAGCCTACTGAATGAAGCTTATTCACCAGCTTCTTACTTATAACCACATTTGCACACTGTCTAACAACGCAATCATGTCACGTGATAAGGTGGTAGTTTCACACGTGACAACTTAAGGCTGTGGACACAGTAATATAATATGTAATATTATTATAGTTACTTCATTTTATGGGAAATATGTAACTGTAACTAAATAGTTCAGTTGTAAGTAATATGTAACTAGTTACTTTTAAAAGTAACTTTCCCAACACTGTTGATAGTAAGACACAAAGAAACGACAAGCAAAAACTTAAGTTACTAACAAAAAAAGTTTAGTGCATGCTGCTAGCATTATCCTCCCAAGCTGAGTAGTGCCTCTCATTGCCATGAGTGGATACTATAATATTTAGTGACCCCACTGTGTATCTTAGAAAAAATCCTCATAAAATTTCTTATCATTGTTATTAATAAACAGTTCCTCCAGTAACCCAGTTTCTTAGAACAAGAAATTATCAGGGCTGGGAATGAAACATTACAATGATTAGCCAGCCAAGTGATAACTTTTACACAAGCACATTTCATCACTAAGGTACTACACACCCATTTCACACACATCCATGGAGATCAACCATCAATATTTACTAGTACAATCCAATCAGTTACTTCACTTGTTGAATAACAGTGGGAAATTAGTGAAGCAGATGTCTGCACTACTAGAACATCAGTATATACACATTGTAACTTAATATCACACAGGAGATGAACTCAAAGTGTTTCATTTAGTAAAATTAGTGCACATCAAAGGTAATAATTATTGTATAGGTATAACTTAATAACACAATAAACATTATATACATGTGCATTAAATTCCATATTTTTATGACTGCATCATTTTGTCTGTGAGCAGGTTATAATTTTAAATGCGAGTTCGACTGTCTCAAGCAGCGTTTACATGTCTTTAGCAGTTGCAGCAGTCTCGGAGTGTACACTTGATGAGTGAGAAATTTTATGTCCATGACCTACGGAGGAGACACCAGTAGTTGTGTAAAGAATGGAATGAATATAATTAGGTACATACATGCTAAAGTTGAGACTTCTATAAGTTCCTAGACACAATTATGTTTATCTGGCACTTTAACAATTCATGTGCTGATGCAAGGTTAATCACATGCATGGGTGTATGTATACACATATTAAAGCACTATGGCAGTTTGATACGGATGTGTATTCTATCAGCTCTCCAGGAGATAAAACAGCAGAACCAAAATATTTTTTGAAGTCCAGGCTTCTTCTATGAAAAGTTAAGTTACAAAAAAGATACATGCCACGGAGCATTCTGAAAACAACTATCACTATTACGTGCACTGGTGTGGCCATAAGTGACAATTACACTTCTCGTGGATCCATCACTAAATATGCAACTAGACCTAGTCAACAAATGTGGAGGTGGATGTGTGCATAGAAAAATAATTTTTTCTAGATAAACACATTATACAGTGGAACCTCCCTTATCTGGGCACCTCCATTATTGGTCATGTGGCTTGTAGTTTATTGGCCATACTGAAGTTTGGTTTAAATGAAAACACGAGGAGAGAGCCTAAAGGTTGCTGTTTACCTGTTTTGTGGCTTGTTAATTCTACTAATAATAACTACTATTACTTGGTTGCTAGGTAATAATGGATTTTTACAGCCCAGGGGAGTGACCATGAATGTTCTGTAGCGACTTCCCCTTCTGCCCACTAAACTGGGTAATTAGAAACAGTGGAAATGGACAAATCATCATATAAATGTACCCTAGAGTAAAAAAAAAAAAACGTTGTTTAGTGGCCACCTCTTATAGACCACCTCCTTATAAAGACCACCTCTTTACAAAGACCACATTATAATTAGATCTCAAAGATGGCTAAAGCATATTGACCGCTTCATGGTCAACTTTTATAAAGATCACCTCAACATCCTGTCAGACCGTTTTAGCAAAACAGCTAAAAAGACTAGGCTCTTCATTGATACAGTAGGTTGTAGTGTAGTAGCTAGTGATGTGCGATATATCGAAAAAATATTGATTTTGCAATAAGTTTGTCGATATCATTATCGTATCGATTTTCGGTACTGCTTTAGTAGATTTTGATATTTATCGAAAAGGCAATATTTTGCAATAATTATTGAAATATCAAAAATATTTCGATAAATCTACAGCATTTAACATGTGATTGTGCAATCACGCTAGAAATGAAGGTTGGTTCTGTACTATCTAGCCACTTTAAAAACTTGTCTACCAGTTTTCTAGGCCTATTATTAGTTTTATGCAATAGTTTATGTGTAAATTATATTTCAAGCATATTTATAAATATCGGACGCCTACGCAATTATACCACCCACACAATTAAAAATTATCAAAAATCGTATCGAAATTTCAATATTTACCCCAATATCATATCGAAATAAAAATCCTGATATCGCACACTTCTAGTACTAACTACATTTCACTTACATGGAATATTTTTGTATGACACATTCTGGTACCATAGTATTATCTATGCTGGTACAAACTAAGCAATGATGGTGAGTGAAGTGTAGACAAAGAGATGACATTGATATGAGTCATGAAATACATGTTTGAAGCTTACCAAATATTACCATGTAGTAGGGTGGTCTTTATCAAAGGTGACCACAAAGTGATCCTTAGCTATCTTTGAGATCTAATTACAATGTGGTCTTTGTACAGAGGTGGCCTTTGTACAGAGGTGGTCTTTATAAGAAGGTGGTCTTTAAGAGGTGGCCACTAAACAAGAGTTTTACTCTAGGGTACGTTTATATGACAATTTGACCATTTCCATTTTCCATTTCCAAATACCCCACTAAACTGCATATCTATCACTAACTGATAGCAATAACAACATTACTTGGTCACTTTAGCACGATAGCATGTTATTCTTAGTTACGGACATTTCTGAGATACGGACAATAGTATGTACCAGACTGCCCGGATAAGAGAGGTTCCACTGTAGTCACTATACATGGAGTTATTTACTACTTGTGCTTGATCTGACGTACATCAAAGGTGAAACTGGGTCACCCCAGTTTAATAAAATAGGAGGTGTGTGCAGATCGAAACCTACAGTTCAGGCATTGATAGTTTAGAATATAAGACTTTTTTTACAAAGCAAAAGGTCAATAAGTGGATGCAAGCTACTTTAACAGAAACAATGGCAAGCTTCATTCATAGGTACTCTCATATGCACTAAAACTGAGTATGACTGAATTAATGCTTTTCAGTGATCACTGAAAATCAGTACTATATAGATAAGAAAATGAAAATCTTGCATGCTCTATACTTTCAAGGTGTAGATAATTGAAACTTTCTAATTGAACAGTCAATGTTCTACTAAAGTAGTTTATAAACTCAATCTGAAACTGGCCCCACACTCTACCTCCTTTACCTTCTGTAGAATACACACGTCATTGTCACCATTCACAATCAACACACATGATCCACAAGGTCAGACCCGGACATTTATATAAAGTGTATGAGACCCAGTCAACCTAGACAAAAAGTGACCATACCCAGTTTCAACTACAGTATATTATACACATACAGAAAACTATACTGTGCTGATAACTACACACAATGAACATGCATATCATAACAGGTACCAAGCAAAAGGAGAGGTATACTTTATGAACACTTTGATCAAGACCAGTTCACTATTCAATTATAAAGTGGTTCAATACTGTACTGAATAAGTACAGTAAAACTCTGTGGTGTACAGTGTTTCCTATTCCTAATATTAAAATTTGTCAGCAACCACATTTCCTTACCACCTGTGCATGGTGAATATCACAAATACAGCCTAATTTAGCTATTATTGACACTTAGAAACCAAACGATTAAACATAAATATTATTAATGATTTTACTGTGTATAACCAAATCACAAAATGTCTACAGCATGAAGTAACTGGCTCTCTGCAGGCATGCATGCATACCTATTCTGTTGTTTAAACAAGCTATTCTCAGTAGAAACTCTACAACAACACTTGTACTCATGAGGACTAACTTCCCATGAAGAAGTTCACCCATTACATGTATGTTAGTTATCTGTTGTACTCAACCAAACATAGTCACACAAGTACTCAATATATTGTTGGTATACTATAGGTATACTGTTAGTTCTGTACGTATTATACAAAATTGTATCAATTATGAAATAACAATGTTTATAGGAGGACTGTTTCAAAATGTTGTGATGCCAGTAGGCACCCGCCCACTTCCCACTAAATAGAAACACACCTACTCTTTGCAAATAGAATAGAGTCTGGTTACATAAACATACAAATATATGGCAGCCTTATAGCCACTGAGTTTTTCTACATTCATAAGTTTGTTTGAGCTTTCACTATGTCAGCAAATTATACTGACATAGTGAAAGTATACTAAAACCTATAGAAGGAGAAAGAGTATCCTGGTAAATTAGTTGGCCAGACACAATGTAAAGTATGCAGCCTGTAATCTGCCAGTCGTAATCACGTAGTCTCAAGCCAGTCAAACTCTTATATGTTCCTAATAATCGTCAAATCTACACCTGCATTCATCCGTATTTAAACAATTTAATTGGTGATTCTTATAAGGAGACGGAAACCCAACAACTGATGACTATAATGATAGATGCAAATCTTATGATGAAATTACCTGATGAAGTTTGTTTCACAGCATTCTGTATCTTGAGCCTGGGACCCTGTTGACACGAAAAACACATAGAGCAACAGTTACCATAACAACACAAACACATATAAGCTATCACACAGAATAAAACTACACTTTGAAAAGGCTTGGGAGATGAGCTTCAAGACATACAGTAACAGTAAAGATGATTGATGCATCCCAAATCATTTTAATCACAATTTTCCATCCATTTCTAGTACGTATGTAAGGCTTAAACACAAGTTGCTATAACTACACGGTTGTGTGTATGTAGCATCCATGGCCATTAGTAATACGTAAACAATGAAAATATTTACAGTAACAAATTCTAATGGGGTTTCCACCTACAACTGCAGACAGTTGATGCACACACACAATGTTTTAGTGACAGCCATTTTTATATGTGATACACCTAGTAACACACTAAAGTTAAAATGCATGTAGTTCCCCTGTGAGAATACAAGTTTTATGCCATACATTACTAAACATTTAGTAACAGCAATTAGTTACAATTCCACTGAAAAATGAAGTTATAAATGGCCTCATTCTAAACCACTTATATAAGTACACACTTGTATGAAACCAGTGGAGCGTATGTATTTCTAGAGCCACTTGTCTATTACAACAGCTACACACATCATCATGTCTATTATTACACCAGGTGCCTTACTTACCAAAGGAATGTCCAGCCTTTTCCACTCGTCAGGTTGTAAATTCTGCAGTTCCTGCATACTCATATTAAGCCGCTATATTCACAAGAGGACATTACCACATTAACACATGTAGTATGTACTATATAGTAGAAACATGTTAATGGAGATGGTCTTAAAGGTATGTGAGTTGATTTGAGGATAGGTTATCATTAAAAATTTCCATGTAATTATATGTAATTTCAAAACACATGTACGCTTTTAAAGTATGTACGTAGACAATATAATGGGATAAGCCAAACATGTGAAGCATTTAATTGTCTACATTATCCACTTAGGTGAGGTGTGGATACTGCTATGCATACAAACTTGTTAAGGAAATTTATAAGATCAGCAAATTGCATCACTATATCTATACACGTAAGCAATAACAAACAGTAGCCACACAAAGCATATAATCAAAGGCAATGGCTACATTCAATAATAGAATCATTCTAAAATATTCCCTTGGAGTTCCCCGATGTTGTTGCTGTATTTGTTAGTGGCTGGCGCTACCATCCTACAAGGAGCACTTTAGTCTTTCACACCATAACAGCAAGCAAGCCTGGAAATTTTAGTTCCAATATAAACCAATAAACTATTCATTTGTTCATAAAAAAACAGTACTAAACTGAACATGCTTGCATCTGAATACATAGAAACATTTCCATGTAGGAAAAAGTCAACAGGTTCCATTAGGTTGATGTGCTATTTCTGTGGACAGGCACATCAACACAGACAATTTTATAAAACCATACATATACCCCTCAGGGATTGAGAACTAAGGTTTATACCTAAAGCCTTGATATGTAGTTACAAATGATTAAGTGTTATTTGATGATCTTCAAAGTTATATAATCAAATAGTCAATATCTACTGGCATCACAGTAAAATTTTGCCCAAATTGTGTATCTTCACACATAATTTTCCTGGGGGGATGTCCCCAGAACTCCCTAGTTACTTCATGCTTTGCATTTTGGAGTGCGCCATACTTATCGTGATAATCTCTCAGAATCTTATAGAATCACTAATCCCCCCCACACCTCAGCTTAATATTCTGGGTTGAGCCCTGCCCCTAGCTCACTGGGTGCCCCTTTGTACCGTTGTGGTATATTCTATAAAAGCTATACACCATAGCCAAGCACTTTCTTTGACTAAAACTACCACAAAATACAGAGCAGGTATGGTTCCATACATTTAACTTCTGAAAGAGGTAAGTTCTAATCTGACAAATAGCAAGCATTGCCCATCTACACAATTAGTGAACTCTTTAAATACTCTTATGTACTTACACATAGAACTGTATGCTATATGTAGTCCAGTGGTACAACTGGTTGTAAAAGACAAACACACACCACTGTGAATTACTCATTCAGCAGAAATTCTTTAGCAAAAAGGTCATTTTGTATAATACATTGCAGAAAAACATAAATATATGGGATAACCTGTAATCAATTTCTAAGTATTTTTTAATGTTATTTATACGCATTACAAATTGCATGTCACCCACAAAAACAAGATTAGAACACAAAGTTAAATATTCAGCCACAGCCTAACAATAAAGCCAGTCGAATTGTAATAATTTACATTATATGCAAGATCAGGCCACTTTCACCTTCAATACAAGCAGAACCACAACACTGATATTGCATGTTACAACAGAACTACTTATCCTATGATACCCTACAAGCTATGCATGCAAAATAATCTCTGTAATAGAACTAACTGTATCATGTTACCTACTGCAAAGACACAAGAAAATACTGGAGAACTATGACAAGATCACAGAAGAAAAACTATGACAAGATCACAGAAGGAGAACTATGACAAGATCACAGAAGAAAAACTATCATATCAGAAAAAAAATCAACCCTAAAAATCAGTTGGTTTCAACAAAAGTTTACTTGCATACAGAAAACCATCCATATGTGTAAGTCGGGTGTTTGTTTTAAGAGAGGTTTTCACTATATACATGTCAGTTAGTAAACTTACACGTAATTTGTTCACGTGGTGGTCAGCAATATCAAGTCCCTGGATCAAGTTGGATAGGCTGCCATTGGGAAAACCATCTGGGGTGAGAGCTTGATCTTCAGTCTCCTCTGTCAGAGCCCATGGATTACCTCCCATCTGGTGATTAGGCTGATAACTGGACATAGGAACAGCAAGGGATTGTCCAGTGGAAGGATTGCTACTGAACGCAACAGTGGTATCTTGACTGTTAACCCATCCACTATGGTGGGTTGTCATGGCTAAGCTCGAGCTGTCCTGCTTATTTGCAGTATGTCGCAATGGTTTAGTGTTATTAACCACACCAGGCTGCATACTGAAAGGTGGTACTGGTGACTGATTATTGGGTGTCATGCTCGGGACAGACCACCTCTTACTAGCTGTACCATCAGACTGTTGATGTTGATGGGTACCCACATATTGCGGTTGTTGGTCACTCTCAGAGCTACTCAGCGACAAATTACTACCAGCTAGGTTCAGTGGATGATGGCGCAGTCTTGGTGAAGTGGGTGCACTGGATGCCCCAAACTGGTTTCTTGGATGAGGCAACATCAGATAGTTAGCCGGCTGTAGAACCGGATATCCACCTTGAAACGGCTTGTTGTGGCGCACCCTTGGTACCTGGTACATACTGTGTGGCATGGGCAGGTGGACAGGATGCTGCATCTGTTGCTGTTGTTGCATCTGATCAATACTCATCACATCAGATAACTCATCACTTGCTGCTTCCAAACTGTCACCAATGCTACCACTAGAAGTTTTAATCTGCGCATCTATTGGTCTGAACATTGCATTGGGCATGTGTGGCATGTACATTCCAGTGGGGTCACAGCGTATAGGCATAGTATCATAATGAGGTGGCACTGGTGAGTGTGCCATAAATGGGGGTGGGGGATTGTGGCCACCAGGTACAACGTAGTTGCTCGGAGTATGCGGATCTTGCCACATGGGTGGAAATGGTGTGATGAACTCCTCAGATTGAGCCCTAGACAGGTTCATTGGCTGATGATGTGGTGGGTGCATCATTGAACCATACATTGGGTACTGAGCTCCAGGCTGTGGGGGAGAGATAAAGTATTAACATGTGCACTGCACATAAATTGTTAAGTGTGTGTGTGTGTGTGCGTGTATTCAACTTCATATACTGTCCACTGTGTATAAATATGTATACTGACATTAAGTGTCTTTCACGGGTCTATGTGAAAGTGCGTCTGTATGTGTGTGGTGTGTGCGAAAGAATACATAAAAACTCAGAAAAAATGAATTACAGGGGAGTGAATTAGTGAGCTGTGACAAATTCGTTGTGTTATATACATGTATCAACACCACCATCTAACTCAATACATCAGATACCACGCTGTCTCTTATTATAACACATACAACACGTCACTGATCATGCTAGCTATATACCAAGCATAGTTTCAACATTTCAATAAGCAAGTTACTTTTATTGTAAAGAGATTAACATATACAAGGCTTCCAATTATACAACACTGTTATGCAACAAACAGCTAGCAGCATTGTCTGTCTTTGACATCAAATAAACAATAATAAAATGAACTTTGCTACCCAACCCGTGTACTTTGGTACCCAACCTTACAATTATTACATTACAATGATTACTGGTTTATCTGTATGGTTTTTTTTTTTTGCTCTGTTACCCACTCACAGCAAATAAAATTGATGCAAAAATCAGTATACCAACATGATAAAATAAACTGAAACCCTGGTTAGCTACATAAACTGGACTGTTGTTCCTTCTCTATCTTAAAAAAACAAACAAACAGAAAAAAAAAAAAAACATGTAACAGAGAAAAGACTTGTTCTACAGGAAGGAATCATTGCTGGAGCCCATAAACAGTGATACCTCATCAATAAGGCCACCATGGGACCAAAAAATTGGAAACATTAACAAGGTGCATGGAGGTCACAAAGTATACCTTATAAGTTGCTGTGTTTGGTACTTATTTTACATGGCCACTATTATGGGGTGGTAGTATTAACGAAGCAATAAAGTACACTTTAGTTAAGTTTGGGATCTGTTTAGAAAAGTCACTATAACAAGGTTGTCTAAGTAAAGAGGTCACTACTAAGTAACTGTTTAAAATTTAATCCAAAAACATTTTTCTTGCAAGGACATAACTACGTATATCAACCTCTACACATCATTAAAGACAGCACACACAAGTGTGTCTACAAATCAGGTGGTGGCCTATCAGTTCCACAACAGTACAATATAGATCATAATGCAAACAGGAAATGAGGTGTAAATCAATGGCTGTACCATTTATCATTAAACTGCTTTCACGAAAGTGACACGTACCTGCACCTAATGCATGCAAACCATCCTAACAAAATATCCTAAAATGATCAGGGGAATTGATGGGCATAAAATTTTTTTCATATCGCACCACATGGTTTAGGGCAAGGTGAGAGACAGTGTTCAGGAAATCCCTACACCAGGAGGGAGTCATCAGAGAGGAGGTGTAGTGTAGTGCTAGTTCTGCAAGAACAGCAGTGAAAGCCTGGAGAGCTGGTGGTAGTCATTGGGAGGTGTGGGGATACTGGGGATTTCTGTTCCACTGGACTGTGGTAAAAAAAGGCTGTGTTTTATCGTTATGCACCTACAAGCAGAGAGGAGGAGCTTCTTCAATTCTCTTCAAGATGCCCTCTCCTTGATTCCAGCAAACAAGTTTACATTGTGTCAATGCTTGTGTTGGTTCCAGAAGTGTGGATGTCAGTGATGGTATGAGAGAGGCTATGGTGATTTAAATGAAGCAGGAGAAAAGTTGCTGTCTTTTCTAGCTACTAATGGAGCGGCATTGCATTGATCATGTGATCACAAAGAAGGAATATAGGAAAAGTATGTATGTATGCATTTGATTTGGATGTGTATGTGTGCAAGCACATTAATTTTGTGTTTACTGTGTATAGAAATGTGTACTGACAATATGTGTCATTGTGCATGCATGGGTCTGTGTGTGAGTGCATCTATGAGTGTGTCTGCCTGATAAAGAATGCAAGAACAAATGAATTAAGGGGGAGTGAATTAGTAAGGTGTGACAAAACACCATCTAACTCGATACATCAGACATCACGCCATCTCTCATTATAACATATACAACACGTCACAGGTCATGCTAGCAATACACTATATATCCTACCAAGCATAGTTTCAATACGTTACTCATACTGTAAAGAGATTAACATGTACAAAGCATCCAATACTGTTATGCAACAAACAGCTTGCAGAATTGTCTGTCTTGACATCAAATAAACAATAATAAAATGAACTTTGCTACCCAACCCGTGTACTTTGCTACCCAACTCGTGTACTTTGTTACCCAACCTTACAATTATTGTATTATAATAAGGATTAATTGGCTGGTTTATCACATGATAGTGTGCTTAAGGATCAAAGAAAAAAACAACGTGAAACAAGAGAGGTTGTCTATACCTACAGAGATACTGTAGTAATGGACTGTCCATTAGTATCTCTGCAGGTATAGACAATCTCTCTTGTTTCACTTTATATTTAGGCATGACCATAAAATTAATTTAGAATCTGAATGCACGCCTGGAGTGGCCATTACGCTTTGTTTTCAGCTATGTGCCACCTGTTTCAGTCTTATAAACTGTACTTGGAAGAGTTTAGGGTTGGTCTGAAGACATTTTTGGGCATCATGCCTAACCAATACTGCTTAGCTGTCATGAAGGAAAGGCGAGGTTGGTTTCTGGATGATTTTTTTTTTGGGCAAGAAAGCCCAGACTTCCTAATATATAGTACACTATAATATTACAGTCAATGAGCAATAAGTCAACCACTATACCACTGACCACCAAACTCCTAGTTATCTCGAAATCCATGCAAATCTTAATAACAAAGCTTTCTAAAAATGATGGTAAGGGACTTGGGTGATCTCAAGAAATGACGGCTTTAGAACCTAGAAAGGCTATCACTAGTTTGTGTACTAAATCCTTGCATAGTCTTTGAACTACAATAGCAGCAAAGGAAAGTACCTATAAAACCATACACAATGAAATACTCAAGCTGTTACACAATAAACCACAAAATCTTTGAAGTATTACAGCATGTTCTAATAAGGTAACATTTCAACAGGAAATGTGTTGCCATAACATACGTATGTCAACAATAAAATCCTGTAATATTTGTATTGTAGGAATATTATGGTTTTGTCTGGATTTTTATGCATTCATTTAGTATCTGTGTGCACACACTCTGTGTCTACATACATATGTATCTGTCTGTCCCACTGTGTGCGTGGGCTGCACGCACATGTGTGTGCATGTGTGGCTCAGCATACGTATGTTGTATTACAATGTGTTGTGCAACTGTACATGTATGTTGTGCATGAGCATGTCACTAATGTATTGTCATTGTGTTTGTGTTTATACCTGGCCAGCCCAACTAAAACTTCGACTCTTGGGGTCTTCTGTTATTGATGAAAGCCACTGGGCTGGCACTGCATTAGGCCTAAATGACGTGATGATAAAAAATGGATTACCATAGATGCTAATAAGACTCACATCTGTTGCTTCCAGGCGGTGTTGTCTGGCAACCTGGATGGCCAGTCTTGAGCACCATTAGGATCAACAGTGTCCCCTGGAGTAGGAGAAATAGAACACCATTTGATAAGATAGTTGACATGTGTACACACACACACACACGCACGCATGCACACAATATACAGACCTCCATTACTAGAAGAGTCTTCTGGTATTACATGCTGACAGTCAGTAGCCTTCACACTAGTGTTACCATTGTCCTGTTGATTCACACTCAGCCCAGCTACACACACAATACAAGTGTAGTAACAACAAAGCAAACATTTAATATACAAATTAAACTATTATATGAAAGGAATATTAATCATAGTGGGTTATTTCTATTAGCCAAATACTTTAAAGTAAAATGATTGTTCTATTAGATTATTTCATTGCTACTGTGTCCTGATATAGCTAGAATGGAGCTTTGCATATGTAAATTTGTAAAGGAACAGGCGCATATCCAAGACTTTTAGTTTTACATAAGGAAAACAAACAAGTATTGCACGACACCGTTATTCACATAAGATACATATGAACAAGGAGACATGAACAGGATACTCTAATAAAAAAGTGCTGACAAGACTTGCTATACTTTTCACTCAGATACAAGTGAACGAATAGAAACCCTCTCTTATAAATCTCCTTATCCTACAAAAAGTACGAACAAATTGACTGAAAAAAATCTTGCAACCTAGTATTAACAAGCTTTTTTTTACAGACAAGAACTTATTACTTGTCAACTGTTTGCTTAATCGGTTCATAGCACTTAGCATCACTATGAATATCTGAACAGTCGCTAGCTGGGAACAAAATTAAACTCCATGTCAAAGCCAAGAAGCTAAAATTTGAAAAACCAAGAGCACATTAACACATACACATATTCAGATACTGTAAGGTACTTTGTGAAACGTGTGAAGAGTGGTAAGGTGTGCTTGTGTACACAACGGATAATGTGACACGAATCCGTCTGTTAACACTTGTAACATGACAAAACCAATCTCGTTTTCAGTAGCTAGTGAAAACAACACGCTGTGTACCATAATATAATTTGTATTCATAATTCAGGACATGTTGATCAATTGATTTAAAATACATATGGTTTATACACGCATGTACATGCACACATGTGTATAACAACTATGTTTCTACTGCTCTGGTGTGTGCCTGCTGCAGCCTGAGTACCAGCTAAAACTCTGATCCTCTTTAACTGGTCTGTAGAACTACTTGCAAACACATACATATGTAGGGTATAGCATATAATATAAGGGAGCTAAAGAGTCTATCATTCTCTATACACTATTACACAATCACACAAGGTGGCATTCACTGGTAACAGGCCACTAAATCATTACCATAAGACATCCTACGTCTGCCTTGGTTACCAGTAGTTGCCACATCTGCCCCTGGGGTGAAAAGAACACAAGGACAATGATAAACAGATTGTCAATTTGACTAAAACAAACTATGTGCATCTTTGAAAACTTATGAGCAGTGCAACACAGAAAGGCTAAAAATAAAACAAACACTGAGTTTGTAATTTTCTTCCCTGAGACACACTAGTAAATTTATAGTCTAATAGAACATACACCATTTACACTTGTACCTGTAGAATTGATAGCAGCTGCTGTGGTAGCAATAGGAAACTGTGGACTGACAGAATAAGGCATGGTTTGTTTCACGTCTCTCTTTGTTCCAATGGCACCAAATTGGTTCTCCCTCGAGCCTGGGCTGACGTGATCAGACATCTCCGACTGCTATAGACCACATCAAAGAGAAAAAAAGAATAGCATTTAATATGCAAATAATAGTATCTACAACTTAGCTTATTTACGCACAAGAAAAATTACAGCTTTAGAACGCAGAATGTATTGAGATGTGACTGTTTTATTAGATAAGATTACACGTTCAAATGGTGGCAATGAAAATGTATGAAATTGTTAACAAAATTATCACCTATTTGTCTATTTTTCCCACTGAATACACACCTAAAGTATCTAAACAAACCCAACTTCTTTCAAAGGAGAAAAGCAAACCTATGCATTACTGACAAAGCAAAACATCAAAAGTAAAAAGGAAAGATCAAAAAATGGATACTTTTGATAAACGCATTCTATCAAATGTGCCAACCAATGGCCAATAACAGAAGCTAAGCTATCAATGTCACACCCATAAAAGAGATTGGTATTGATGTAGCACCATTTGCTAATCTTTAAGCTAAGACAGGCTTCCAAGGTACTTCCATTTTACTTCTCACCTAGTAAAGTGAAAATTATCATAATTAGCACTAATTACTTAAGTCAATTAGCACTGCCTAGTGTGAAACTACCAAAACAACTTCACTTACATATTGTGAATGAAACATCTCAGCTCGGCCAAGGTCGTTCATCATCTCCCCAGGAATTCCCAGCTGTGGGGAGACACTCTTGGACTTGGTGATTGTGACACTGCTTGATGCATCGGAGCCGCCACCAAGCATATCATCTGGGGAAAATATTGCAGGCATCGATGGTGGTCCCAGCTGCTGATGTTGTGAGGCAGCCACTGCAAAGCCAGCAAACTCTTGTGGTGACCCGGACATGTATGCACTGGGTGACAATCCTCTAGGAGACAGACTGTGTGGACTAGGTGTCTTGTGGAGTGATCCACTGCTACCGTACATCCCTCTGCCTGGCCTCATACTACCAAATGTTCCCATTTCATTGCCAGTAAACTCAGAGTTGTTCACGCTCAGCATGACGTGGTGAGGCTGCTGCTCTTGCAAAGTACGTGGGTCGACAGGAGAATAGCAGTGTGGAGACAAGGATGCTGGTGACAGTCGGTTCATGATACCACTGCCTCCACTGGGGCTCGGTGAGCGACTGAAATAATGGTGAGATGGGACTTCAAGGCTAGCAGCAGATGGCTTCATCATGGCTGGTAGTGAGGTCCTTTTTACAACCTCAACAGGTCTCTGGCAAGGCATTACTCCTCCCATAGCATTCGGCACAGGAACAACAGTCGAATGACGTTTCCCACTAGAAGGCCATGTTGCACCTTGCTGAAAGTTACCGCCATGTCCACCGGCAGATGACATATCTAAAGACGACTTTCTCTGATGCGCCGATGAATGCAGTTGGTGCTTTGACGCTTCATATTCTTTGTCAGGATGGCTAAGGACCTCTTCAATCAGCTGCCTGGCTTTATCAATGGATTTCTGCGTGCCCTGTACACAAAATTGAAGTGATAAATACAAGTAATTATCACGAATAAAATATAATTTAACACCAACATGCAGTAAACAAATCATACAAAGTTATCTTAGAGAACGACCTTTTTCTGTACACAGCCTTATAAAGCAGCCATGATTACGCCATATGTAGTTAAAAGCATGCAGAAAAAAAAAGCTAGTCCTACGTAAATGTTATAAAGCTTACTAAATTGTTATCACTACTCTAGTCCTAGCTATCAACAATTTTCTAGAAATTTCTACTGACTTACCACATGGCCAAACACGAAAGCCTCTATGAAATGCTTAGTCAGCTCAAGCTTTTTGCCACTGAATAACTCATAAGCAGTCATTCTTATTACTTGAACTGTGACACACACAACTCAATAGAATAAGGTCTACACTGAACTGCTATAAGTGAATGTGTGACACTTCTCAAAGTGTTATAACCATCAAAGAGGCCTGATAAGATACTGTAAGCTTGGTGGCTATCCTCTGGCTTTTACATGTACATGTGTGAAAAACGGCACACGCCTGAAGGGACTGCTGTAAGGCCTGCAAATGTGTTAACTAGCAACTACCTCAATGTAAACAAACAGTTTAGACACAACACATAGGTTACATTCACCCTTATGGTGATGATCCTGTTCTCTGAAGGTCTAGGCTGTCTACTGGACACAGTTATCTGAGCCCCACTCTCTCTCTACAGGAAAACAAACAGAATTTCAAATAACACACTTGCTGTGAACCTAACCAATTGAATTGACTCACCGTGATGCTATTGATCTTGTTGCCGCCAAGTCCAATGACACGACCAACCAACGAATCAGTAACAGACATGTTCATCATTCTACAGTGACAAGAAAACAATACATGACTAAATAACCATTACTCCAGTGTGCTCTTCAGCAAGCACAAGAAACATATACAGGAAAAAAAAAAACTACTACTAACTTGACTCCTTGTATAATGGTGGCAGAATTTTCGATAGCTGCAGTACTAGTTGCAGCACCAGTAGTTGGTAATGGAACAATGGAAGACACAATGCTGGCTATCTGGTTTGCTTCATCATCCCCAACATCCTCCATCAAGAACTGCTGCTGGGACCCTTTGGAGAAGGTAAGACGCAGTGTATACTTTTTCCTGTCCATGTTACAACAGCTAACAAGCTGATACACAAACTATAGCTGGACTACAACTGGATACAGACTCTCTGGCTAGCTAGCTACAACTAACTATGATAATTTCTCACATTTGCTAGCTAATTACTTTCTCACGTTTTTGCAGATTTAATTTTCTCATAGCGGGCGCATCATTATTGGAAAATGACCACAGCCACGATGTATAGCAAGCGCTTACAGGGTAGAACAAATCCTTGCCAGCTGTAGTTACAAGCTAAACAAATGTGCACAACAGCTGTAAGAACACCAACATCAATAACAGATGGGCCTAGCAGCCTAGTTAATCGTAAGAAATACTGGCAGTCTTAGAGGTACAAACACAAGCAAATTGCTTCACACGCATTCAAGCATTTTTTGACATACACAAGCACTATTTGGGCTTTAGTGTAGCCTTGTAATGTGAAGAAGCTTGCATAGCAAGAATATTTCAGGACAGTTTTAGCTTGAATAGCCACATGACTCTGGTACAATACATGAAATAGCCTTTTGCATGCATTCAATAGCCAAGTAGTTACTACACATAAGGGCTAAAAGTGCTATCTATGGTTTAAAACTAGTCTGCAATTAAAATATCTCTGGTTTAAAGGGGGGCTTAGTTTTGATAGACACCTAGTTGTGGATAGGTTCTTACATAGGAGGTGCTTGATAAACAGAAGGCTCCTAGTAAAATAAAGTTTATAGAATGACCCTATAAACACCTAAGCTGTTAAATAGTAGCTAAAGCTTTCTTGTTTATCACAAAAGATCTACACTGAAAGTATATATTCAACACATTCACTGGAGAAAAAGCCAAAACAACCTGAAGTTATTGTGTGAAATTAACTTCAACTGGTGACCTACAACTGGAAATTTTGACGAAAGAAAAAGTTGACGAATTGGACAAAACAGTTACATTTGCCAGCTTTTAATTTGTCAAATGTCCATTAATGCCTTTAAAAGTACACGGGTGGTGTGTGTACTCTTGATTTTCTTCAACATATAATTTGTCAATACTGATGAAATGAGGATTTTTCCTTCCATCACAATTCCTATCACGTGGTAGTGTGATTTTGAAATCTACATGCAAACTTGAAATCCAAACTGCATTAATAACATACAAAGTGACCTAGCAACTTTCTAAATATTGTGACCTGGGTTTCACGGCATAAAAGTCAAACCACCTCTGTATATCGTCTTGATCTATTCACCAAAAGATAGACAGAAACACTTACTGATTTTATCATCATCTGTACTGCAGTCTTTTGACAGTGACAACATATCAATGTTCTCCCATTCCTGATCAAATCCTCTGCTATCATTGATATCTTCATCTCCTTTCACATTTTCTTGGTCAGGTATTGTGGTCAAATGTTCAATGCTTTCTTGTTCGTCAGTGACTGGTCTCTCTGAAGCAGTAGTGCCTAAATCTTGAAGAATTAGTCTGACACTGTCGGCTGCGGCGACAAGATTACTTTGCTGTGATTCTGTTGATGTGGGCATGTCTTGAATTGGCTTGGCCACAGATGATGATGCCCTGGAAGCATAAGTATTACAAACAGTTACACTGTTTGTACTGGCAGGATTAGAAGTAGCTGTGGATGAGACTGTACTTGTGTGCGAAAGAGATGATAATGACTGTGAAAAATGCAATGTTAACTGTTTCTGCTGTTGTTGTTGCTGCTGCTGTTGTTGCTGCTGTTGTTGTTGCTGCTGTTGTTGCTGCTGTGTAGTTGGTGGTTGAGATGTTGGAAGGTTAGCCTTCACTGATGCTGCGTAGTTCACAGCACCTGATAAAGTTCTGCTACATAATACTGGAGCACTAATTCTTCTTTGAAGGGTACCACTTGATACCCGTTGTTTGCTAACTATATTGTCATCTGCCCCACTGCTGTCTACAGTGTCTAAGGCTGCTGGAGGATGACGTGAAACTATGCTAGCCACACCAGTTTCAGCAGTATAGTGACCATTCCTTACTGCCTCTCCTGGTCTTCTGTCTTGTGATGTTGAACTATTACAAGTGCTATTAGTCTTATGAGAGCTCCACGAGGCTGTGGTGTGTTTGCAGTTATTGCTAGCTGAAGCAGATGTCTTAACCGAGGATGTTAAAGTGAGTCTGGATGGCTCTAAAGAAAGTGAACTAGCTTCGGGTAAACTACCACGATCCGTACAGGAAGTTCTGCTGGAACTGCTATCACTTCTTTGACTGCTGCTTGAAAGAGATGAGAGTGATGTCTTCTTATCTGGCTTACAGGACAGACTGCCTCTGTTCTTGCTGCAGCTCTGCCAGGGAGGACCATTGTTGAGTATGTCACTAGAAATACTGCTAGCTCGTGATGATGCCTGGGAGTTGATGGCTGGCTTGTCATGTCGTTTGGAGGTATTATCCGAGGAAACTTGTGCTTCCTCGGGCAATGTAGAATTGGCAACTGTCTTTACGTACATTGGCATGGTGGTTTGGCAGGAGTGATATTCATCAACATCTGAAGAGAGAAAAAACAACACAATCATCAAAACACTGTGTGTGTATTCAATACTATGTGGCTCTCAACATATTATTATGTACATATATAATTCATACATACATACGTATGTGCTAGTGCTGAAACGAATAGCAATTTTTACTATTCGAATAGTTGTGAACAAAACGACCGAATATTCGAATATTCTTTAAGCTTATACTTCTATTGAATAAGTACTGAACCTTTTGTTAGAAAGCAAGGTAAAGCCTAAGAGCTATTTCTATCTTTATAAAATAGAATTTTACAGCATAGATACATCAGTTTATTCACAATCTTAAGTTTCAAGGCTGGCTTTTCCATCTGAATACAGTGTACAAAGTGCTAACGATTATTTGAACAGTGTGTTAACGAATCAAATAGTGTCATGCCGACCGAATAGTCAAATAACCAAATAATTGTTTCAGCACTAGTATGTGCATATGTATGTATGCACACACTACACACTATACCATCTAGAGGAAAGCTGTTGGCATCCTCGAATATCTCTTCCTCATCATCATCAGGCTGTGAAGCAACATCACTGCCTCTAGTACTACACCTCGTAGAGTCTGCTGAAGACAATCCACTACTGCTAGTGCTACAGGAGTCTCCTCCAGCAGCTCTTCGTTGCTCCTTCTTGTCCAATTCATCTCTTTCATCATTTTCTACTGATGAGGACAGAGACACTAATGCCACTCCCTCATCTTGCTGTGGGTATGTTGCCTCAGCTGATTTCAGTGAAGATGACAAAGCTTCATTGTTGTCTATTTCCTTATGACCTCCACTGCCTGACATAGCCTAAATGAATCATTAAGTAAACTGCTGGGCCCAACAGAGTTATGCACTGTATTTACTACACTACAGTATTACCTTATTAGTAGTATGATGTGCCAACTATTCAGACTTGACTACTACTCGATAATTACAAACAAAGTTTAAGCTCATAATTTTAAAACTGATTGTGGTACTGCTCAGTCTGACAACTAGTCATAGTGCGACGTTTAGTCAGTAAATATAGTAAATACAGTAAATTTCCAATCTGTTGCTATTAAAGTGAAAATCTCACTGTGATATTGCATGCAATGGTAGCTCTTGGCTGATATTTTATCCACCAAAATACTTACAAATAGATTTAAATATTCAGTGCACATGTGTAGGGATCTATAATCACATTTCCATTTGTGATAACAGAAAACGACACTAAAACAGCTTCCAGTTGATATTCTACTATAGCATATACACAAATTCCATGCAGGCACACTCTGTACATATCATGTATGAATTGTATTTGTACTAACAAATCATTTATATAAAAAAGATTAAAAACATGACTTTGCCATATAGAGTTCTAGCTATACACAATATCTGACACTATTTTCATTCAGCTTACTTGGGCCATCTTCTTTTCATGTTTACGTTTTCTTTTCTCCTTCTTCTTATTCTTTTTGCTCTCTCTCTTCTCTTTCTCAGCATCCAACTCCTAAAAGTAGAATTGTTTACATAGTACAATATAACAGTGACACTCTGCTGGTTATTGAGGCACAAGTGAAATGGTCAATGCTTTTCACTGCAATGACGGGTAGAAGTTAACACAAATAAAATGGTTAATTCAATGAAGTTAACTAAATCTGTACTTACTGTATTTGTGGATATTGTAAAAAGACTCTCCTAGTTGTTAGGTGCATTTGTAAACTAAGCCTACATGTCTAATAAAGAAACACTAGTATTATGGGATTCACTGTAGTCACCATAACTATAACATCTTCAGTTTCCTTAGTTCAGAGCAAGACGTTCGTACTGTACTACACAGACCATTGTGCTTGGTACGATAATAAATGGAGATGTTATTATTTTCCACGTGTGTACCATGTGAAATTTCATGCCACACCATTGACAAACTTCTATGTCTTCTTTCTTCTATATACATGTATAGCTGCGAAGCTTCATGTTCGGCCACATACTCTTGTCATCCATGCTTAAAGTACAAGAAATGGTTTATAATGTTTTATGCTCCACTGAAGGACACCCACAAGGATGCACAGTTGTATGGTGCCTTTTAAATGTGTTTTTTTTACTTCACCACATGTGTATAGCACTGAAATCACCATGTTTATCAATCTACAATACTATTTCAGGATGTGATGATAATTAAGTTACTTTGCCAATAAACACAGGTAGGCAAACAAGTGACAATGAGAAAAACCAATTATCATAGAGGGTGCTTAGTGATAACACTTTACTGACAGTGTAAACAAGTGAGACATGTGATTACTGTTTGCTACAATAATCACAATAGTAATATTTAAAATTTAGTTTTAGATATTGTAGTGTGTGAGCATCCATGAACATTGTCACTTACGTGTATACAAACAGAACACACAGTACGCACAGATAGTGTATAAAAAAGGGTCAGGAGATTTGTGCATGGGCACAAAGAAATGATGATGGTACATAGCACTTACCGCAAACAAGATCTGTGCGTTCATCTGAGCTGCTTCCTCTTTGGCTTTCTTAGCCTGTTGAAACCGATAAGACATTATAACAATGACAAAACAACAGAACAACAGTGTACATGATCAACACACAAGCATTAATACATACATTGCACAGGTAAGCTAGGCACTATAGGCAGTATCGATGCATATAAAATACAGTGCACATATGTACGTATATCGCATAGTATAATATTATAATGTAGAGTGTATTTCCTGAGACCAACAAGTGACAAAATGTTCAAACAATGGCAAAGATGTTTTAGACTTCGTTGTCTACTAAGCACAAAACAGCGCACAGCCTCCATAACACACACACCATGCATGCACACACACCTTCATGATTAGTTCAAGACATTTGGTACGATTGTGTAACAGGTTGGTACGTGATTCTTCATCAGCATCATCTGGGGCTGGAGCTAGTAGACACTTTTGACACTCATTGTCTGATGGTAAATGATTTGTGTACCGCAATAACCACTCTACCACCTATAGGGTGTAATAAACAAGTGGGGGAACACGTAAATACGACAATAGATAATATACATGTGTGTAGCTTACGTACTTCATAATGGCCATTTTTAAAAGTGGCTACTAAAGGTGTGATGTTCTTGGCCTCAGCAGCCTGTAGAAGTAAGCACATGACTAGGATCATACTACACATGAACAGAGTTCAAAATAATATACAGAAAGCTGGTAGACAAATGGTTCAATACTTATCAAAAGTGTTTTGTAAAATTCAAATATTGCTTGGTCACTCAACAATATACATATAGGATAAAGAAGGATGGGCCAACCATTGCCACAACAAATGTTTGCACAAGTAATATTAATTTTATTGTTTGCCAGCTACATTGTACATAACACTTGTTCTGTGTACTGTAGCTTAACCCATGACCTAGGTAAGTCATCATGTAAGGTGCACCTTTATAACAATGTTCTGTTCTAAAAATAAGCAATTACATGTATGGCCAAAATTGGCTAACAGTTTGAACTCTCCATAAATAAGCATGCATATTTAATGTACACAGACCATCACAAGTATACACACCTCAGGATCTGCACTATGTTCCAACAGCAGTTGAGACACTTTCTGGTGTCCTTCCTTGCATGCTAAGAAAAATGGTGTACAGCCTCTCTTAGTCCTGCAGTCAGCATTGCAGCCTCTGAGTAACAGAATAGAGTTGCACACATTATACTGAAGTGAACACACACCTAGAGTGACTCACCTTCCCAACAGAAGAGCTATAAGATCAAAGTAGCCTCTTTCCGCACACAGGGTCAATGGGCATTCCCTACATCATAACATATAGTGCGTCATGATACACAACGTGTCATGACATACAGGTACATACATATAGTATATGTACATACAGAACCCTGCAATATATGAGGGTATGATTACTTGTACATATAGTTTTACTAAAACCTCACAATATACAGTACAGTACATAAACACACACATACTATACTATACTATACATACACTGCACAAACAGAATTCTACAAGATCAAGGTACAAACTGAAGATTTTTCACTAACATACCTGCTGTTAGGGAAGGGAACATTGACATTACAGCCATAGTCTATCAGTAGTCTGACTACATCAATGTTATTCTCCCTACAAGCCTGTAAGATGTGGGACACCATCACACACCATCATATAAATAAACAATCTAATATAACACACAGTATTGGTTGACTGGTGATGCAAAACATGTACCATACATAGAGTAAAATACTAGAACACGTGTATGCAAATTACTCAACAGTACAGTAGGATTATCCCTTAAAATGAATGTTGCCTGCCATAATGCTGCGGCGATAAAAACCATCATGGAAATGTTACAAATAGTCTCAGTGCAACTAACATCAAATACAACATTATTTAAAAACAATCACTTGAATATTGATATTTTTTACTGTAAATCACCAAAATTCAATTTTTGGTCTGCCTGTCTGCCTGCTTACTGGTATGCCTGACCACTGCAAGGCTAGAGGCCAAATGAAGCAGCATACAGCCACAATTTCATGTCACAAAAACAAACAAGGGTCTGCCTACATAAGGACATCTCCTTCTCCATGCAAGGAAGGCATGCCAAGCTGTTAATTTTCTGTATCAACACTTTCCATAAAAGAGCATACTTATATGCCACAAAATTCTAAAGGTACTGTAAGACAGACTGCACTTATAAAATGATCGTGTGGACAACTCCCTTAAAAGATCAGAACAGTCGTCACACCCATAACAATCAGAGGATGGCTAACACATCAGTTAATGATGTAGTTGTAGTTTTGCTGTAGAAAATAAGACACGAAAATCATGCTCCTTGATCTATTGTGTACATGTACCTCAAGATCAGCAACAAGATCAAGATACTCTAATAAAACAGTCACAGCCACACTTGTGTACCATATAACAAAACGGTCAACTTCCTAGTGCAATTAGCTAATTCAGCTACTGTCATTCATATATCTTGTTACACTACTTTCTATTGTTGGAATCCTACATAAACAGTTTTTAAATCACTATAGCTACATACTTATATGTAGGGCTGTGATGAATACTGAAATTTATCTCACTAATAAAATGTTCGAACATTTGAAACTTCGGTGTTAGCTATAATGAGTTACAGGTTTTTTTGTATTTATGCACATCCTTCTTAAGTTTTATCTTTCTAATTCTATTTAATAAGTTTGTAAGTATTTGGAAAGTGCATAGCAGCAGTACTGAATGACGCGATTGCTCGATTGCAAAAGGGCGTATCCGCTATACTACAATCATGCATAGGTAAACACCAACTAATCACTAAAAGGACATTTCCATGCATTATCTATCACTGTATAAGGTGTTTTAAGGCTGCAACTACAGTAGAAAGCTAAACTGTGATGGTTTAAAAGTGGGCATGGCACATGAAGATCAATCGCGAAGAGATGAACATCAATCATGCAAGATGACAAACAGCTGCAATAAAGATAACAACGTTTATTCTTTGGTAGACTATGAGTGCATCACGAAGCTTCGAAGGATACTTTTAAAATTCAAAATGTATGTAACCTTCAAATCCACGAAACATTCGAAGCTTCGTCCCAGCCCTACTTATATGTAACATAAAGTGTATACAACTGTTCTCCATAGCACTTCTAAACTAATTCATCTAGTAGAATTTAGTATTACATAACGTATGTAGTATACGAAATTGTTTATCAAGTCCAAAATTGCTGTAAACATACTCTCCCGTGTACACAGACTATTGCAGTTTTACCAAACACAGCAAAAAAAGTACCTGGAAAAGTGGAGTGATGCCGGTTTTAGTCCTGGAGTCCTTGTTGGCACTGGACTCTAGCAATAGTTCAGCCACCTCAGCATGACCTGTGGACAGTAGCAGAGAAACATACAAGACATATCGATAGGTGGGACTATTCCCTGTAGGTTGTGTTGAATCCCAAATAAACACCAAGTGTAAAGTAGAGTATTAGGAATATAAGTTGCATGCCAATTTAAATGCTATTTATTACCTTTCCAGCAGGCCATGAATAGAGGGCTTTGGCCATAGTTGTCAGGTGTCTCCACATCACTGCCTGCCTCCAGTAATATTCTCACCACGTCTATGTAACCTTCCCTGCAGCAAAAATGTTATAATATAACCTGCAAACTGTGTATGTGTACACAAGTACATACATAATCACTCTGCCAGTTATGCACACACGCACTCTCACACAAACGTCTATACGTGTGTCCTAACCTGGTGGCCTCCATTAAAGGAGTACAGCCAGTTTTAGTTTGATGGTTGAGGTCGGAGCTATGTTCGATTAACAAGAGAACGATATCTTCATGTCCCTTCCAGCAAGCTAATGTTAGAGGCGTGTCATCGTTACTGCCTGAAGGTATGTTCACTAGAGCACCATGGTCCAGTAAGAGTTTGGTAGCATCATAGTGGCCTTCTCTGTGAGAGATATAGAATATATACTCAACTGAACACTATTAAATACACTACTAAACAATAACACATACAGTTTGACAATTTTGAGGTGCTCTAATAGGATAATCAACTACTCTAACAGAGCAATCATATTGAGGACAGGTTGGAGGTCCCACAGCTGCTAAGCAGGAAGGCCAATGGGTGCTACTAGATCTTAATACAAAGTCTTGCACAAGTTTACAAGGCAGCTTGTCAAACATAGCTACAGTTGTACCCTCACTTAGTGGCCAACTCATCAATAAGACCACCTCATAAGTGACCACCGGTCCCAAACACATCATGGCCTCAGTAATAAGGTAATTTTAATGACAAGGTGGTCCTATACATGGTCCTACTAGTGAGATGTCACAATACATACAGTGTTGTAACTGTATACTGTAAGTAATGACATGAAAACTATACAGACAACAGACACATGGACAGACAGATGAAGTAAATACCTGGCAGCTAACATCAGTGGGGTACAGCCTGCCTTGTTCCTGTGCTCTAAGTTAGAGTTGTGTTGTAACAAGAGATCCACAACATCTTTGTGACCTGTGAAGACAACCATATCAGCTTGACATAACATGAATATTAAATACTAGTAGAATAGTCTTCAAAGTTGTTTCATATTTTATACAGTAACTACACCGATGTTATTTCCAGGGAACTACGTTCACTATATAAATACCACACACAGAGTAGACTATTGCTCCAGAATTTTATCAGTAAAATAACTGGTGATATGTGTGACCCGCTGAGCAAACCCCCGTCATTTTCACAAAATTCTATTTTGCTATAAAAGTAAAATATACCTGAACACTACATAAAATTTTGGTGTATGTTTTAGCTTGGTAAGCGGAGGAACAAAGCTCCAATCTGTACATCATCAGACTCATCAGACTATGGAAAGTAAGAAAACTCTTGTATAATGCAATAAAGGGCATGTGAGTTATGGCGCACTTATTTAGAAATAAAGTCATTTCTTAGCTGGAATGGCCTTCTCCTTTGTGCACATGTAAGAGTATTAGAGAAAGCACTACTTGATGGATTGTATATTCATAGTGAACAGTCTCATTTTGGTAGCTTGCTTCACTCATGAGTTATGATTGGTTAATTAAGTTCCTATATGGTATGGTTGCTGTACAAATAAATTT
This sequence comes from Dysidea avara, assembly GCF_963678975.1. NCBI lineage: Eukaryota > Metazoa > Porifera > Demospongiae > Dictyoceratida > Dysideidae > Dysidea > Dysidea avara. The sequence continues at coordinate 50,487,809 of NC_089272.1, read as the reverse complement.
CCTTGCTGTTCCAGCTGGCTAGCGCTATTACTCCAAGGCTATTCATCATAAAGAGTCCTTTGTCAGTATGGGTAACAGAAGAGGAACATGCAAAAAGTGGCCTCAGTTGATCACTTTTGGCAAATGTAGGCCAATAATTTACCTCTGTCTAGTTGGGCCTGCAGTGGTGCCATACACAGAGTTCTACTTACAGACAATGGTATAGGAAATATTTAAAAAAAATAGTAGCTCATGTTACACAGGCTAATTCCACAGAACTATACAGATTGCAGACACAAGCAATCACTAACTGAAGCCCTCTACATCAATAGCACTAATACAAACCACTTGAACCCACACAGAACAGTCATACCACAAGTCACATAGCACAATGTGTGTAGTGCCAACTGGGGCCATAAAAATGAGACATGAAGCCCTTATAGGACTGGTCTAAATGGTGCCTCATAATTCTGTGTCATGTCTAGCAACAATCTGACTAGCAGTTTGTGTAACAGAAATCCTTAAACATATGATATATCGTTAAACTAGATGATCGATGTAGAATCTGTAGATCTCCGGCTTTCTAACTAATTCCACAGAAGCATAAATATGATCCTTAAACAAAAGCAAGTAATAGTAATATTATAATATAGGAAGCACCAACTGGACAGGAACACACACAAAGTATGTGCAGAAACAGGTCTCAATTTGGAATAAACACGAGTAGCTTACAAGCTACAGATTAACACTGAGTGTTACATACAGTGCTATGGAACACCAGTATTTAGTCATCAGCGTATACACATCATATGTACAGAAAGCACACAGTATTCATTACTGTATCAAATCTCTTGACCAAAGTAGTGCGTATGTACCTAGCCCCACACAACAAGGCAACTGATACAACATACATACATACCTTTCCAACAAGCCAGAGTGAGAGGGATGTTACTTTCACTGCCTGAGGGGACGTTGACTTCAGCATTGTTCTCCAGTATTAGTTTGGCCACTCTCAAATGACCTTCCCTATAACAACAATGATGAGGTAATGAACACAGGGTGAAATACATTATATAGTGCCTACTCAGTGGAAACATTAGGACACCCATGCACTACTCAAATACTATAGGAAAATCCTCCTGGGGGCAGTTCTGGTGCTCCACATAAGACTGTACCTCACAAGTAAAAGTGCGTGCACACATTAACCTCATGTGTTACGTGAGACATGGAAATTTGACATATACATACACTAGTACACATACTTATATGTATATACTGACATATACATACAGCGCGTGCATGCATATGTATGTCCTACCCATATATGTGCTTGTTCATGCACACACAACTGTGCAATTCTTATCATTAATAAGATAAAAATTGTCCAAAAATTAGTAAAATTCCATTGATTTAAGTCTAGAACAAATTCCAACCTAACCATTAAGAACTACTTGTATTTATACCGTAATTCAACACATTACATTGTGGGATTGAGTTTTAACTAACACAGATCTCCTATACTTTATGGGTAAAGCTCTATCGCAATGTGTGGGCAAACAAACAAGCTTACATTTTACACAGGAGGATGGTTACACGTGCCAAAACTACAATGGTTTTGGCATGTGAAATCTCACAACCAAAAACACTGAAACCTGGTAAGATCCGACGCTGGCACCAAATAATGCCAGATTTTCAAAATAGTGTTCACGTATATTGATGCTGCAAACAGTGTTAAATTGTTTTGGATTGTGTTTTCAGCAGGGGGGGGGGGGGGGGGGGGGGGGGGGGGTACCCCCACTAAGATACACCTGTACAAGGTACGTAAGAAGGCATGGATTGTGTTGGGTGGCTGAATCTACTGTTACAATACATGATGTGTTTTGAGATCACGACATTTTTGATGATGTGTGACCAACCCCTTTGCAAAATGTACAAAATTTCTTAACACTAAGTACAGTTGTCCAATATTCCTGACAATCCATCATTATTACAAACACAAAACTACCCTTGAGGTAAGACAGACAGACAGACAGACACACACACACACATACCTTGCTGCTAACATCAATGGTGTACACCCATCCTTGGTACGATGCTCAATATTAGACTGATGTTCCAGTAACAACTTCACTACACTACAGTGTCCCTTCCAACAAGCTGACGTCAATGGTATATCATTGTTACTACCACTGGGAGTGTTCACCTGTACAAGTGTAGTGACAGCTCATATAGCATAATAAACACAACATGATACATGTTAGTCTAGCATGACCAGCATTCTTTTTTCTCTCCCCTTTGGTCAACTTTGATAACTGCTTCATTCAGAGCATCCACCATGATTAGTTATAGGCACTAGTACAACAGGTGCTATTTATGTCATACAAATGAAGCTATGATCTGCAAGCCTGAGACCTCGTGTTATATGCACTTTGTTATGTTAGCCTTGTAGCCAATTCAGCATCCCAGATACCGATGACTCAGACTGAAACAACAGTCAATAACAAACCCTTTACCCTGCCTGAACACAAAAAGGAAAAAAACAATGTCTGGCTACACAGTACTATACACAGTACAAATGACTAGGGGTGTGCGATAATGAAAATTATAATATTGCGATAATGTACCTTATTATCACAATTACCATGATACTTAACTACAAATACTGTAGTATGTAAGCGTTGAGCTGGATCCTCAACAACTCACGGATGGAATTACACACAATCTTGAAATTTGGCACACTTGTAGTACTACTTGACCCACTAAAATATTTCTGTTCAAATGTCTGACATAAATATTATGGCCAATCAAAATTTTCACCATACATTTCCTATGAGGAAGCCATAAAATGCAGTGTCTTTCCTGAACTTGTAATGGAGCCACCTATGTTATCATCTGGTTGGCCGAAATGTTTACCCTATCAACTTTTAATTATTCAGGAACCAGCTCAACTTGTACATGCTATAATTAGATACAGTAAATGTCTCCATTAAATTATCACTGTGTCACTCATTACGCAGTAATGTTGTGTTTGTTTTATAGCTATATCTGGAAACCAGTATCTTGACAAAAAAATTAAAAGTATTAGTTAGAATTATACCTGGAATTGTAAATTTTCTCATTTCAGGTTGGCCACATGTAATTTACAGAAGTATCTGGAAATGTCCTACTATCACGATAATGAGAAAATGAAATTTTTTTGCAATAACGATAATGACTTTTCACAATAATTGATTATTCACGATTATCACACAGCACTACAAATGACTACATCAAAAAAGGTTTATGTAGGTTGTGGCCTTAAGGTTAAGTGTATTTTATACCAGTGTTCTGAGTGTCCAGAAAAGATGAAGAATTACTTTTCAAAGGAGATCCAAAAGATAAGAAGCCTTAGATATCTGATTGTTAAGTACACATATTAGCTGAACTGCATGCAGTACTACTCACATACACAAATATGGATATTCTGAAAATGATTACTTCAGTTTTAAGCTTGGAACAACTATGCGTGTGTGTGTGCGTGTGTGTGTGTGTGTGTGTGTGTGTGTGTGTGTGTGTGTGTGTGTGTGTGTGTGTGTGTACATATGCATGTACTGCAAGTATCTACAAGGTGACAGACCAACAATACAGTTATGAACGTCCTTCAAAGTGCAATAAATAAAGTCACAGAGATCACATCTATGTAACAGCCATCAATGCCACTTCTCTACAAGCCCCCCCATACTTTCTGCCCTTGAATATCACTGTCCAACTACATTTGTGCAGTAACCAAACAGCGAAATTTCAATAGCCACAGTGTGCATCACACACATGCACGCAGACACACACATACACAAACACACACGCACGCACGCACGCACGCACGCACGCACGCACGCACGCACGCACGCACGCACACACAATCATAATGGTACACACCATGTAATAACAGGATACAACTGGTGGTTTGACAGTCACATGATCGTCATGGTAACAACACAGGATGCAACACACCAAAGAATTTCCCACAAATTCCAAGAAATTCTAATTGTTCAATAACCCACCCACACAAGTACAGGAATAAATTACACTGCCACACAGAGGTAGCTACCTGGAGTTGTAACTTGCTGCTTTGATACTATAGAGTGCTTTGAGCTACAAAGTTTATAAAAAAGTAAACACATAATTTCCTTTGAAGTCTGGAGGTGTAATGAGGTTACTAACCTAAGATAAAAACCTCCAGATGGAGTTAATATCACATTACCTTATTTATATCTGTGGAATCAAAACAAAGTTTCTGGCTGGTACAAGGCAGACTTCACTGGTATTGGTACAGATGGGAACACTAACATAATGCCGACACACTAAACTGGAGGTTCTACAGTTTGCCATTGCTCTCCTCTTTTTCTTTGTTTCACTTAAAAAAATTTTCACACATAACAACATCACTAATTGATTACCGAAGACGAACCAATTAAAAATCAGACACATTAAACTCTTATAATTGAGAACCAACCCTGTTGAGGATTCAATACAAAGGTTCGCTGTTTTCCTGGTCTCAAATAGAGGCCCGGGCTATTACTTGAGTCTACTGTTAATGGCTTCATTTGTTTCCCTTGTTGCTGCTGTTTCTTCATACTTGAGTTTAGAGCCTTTTGAGGAATGAAGGCACTACGAGTAATCATGTGAGTAGTCCGCGCAAGTCCACGTGCACGCAGATATGTATGATACAACTATTTTCCAACCTTTTAAAGTCTTGACTACATGGTCAACACGCTGTATCACTGTTTTCTACGCCTACCATTACAGTAATCCCATTCTACCACCAATTAAATGCTGGGCGGCGGTCAGACCAATCCAAAATAAATCCCCGGTCTCAAACAAAGGCCCTAATTCACTTACAGGCCGAGTCAAAAATGCTGGTAAGGAAATAAAAGCCCGGGCCTTTATACAAGGAAATACAGTACAATTGTTCTTTAACACAGGTAGTGGTTACATAAAGCAGGGAATTATTGACAACTACAAAACCACCTTATCATGATATGTAGCAATAGACTACAAATATACAAGTGTATTAAGCAAATGGTATGTGCCACCTTTATAACAAATGGTTGGTGACCTTTCCAACACACCATCTTACTGTTTCACTAGTTCAAGAGTACTGATAAGAAGTCAGGAAAAGCTCAGAAATTTAGTGATTAAAATTGGCTAAGGGAAAAGAAGGCCAAATCAAACATGTTAAAGGTACGTATTTGACCTAGTCTCCTATAATTATCACCTCCTACATAGTTGGTAAACTAGATTAAAAAAACTATTGATAAGTGAGACTAAACCTCCTTGAAATATACTGTACAGAATTCTAGTAAGCTATGTCCTTGTGTGTAGTAGAACTAGAAACAGTACTACTTATAGTTACAGCATTTGACAGGCTGTTTATCATACAGTACTGTAGCACTGATATAGTACGTTGCATGGGAGGATCAAAGTGCCACCGCATACTGTATTTTCCATACAGTACCAAATGGCTAAATAACTGTACTGTATGAGTCATAAAGTATTACTAACATAATTGTGAAAATACAGTACAGTTATGGGATAATTGGGCAAATACAGTCCACTTGTACCCTCAGGCAAATACAGTACAGCTTTGTAGAACAGCTACGTAAGGAATGTTACGAATACAACCCCACTCAGACAGCATGATTGATCATGTACGTGGGGTTGTAAATCACTAATACTAGTCAGACTAATCCTACCAGTTGGTTCTATGACTAGAAATAGATCACATAAACACTTACTGACAGTCCGATCACCGAAAATTGAAGCAGTTTGGGCACACGAGATGACTGCTCTGAGAAAGAATACCAGGGAGTACAATATAATTATCACTTAAAGTACTACCTATGTTTGTGTATACAAAAAAATGTAGCACTTGAGGGGATGTCTTTAGGCAAATACAGTACTCAGCTTGGCCTTGTGCTGTATTAGCCTCTCGACATCTTCCTCGTGCTATGTTTTCCATACACATAACATAGGGTTTGTGTCTTCTGCCATAAAACTATCAACCAAAAACACAAGTCTCACTTTATATGTACAGTATGTTTAGAGCAGCATGAAGTACTTCGGATGAGTACCTGCAGAATACATTGACTATTATTATTCAGCTTGACTATGGTTAACACTATGTGGGCTTGATTTCTACCGTTTGAAGTTGCTTGAGCCCCACACGTGCTTTTTCACCCACCACATGTGTGCATTATGGTTTGTCCTTCCATTTCCTTCTAAAATCTGTCAATTCATGCTTTATGGCTGACTATAATATTTGCACCATGTCTCCCAAAAGAATGGAACGATTGCAGAGGTACTTCTTTCACTACTCTTTGTTTGCAATGCTGTAGAATGGGCAGAAACATGAATGGAAATAAGTAAATTTTTGATGATTGGGCAAATTGAGACATGCAGATTGTCTTTTACAAGGGCTTATTAGTGAATGTTGTCGTAATAAATGTGTTGTTTCAGTTACATACTTATGTTATGTGTATAAGCATTTGTGAGGTGTTCCTCTGGGCAAGGAAGAAGCCGATTGCCTGAAGGTAAAACATATAAATCAAACAGAAATTTGAAACTTGAATAGGGATTATAGAAATGAAAAAGTAATGAAACAAGGGGAGTCACCTATACTAGTGGATATTAAATTCCTACTTCATTTATGGCTATACAACTGCAAAGCTACACATATGACTGAAGCAGGAATTAAATGTACACTAGTACTAGCTGTAAGTGCAGGTGGCCTCCCTTCCATCAGTACCTTCCACGATTCCTAAAATTCCTATTGAACCAGTTAAACCTAAACCTTTACGAAATGCCTGCACCGTATCCACGTAAGTCACTATAGTAGTTACTGACATTCATCAATTGATAAATCGTATACTGAAGGTCACACGGACTTGCAATTCAGGTTTTCCAAATGCTAACACCATAAAGAACAAATTGGTATACAAGTTTCACCACTTATGACATTCCTTCAAGGAAGGAATCCTTGAGATTTGTGAGAACTCTGCAGATTTTAGTCATGTGGAAAGTTTATTATCAATCTAGGCACTGCTCAAACAGCATCACTTTCACCAAGAGTACATAATAATATATATATTTAGGAGAGTATCCAACGCTGTATTGCCCTTTCAAAATGCACTGCGTAATAATGTTACGCAATAGTCATCATCACCAAAGGTGCTAACTTGCTTCAAGAGCTACAAGGGCCTTGAAGTGCTTGCAGGTCTTCCCTTTGGTATATCAACGCTTATCAACAAGTCTTTCATGGCGAAGCCATGTGTTAGAGTTTACTGAAATTATACTAAAATATTCAGATATGTTACACAATGTTGCACAATTATTATGCAGTGTGTTTTGAAGGGGTAATACAGTCGTTGGATACTCTCCTAAATATATATATATATTATGAACTCTTGCTTTCACTAAACAATCAAGATCAGTCACCTTGTTATCATCTTCACAAGCGGGGCCTACAAATAAGCTACTGGATTGATCAAGGAGAGATTTTCAGGCGAGAAGACCATGAAAAAAAGTAGAGAAACAGTACTAATTGCTTTACTATTAATACTTGTGAGTATATACAGGGTGTAATCCTTTTGTAGCCAATACAGTCATTACGTAAACATCATGTATTTCCATATGTGCTAGTTTTCTTCCTTTTTTTTTTTGCCTTTATAGTGGTTTATGCACTTTTAAAGGTTAAACTGTGAGATGACTACAAATCTTAGGTCACCACTCTACAAGACATAACATGAAACACTACTAGTTAACTGGTTGCCATAGTGACCACTACATCTTGTAACACAACAGCACATAATAAACATGAAATTAGCCAACAGGAAAGGGTAATTAGCTATATAAACTACAAAAGGATTAAAACTAAAACTAACTGCTTCTGGGGACAGAGTTGAAACCATTTGGTCTACATAGTATTATTTTGGAACATGAAAGTGGACCACATTAAAGTTCTATTATAATTGCCTATCATAGCACAATAATGTGTTATTTCCTTTTCAATAATGTATAGGCTCCAGGCACTCTTACTATACATAACGGAGTGGATGATATGACATTTAGTAGGAATGTAAAATTAAAAGAGTTAATTAACTCTTGGTAAAACATACAATATTACAACTGGTGAGGAGGATTTAAATGAATTGAGTCACCAACTACCAACATTTAACCAAAATTTAACAGCAGGGCAAAACCTGATCGTGAGTCAACCAAGAAAGAGTATACATCTGAGTCCACGTCATGTACGGAAATTAACAGTAGCATTTCTGTTACCAGAACTTTAGAAGAGCAGATTGTGACCTCAAAAGTCAACTTTTTATAAGGGTATACATTCTATAACAAAATATACGTATCTGATCCAGTATACGTATAATCCATAGGATTTAATGGAACACCAGCTGGCTATAATTATGATATCCATGCAATGCTTATGCATACGTGTGATGTGACATCAGCTCACAATGCATACATGTGAACATCAATCATGCGAAATTTCAAATGCATGTAAAATGTGTGGCAATTTGGTTGAGACATACACCAGTCACGCTGGTAAAAGTTGGGAAGTGACGTAGAGGATCACGTTTTATGCTTTGTGCTTTACAAACGTGTTGCAAATATTTAGAAATTCTTAATATGTACATTCGGAAAATTCATACTAGTACTGTTGAAGTTGATGGTACAGAGTCAGGCTAGTAAGTACAGTACTAACTAGGCTAGCTCATGTCACCACAAGCATGGCAAACCCAGCACTGAGCTCTATACGTAAAATAATGCCTTTTTAGCTACTAAGGAAACACTGCGACACTTAAATCTAACCTTCTAGAGGTTTGAATCTAGTAAAATCTTTCAAATTACAACTAACCTTGAATCTAGTTCTCCTGAATTTAAGAGAAAAGGCAATTTGGAATGAATGGGCTCCCTTGATATATATTAAATAATAATTTTAATCAATAAAATAAATAATAGCCGCCCGCCTGTATGGTATTTTTTGTCTGACTATGACGGGAAACAAGGACTTATATCATTTGTGTCATGATATTGTTTACACAACAAAACCACAGTGAAACACAATTGCCCTTATGAAAGTATAAGATGAACAGTACAAATGTGAATCATTTACAGGGGGTGTATCAAACTAAATTTATGGGAGACTTTTGTTTCAAATATTTAACTGTATTATACCTTGTTAGAGGAAAGTGTAGTCAAATTAGCAGCAATTTCTATGTCATGACATAAACTGGGTTCTGACAAACCATGTCATGGAATTTCTATAGCAATATATCACATGTCATGATCATGATAGTACACATGGCTAAAAATCCTTCGTGTAATGAGGCCGTAATAATTATGTACCCAATACAACATCTAGAATATCAAATAGGAAAAACAAGGATTAAATTGTAATACAGTTAACACTCAATATTAGGATACCCTGTTAACAAGACCATGATGACCGTCAGTGTCAAGCAGGTAACAAAATTAAGTTGTAGTGTACTTCATGACCTCATTAATCAGGACTGAGGCCATATTGTTTGGTACCATATGTGGCCCTATCAGTGAGGTTTCATTCTATCTCTGATAGTGGACGAAACAATAATGTCCAATGAAAAGACATGCATAGGGACACACGCACGCACACATAGGTACTTCAAATGTCCATAAACTCAATGTCTTGATCACTGGCTGGCTGCTAGTCAACAAATAAAGTATAACGCAATTCTAGAAGTATTCTGTTACACAAAATACACAATATCTGTTATCCTATACTGTGCTATATACATCATGGTTCCTAATTAAGTTTAAATGGCTCCACTCCCTATAAGACACCGACTCAAACTCCAAGGTAATATCTAAGGATACAAGTAATGCTTTCACACCTCAGATCATAGGAGCCGCCCGGGCTACATACATGTAGCCGGGCTACAACTGGGCAGTGATTATATAGACGTTGAAGCCGAGATCGATTGTGGGGATTGATAATTACGATGCAAGCAAGCTTACCTATCTAGGCCTTTAGTGAACTCCGTACTTTTCCATAAACAATTCAATAGCACTGATTAAAACATTAAACGCATGTAAATGAAATTCTCCATGATATTTCTAGGGTATGTCCGTTCATCGTAACTGAATGTAACCAGAACATACTAGCTGCTGACCCATAATCGAAAATTTTAGGTATGCATATATAATATATCCAGTGGCTGCACTCGTATTGGCTTGGGTGATTGATCACCCTGTACAGGCTATCAGCCTGATATGTTTTACATATTAGCTGTAACATGGGGCATTCGGGCTTCGCCTGATATGTATGCCCTCTGCCCTCGGGCAGTTGGACATACATATCAGGCAAAGCCCTCATGCCCATGTTACAACTATTACGTATACCATCATGCCATCAGTAATATATAGTGGAACCTTTCCAAGTGATTGTATTGCTAGACCTCAGCCACTGTTAATTTGGATTTAAAAAAATTTAAATGGCCTTAAGAAAAGAGGTGGTCTTATTAATGTGGCAGTAAAGTAAGTTGGGTTAACATGGTCGCTATAATAAGGTGGTCTTATTAAGGAGGCAATGGAGTACACCTTAAATTAGCTACGTGTTGAGGCTACTTGACGTGGCTACTCAGACAAGGTGATCTTATTACTGAAAGATGATTACTACACAAATAGCATTCTGACCAATAGAATCCTTTCGTAATCAGGTTCTAACCATATTAATTTTAACTTAAAAAAAAAAACAGGAAACAAAAAATCAACTAGCCATGATCTTAATGACAGCAAAAAATCAAGGAAACAGTATAATTAATAAAAACATTGACAGGATATTTACAATATTTTGTGTATTTAGTAATGTTAATTTTATATAAGTACAGAACTCAGCCACAAGTCAGTAATAAAAGATTAATTAGCCCCTCAATCCTATAAATTTCAAAAGCATAAAATTACTGAGACATGGTCATCCAACTCAAAGGCTTGATGTTACACAGTGACTGCTTAACCAGGTGCTATATAAAGTGGGACCCACATAATAAAGACATCTTGAGAGGTCAAACTAACCACTGTCCTCTCCTAGAAGAGTTATGTAGGCCATGTATTCTGCATTACATGCTGCAATTGGATATTTCCATTCCATACAGTTGTATTTCACACGAGTCTCAATGCATGGTTGTCAATGGAGCTCAGTGAATACTTCATGCATGCTTCAAGGATATGTATTTTGCTTTTGTAAGAGCCCCTTGGTGAATTCGAGAAATCACTGCTTTATGTACTTCACAAGGGCTCTTATAAAATAAGGTACATTTCCTCAAAGTGTACATGAAACATGATCTAGATATCTACTGAGCCCCAGTGCTTGCCAGGTTTGCATTGAGACTCACTGAAACACTATAATGATAGTAGCTTGCAACCTATGTCCTTTCTGTTCTGGTCACCTCCCAAGTACAAGCTTCCAAAAACAATGTTTCTTCCAAGAAACATAGTGGTAACAAGTACTATAAACAGTATCAACACATATTTGTTATCTCATTGGAGCTAACAGCTTCTCTGTACACAGTGCATAACATCTGTTTGACCTCAACATGTTAAGTCAGGGTGAGGAAAAAGATGATGGAACATGCTGTATGCAGATCAGGAAATAATACGTTAGAACTAAAATCACCAAGTGCAGGGTTTATTGATATCACTATAGTCACAAATACACACTCACACATACACGTACCAAGGCTCCATGTTTGAGTAGAGAAAATGCTACCTCCTTGTGTCCTCCTAAAGCAGCAAACATCAGCGGTGTAAATCCTTCTTTTGTACGATGTTCAATATTTGCCTTCCGTTCTAACAACAATTCAACAACATCCTGGTGTCCCTTCCAACATGCAAACGTCAATGGGCTATCCTTGTTACTATCCGATTCAACATTAATTTCCGCTCTGTGGTCCAGCAGCATTCTGGCCACTTCAATGTGACCTGCTAATGACGCAAACATCAGTGCAGTACAACCATCCTTAGTTCTGTGTTCAACATTTGTATTCCAAGACAACAATAGTTCTACAACTTTCTCGTTACCAAGGGTACAAGCCCATGTCAGGGCACTGTCCAAGGTTGTTTCTGTTGGTGTGTCCAGGTCTGCTCCGCGGTCCAGTAACATTCGCGCGGCATTCACATGTCCCTGGCTACATGCTTCAAGTAGTGGAGTGTTTCCCGCCTTGTTACGGTGGTTCACATTCGCTCCACTCTCTAGCAATAATTCAACGATGTCTTGCTTTCCTTGCCTGCACGCCAAGCTCAACATTTCATCTAGGCTTACGTCGTCTGGGACAGCAGGAAAGTAGTTCTCGCATCCAGCGCGTCTGATATTTCGCGGAGGCATACTCGGTGTCATACGCGCTTTATTTGGAACACCCTCATCCATTGCTATGCCGTTCGGACTCCTAAGTGTCCAGACATCTATTGGGTGAGAAGGCTTATTCACCAAACGAAAAGATAGCGTGATATTCGCCCAACTAGAGCACTTCTTTGACAATGAGGATACACTTCCGGGACAAATACGGATTGTACATTAAATTTCGTAATTTGAACTATTGCAAACGCACATTAAAAATAAATTAAGTTCAATCAGAAGCGCATTTTTCTAACACGCGCGCATAAGTTGTTATCCTCGAGGTGGTGAGGATCAGTAATAAAGATGCTTACAAGAATGGAGCAGTCGTTAAAGCTTGCGCGAAACTACTGCGCTGTTCAGGAAGAAGTATCCTACGTCTACCATAGGTATATAAAGACTTTGTACGCAGACAAACAAGCGTACCTTTTGACCAAGACCCAGAGGGTAGAAAACAGACCACCTTCTGTGGAAAGATTGCTAGAATCAATAGATGCACAAGATATGGTTGCACCATTTGAAAAAGCCGTACTAGAAGCTAAAGGGTTTGAAGCACAAGGCGAGTTTGTTATAACAAGGATTGGAAAAAGGAAGAAACGCAAAACGCCTCCCCAATATCGGTTCGCCTTAATGCAGAACTTTCTCAGGGTAGTTAGTTGTGCTTATTCTAAGCAGTATCCTCATCTATCTGAGCTTTTTATTGGTGATAAACCATTCATAACGTCTACCTGGGAGCGATATGGCTCTAAGGTCACTGTTCATGGCAAGCAGGCCAGTTTTCTAATGTCGAAGAAGCCTCTTTCTAGAATTTTTGATCACTCAACAGTAGAAGAGAGTGCCAAAGTTCAGCTGGAGTCGATGCATCCTAACCCACCATTTTTTGACTTGGCAGAAACTGAAGAAGCATTGCCACAAACCTACTTATCAGGTTTTACAGGGTCACCTCCGTTTCCTCACTTGCACACGATGGTCTTAGTGGACCTGTATAGCTGGCCTGCAGAACAAATAATCCAAAAGGCTTTGCTGTATCTCTTTACTCACCTAGTCACAGATTTAACTGAGAGACAGGGTAAAAGATTTGGTGATATCCTGGAAACACCGGTACCAGCACAGGCGATAATCGCTTGTGGCAAACGATTCCATTTTATTTGGTATCAGTTGAACACCCTTGATCTAGAGAATGATGATGGCATCAAAAATCTTGTCTACATAGACAGCCCTGGGTGGATGTACAAAAAGATTTTGAGTGACAAAAAAACAGATACTAAGTCTCTGACTAATATGAAGGAAAAGCCTGTAAAACTATTTATGGCACAATTGTTTGCCAAACCAGAATGATGTATGTATTAGTTGGTTTGTATAGGAGACATTTTACTAGTAAGCAATTATAGTGCGTTCTAATAAAAACTACTATGTTGTACAATGGGGAAGGTTAAATCATGCATCTTAACATCTCATGATCTTAATGATCTGTATTTCATCAGAACACTTCAGATTTCAGGTAGCTGTCTATCTAATCCAAAACAGCTAAGCTGTGAAAAAGGCATGGCCTTTCAAAATTGACAGGTATGAAAAGATGTGATGTCAAAGGTGGCATGTCATTTAATTTGTGATGTGACAAATCAATTGACAGGATAATCATAATGTCATTGCAGTCATTTCTTGGCTGCTACCTTTGATATCATTTTTTCACACTAGTCAATTTCTAAAGGCCACGTCCCTTTTGGATTAGATATAATTTCCTTTTGTATTAATTTTGTATATACAAGCACCAAAGCTGGCCTTTAGCAGCTGCAAGTTTAAGCTGGAGATTTCTACAGATAAACAGAAGAACTGGATTTTCACAACTGATCATGGCAATAGCTATGCATGTACGTTTTCGTCAATTTAGTACTTTGCATGAACCAAATACCAAGTCTCCAGTAGTTTGAGTAAAGCCCATAATTAATTATTCATGACAGGCTATCTGTGTACCCTAATAAAGCAACCACTCCACAGTTATAATGCATGTGTGTTTTGTGCAAATAGTGTGCAAACAGTACATACAACAAATTACATTGTGCAAGGGTATTAAGTATGTTAATTGTTACGCCACAATCAAATGTTTCATTTTCATCACTGTCTACTCTGGACGTAGCACAGTGACTTTGCCATGCTTTGATGTAAACATTCTTTGTAATCTTTGATAAAATGGATACTTTCTTAGCTGCATTCTAATGTCCTTCATGTACACACCGTACACAAAGGAATGAGATATCAGCCGACACCATTCTAAGGGAGAAAGTACCTGAAAAATGTACGCACGTGTACTTATTATAGCAGATGGAATATACGCTGTTATCAAAATTATGGTAACAGATCGTAAGATGTTTATAACACAATCGATGCCTCCCAGAATCAGAAGAGATAGAGTGGGCTTGGCTTGCATTCTAAGGTTGTGTAGCAGTCTTCGTATTCTGCTGATTTCATATGCATCACCATCTAACTTCAGCCTCTGTTGCAACTTCTTATTTGACTGTACAGTGGTGTAGTATAGGTAAGCATTAGTTAACAGCACTACTAATATTGAGGCAACCATTGGGAATATGAATACAGCAGATAACAGTGGGTTAATGGTTGTGACAAAAATTCCAAATGGTCTTACAAGTGACAGAGGTGACATGAATCCCACAGTGATAACATAGGCAGCCGTTATCAGCCACAAAGCAACAAGAAGCATGCAGGCTACTCTAGTTGTCATGATGTTTCTGTAACGATACGGATAATTGACACTGATAAAGCGATCAATAGCCAGAAGAACAAATATCGAACATGTTGCCTGTCTTGGAATTGTAAGGATAATAAAGAAGACACTAAAAGCCTTCCTATCTACTGGTATATCAAACAAGTAGAGCACCATTAGTAATATTTCAAGACCATATCTCCCAGTAGAAACTATGTCACTGAGCAATAAGTTGGCAACAAAGAGGTAATACTTTTTATGCAGTTGTTCATTCTTCCATATAACATGAATGATCACTGAGGAGGATGATGATGAATGGTGATACTATCATTAATGACAAAATCTTCAAATAAGTGGCATACACTGGTAAATCAGAGAACATGTCTTCACAGGATCTATTTGATGTGTTGATACAGATCTCCATTATTCCACTGAGAGGAGTTGCACTTGTAGAAGAAGATTCAGACACGGCACTTGTAGTTACAACTGCAGAAGTACTGTTGTTAGTAGTGTTTGTAAAATATAATTTAAAAGTGCCAATTGTTGGAATTCATTTGATAACAGACTTCTAGACTAATTCTCATAATCATCACAATTCTTATTATAATGTACATGGAATAGTGATCACATGCAGCTTACAACATGCATAGTATAAGAGGCTTTTAACTGCAGCATAAATATAATATTTTGATAAAAGCATCATAATTATAGACATAAATTATGCTGCATGCTACATTTGAACAGAGCATGTAGATGTCACATTGTTATGATGGATTTGACCTATATGCTATTTAAACACCATGAAGCTCGCTCATTCTGTTAAACACAAACTTCTGTTCTGTCTTTCTTGTAATGAATGCATCGGTGGATCTAGGAGACATTAATTGTTTGAGAGGCACAGGAGGCCTAAGGGAGGGTAAATATGTTTTATTTCACTATATTTCTCTCATAACTTTGGTTGGTATAGCTGATAAATGAACAGTCTAAACCTCAATAGCTATTTGGATAGCTTTCATCAGACCCTCTGTACTTGAAACTGAGTATTTTTTGACAGTTATTCAACTAAGCGTAATTGAAAAACATGAAAAATTGCTTTCTGAGATACTACCTGTTTGGTAAAATAAGGCAGCATTGTTATATCTGTTCTATTAGAGTAGTGACTGCTCTATTAGAGTATCTTAATTTTGACATAAAAACATTTTCCCTGATTCCTTCATACATAGTGTACAATTTGTGCTTTTAAAGTGTGAAATGCTATATAACCTTTTTACCCATTGAGTGCGAGGTGCGAATATTGTCAAGGAAGAGGAAAGGATGGATGAGGGGAGGCATCCCACAACCTCAGATCTAAGGAAGCACATTTATTAACATTTCTCATTGTATCATACTGCTAGATGTTGATAATACAAGACCTACCATCAACTGTGCTAAGTTTGAACAAGAGTTCAAAGGAATTATGCCATAATTCTGATTTCACACTTAGTTTTTTAGCATCATGATCTAGTCCCTGTCTCACATTCTCGCAGGTCCCTCCCTAGTGGGAAAGACTATTTTGCATACTGTACCTGTTGAAAATTATAGAATACTGGTACTGTAGGTTTACAGGACAACATTAATGGCTGGGACTCTTGTATACAAATACAGTGGTATTGGCTACACATGCACTGTACACTAAATCACTAGGCTTTCATATGAGTAAATTTATAATTTGTGTAATTATCAATTTCTCGTGAGTGTCCTTTCATCTGAAATATGTAGTACTTGTTTAAATTTTTGCAGTGAAACCAGCATTTTAGTCTAAATTGAGGGTGATAGATGATTGTTCTATTAGAGTACATTGAGATATTGGTTTTCTACATCATTTCCATGGACCATTTCAGCATTGCAAATTCCCAATCACCAGATGGTTGGTTGTACAGATATCAAAGCTTCTACTATGCAGGCTTGTGAAGCCTTTTAAATAACAAAGCTGCACAAGTTAACAGGTATAGTGGACAATTTTGGGCAAAATCTACAGCGAACATATTTTTAACATACATCATGCAATCTCTGTATGGTAATAATAATTTTAATACTACGATTTGTGTGTTATGTGTATACTGTATTGTATGTGCTAGGTATGTATGTTAGTGTGTGCTGTGGGTGATGTAGTGCGTGTTGTTTGTGTGTGAGTGTGAGTGTGTGAGTGTGTGTGTGAGAGTGTGTGTGTGTTTGTGTGCACATGTGTTTGTATGTTTGTGTGCATGTGATACAATACAATAGTAATCTGTCACCAAGTTTAGATCTAATGTGATCACTACTTAGAATCTTCTTTTTCTAGAAACTTTCAAACAACAGGCATATGTAATTAGCTGTATGTCACATTACAACTAATTTAAAAAGGTTATTGAATTACACTATAATAAAGCAGTCATGCAGATACAATAATAATACATGCATGTATTCAGCCAGGTGCAGCTACTACTCTCTATACTAAGCTGCATTACAAGAACATCATATTGATGGTACATTGCAGTGGCGGAGGAAGTAGTTCATATGAGGGGGGGCTGGGCTGACACCCAGACTTATTTCTATAGTTTGGTCGCAACCAACTGACAAGAGCTTTCCACCTCACCAGCTACCATTTCTAGCTGATAAACTACATAAAAATCCTTTCATAGCTCGCTACACACTGACTACTTTATTAGAGTGACTGCTCTATTAGAGTATCTCGATCTTTATCACGGGTTTTCAGCCCGACTCCAAGAAAGATAATTTCGGTGTGATATCATTCTGAGGGGGCCCCCCCTCAGCAGACCGAGGGGGGGGGGGGGGGGGGGGGGGGCTTTAGCCCCCTAGCCCCCCCCCCCCCCCCCCCCCTTTCCGCCGCCTATGGTACATTGTATATACTGGAACTGATGCAGACATGCATATATTATACATATTGACTATTATACCTAACCTATGTACATGGCTACAAACAGCTACTAGTGTGCTGATACAGCTACTTTGTGTGTTATGAGTGGATGGCTGATGATTATAGAGTTGTGCAAATTTCTTGTCACAGATTTTTTGAGTATCAGTATTAGCAAACTTTGTATCTGGCTAGACCAATACAAAGCCACAATGTAATGATTTAATTGTACCATACCAATATGGAATCTGCTGATATCAAGACACACGGTAGTGTGTCGTGCGGCCCAAGAAGCCGGCGTGCCACCCGTGAGTATATTAACAGGAAGAAAGAAAACGCAATTTTCACACCTATGTAGCTCTGTGATCCCTCACCCG
Organism: Dysidea avara; assembly: GCF_963678975.1. NCBI lineage: Eukaryota > Metazoa > Porifera > Demospongiae > Dictyoceratida > Dysideidae > Dysidea > Dysidea avara. Next base: position 50,469,420 of record NC_089272.1, on the reverse strand, counting down.
ATTGGAACCAAATTTGCTAGAGAGGTGCCGGCCAGTAAGGGGAGTCTACACACCAAATTTGAAGAAAATCGCTCCAGCCATTTCCGAGATACGAGTGAACAACATTTCATTTTAATTTCTTCGTTTTTTTCTTCTACTTCTTCATTTCGCACACTTCGCAAAATCCGCCATAAAACACGAATGCGTGCTCGGATTGGGCTGAAATTTGGCACACTTAAAGGGCTCATTAAGGTGGATCTGTGTACCAACTTTGGTTGGAATCCGATGAACATTCACGGAGTTATGACCGATTATTTGCGTAAAATAAGGTCGAAGGTCTGTCACGCCTACAGGGTAAACGCCTTTGAGGAATCAGTTGAAAATTGCTATGTAGATGGAGCAACCATTGTAGGAGTGTCTTTTTGTGGTATGAAAGGAATCGGGATAAAGACCACGGAGATATGACACAAAACCCGACCTGTGTCAAAATTACGCGTTACGCGATCGATTTTTATGGATAAAAAACTATTAGTTTTCGTGTCTATCAGGCAAACCGCTTAGAGCAATGAGCTGAAAATCAGTATGTAGCTGGAATAATCATCATAGAAAGTCCTTGCAGTAGTACAGAAGAATTGGATTACAAACCACTGAGTTATGGTTCGAAAGGAAACTACGTGTAGCAAATGCGAGATCGAGATACTCTAATAGAACAGTCACCCTAATAAAGCATTCAGCTGCATTTATAATTTACTCAAATATATTACATTGCAAATTATTCTGTAGGGAATTCAGTTACAAACAAGTCACCCTGTAGTCAGATCAGCCAGAAGAAGGTACCTAATAGAGAGTTCAGCTACAAAGAAACCATTATGTAGAGAGTTCAGCTCAAACAAATTGCCCTGTAAAGAGATCAGCTAGAAGAAGTTACCTTGTAGAGAGTTCAGTTACAAAGAAACAATCATCCAAAGTGTTCAGCTACAAACAAATCACCCAGTAGAAAGTTCCGCTATGAACAGATCACACTGTAGAGAGTTCAGTTAGAAACAAGTCATGTTGTAGAGAGATCAAGTAACCTTGTAGAGAGTTCAGCTACAAAGAAACCACCATGTACGAGAGTTCAGCTGCAAACAAATCACCTGTAGAGAGTTCAGCAGGAACAAGTCACCCTGTACAGAGATCAGCTAGAAACAAGTCACCCTGTAGAGAATTCAGCTACAAACAAATCACCCTGTAGAAAGATCAGGTAGAAGAAGTTACCTTGTAGAGAGTTCAGCTGCAAACAAATCCCCTGTAGAGAGTTCAGCTAGAAACAAGTCACCCTGTAGAGAGATCAGCTAGAAACAAGTCACCCTGTAGAGAGTTCAGCTAGAAGAAGTCACATTGTAGAGAGTTCAGCTACAAAGAAACTACCATGTAGAGAGTTCAGCTGCAAACAAATCACCCTGTAGAGAACTCAGCTACAAACAAATCGCCCTGTAGAAAGATCAGCTAGAAGGAGTTACCTTGTAGGGAGTTCAGCTACGAACAGATCACCCTGTAGAGAGTTCAGCTACAAACAAATCACACTGTAGAGAGTTCAATTACAAAGAAACCACAATGTAGAGAGTTCAGCTGCAAAAAAATCAATCACTCTGTAGAGAGTTCAGCTAGAAAAAGTCACCTTGTAGAGAGTTCAGCTGCAAATAAATCACCCTGTAGAGAATTCAGCTACAAACAAATCACCCTGTAGAAAGATCAGCTAGAAGAAGTTACCTTGTAGAGAGTTCAGCTACAAAGAAACCACCATGTAGAGAGTTCAGCTGCAAACAAATCACCTGTAGAGAGTTCAGCTAGAAACAAGTCACCCTGTAGAGAGATCAGCTAGAAAAAAGTCACCCTGTAGAGAGTTCAGCTAGAAGAAGTCACATTGTAGAGAGTTCAGCTACAAAGAAACTACCATGTAGAGAGTTCAGCTGCAAACAAACACCCTGTAGAGAACTCAGCTACAAACAAATTGCCCTGTAGATAGATCAGCTAGAAGAAGTTACCTTGTAGGGAGTTCAGCTACAAACAAATCACCCTGTAGAGAGTTCAGCTACAATGAAATCATCATGTAGAGAGTTCAGCTGCAAACAAATCATCCTGTAGAGAGTTCAGCTATGAAAAGATCACCCTGTAGAGAGTTCAGCTAGAATAAGTCACCTTTTAGAGAGTTCAGCTACAAAGCTACCACCATGTAGAGAGTTCAGCTGCAAAAAAAAAATCAATCACTCTGTAGAGAGTTCAGCTAGAAGAAATCACCTTGTAGAGAGTTCAGCTGCAAATAAATCACCCTGTAGAGAATTCAGCTACAAACAAATCACCCTGTAGAAAGATCAGCTAGAAGAAGTTACCTTGTAGAGAGTTCAGCTACAAAGAAACCAGAGTTCAGCTGCAAACAAATCACCTGTAGAGAGTTCAGCTAGAAACAAGTCACCCTGTAGAGAGATCAGCTAGAAACAAGTCACCCTGTAGAGAGTTCAGCTAGAAGAAGTCACATTGTAGAGAGTTCAGTTACAATGAAACTCCCATGTAGAGAGTTCAGCTGCAAACAAATCACCCTGTAGGGAACTCAGCTACAAACAAATATGCCCTGTAAAAAGATCAGCTAGAAGAAGTTACCTTGTAGAGAGTTCAGCTACAAAGAAACCAGAGTTCAGCTGCAAACAAATCGAGAGTTCAGCTAGAAACAAGTCACCTTGTAGAGAGATCAGCTAGAAACAAGTCACCCTGTAGAGAGTTCAGCTAGAAGAAGTCACATTATAGAGAGTTCAGTTACAATGAAACTCCCAGTTCAGCTGCAAACAAATCACCCTGTAGAGAACTCAGCTCCAAACAAATATGCCCTGTAAAAAGATCAGCTAGAAGAAGTTACCTTGTAGAGAGTTCAGCTACAACAAAACTACCATGTAGAGAGTTCAGCTGCAAAGAAATCACCCTGTAGAAAATTCAGCCACAGACAAATTGCCCTGTAGAAAAATAAGTTAGAAGAAGTCACCTTGTAGAGAATTCAGCTACAAAGAAACCATTCTGTAAAGAGCTCAGCTGCAAACAAATCACCTGTACAGAATTCAGCTACAAACAAATCACCCTGTAGAGAGATCAGCTAGAAGAATTACCTTGTAGAGAGTTCAGTTACAAAGAAACCACCATGTGGAGAATTCAGCTACAAACTGTTGACCTTGTAGAGAGTTAAGCTACAAACAATTCACCCTGTTCAGAGATTAGTTAGAAGAAGTTTTCTTGTAGAGAGTTCAGCTACAAACAAATCACCATGTAGAAAGATCAGGTAGAAGAAGTTACCTTGTAGATAGTTCAGCTACAAACAATCACCCTGTAGAAAGATCAGGTAGAAGAAGCTACCTTGTAGGTAGTTCAGCTACAAACAAATCACCCTGTAGAAAGATCAGCTAGAAGAAGTTACCTTGTAGAGAGTTCAGCTACAAAGAGATCGCCATGTAGAGAGTTCAGCTGCAAACAAATCACCCTGTAGAAAGATCAGATAGAAGAAGTTACCTTGTAGAGAGTTCAGTTACAAAGAAACCACCATGTAGAGAGTTCAGCTACACCTTGTCAGTAGAGACATCAGCTAGTAGAAGTTACCTTGTAGATAGTTCAGCTACAAACAATTCACCCTGTTCAGAGGTCAGTTAGAAGAAGTTTTCTTGTAGAAAGTTCAGCTACAAACAAATCACCCTGTAGAAAGATCAGCTAAACGAAGTTAACTTGTAGAGAGTTCAGTTACAAAGAAATCACCATGTAGAGAATTCAGCTACAAACTAGTGACACTGTAGAGACATCAGCTGGAAGCAGTTACCTTGTAGAAAATTCAGCTACAAAGAAACCATTCTGTAAAGCGCTCAGCTGCAAACAAATCACCCATACAGAATTCAGCTACAAACTAATCACCCTGTAGAGAGATCAGCTAGAAGAAGTTACCTTGTAGATAGTTCAGCTACAAACAAATCACCCTGTAGAGAGATCAGCTAGAAGAAGTTACCTTGTAGATAGTTCAGCTACAAACAAATCACCCTGTAGAAAGATCAGCTAGAAGAAGTTACCTTGTAGAGAGTTCAGCTACAAAGAAACCACCATGTAGAGAGTTCAGCTGCAAACAAATCACCATGTAAAAAATTCAGATACAAACAAATCGCCCTGTAGAGAGATCACCTAGAAGAATTTACTTTGTAGAGAGTTCAGCTACAAAGAAACCATCATGTAGAGAGTGTAGCCACGAACAAATCACCTGTAGAGAGTTCAGCTACAAACAATTCACCCTGTACAGAGATCAACTAGAAGAAATGACCTTGTGGAGAGTTCAGCTACAAACAAATCACCTGTAGAGAGAAGAAGTCACCTTGTAGAGAGTTCAGCTACACCATGTAGAGAGTTCAGCTGCATACAAATCACCCTGTAAAGAATTCAGCTACAAACAAATCACCCTGTAGAGAGATCAACTAGAAGAAGTTACCTTGTAGATAGTTCAGCTACAAACAAATCACCCTGTAGAAAGATCAGCTAGAAGAAGTCACCTTGTAGAGAGTTCAGCTACAAAGAAACCACCATGTAGAGAGTTCAGCTGCAAACAAATCACTATGTAAAAAATTCAGATGCAAACAAATCGCCCTGTAGAGAGATCACCTAGAAGAATTTACTTTGTAGAGAGTTCAGCTACAAAGAAACCATCATGTAGAGAGTTCAGCTGCAAACAAATCACCTGTACAGAATTCAGCTACAAACAAGTGATCCTGTAGAGAGATCAGCTAGAAGAAGTTACCTTGTAGATTGTTCAGCTACAAGCAATTCACCTTGTAGAGAGAGCAGCTAGAAGAAGTCACGTTGTAGAGTGTTCAGTTACAAAGAAATCACCATGTAGATTTCTGTAATAAATATATGTATTATATTATATAATTTGTACATTTATTGATAAAATCAGAAATATTTAAAGTATGCATCTGCTTCATCTTTTCTTCTTCCTGTAGAAAAGAAAAAAATAGGTTTGAAAAGCCCCAAAGCTGGCCATAGGCCGGCTTTGGGGCATACAAATACAAAAAGAAGTGAAATCTAATCCAAAACAGCCAAGCTGTAAAAAAGTGTGCGGCCCTCAAAAAGGCTATGGTGAAAAATGATGTGAAATCCAAGGTGGCGGCCAAGAAATGGCTGTGATGGTAGGTTAATGGTAAAAAATTTAATAACGACAATTCAGGTGAATTTTGTGTCAAGACCAAGCGGCACAGTAATTCACTTGAATTGTTATTAAAATTTTTACCATTAACCTACCATCACAGCCATTTCTTGGCCGCCACCTTGGATTTCACATCTTTTTTCACCATAGCCTTTTTGAGGGCCGCATGCACACTTTTTTACAGCTTGGCTGTTTTGGATTAGATATATTTATCTTATCACTTCAACTTTTACGCATTATGTGAGACATGAACATTTGGCATTTGCTTGGTTAGTAGTACAAGGTACCCATTGATGGGTTAGTCTCGCGTGGCCAGACCCGGCGCTATTTTCAGTGTATTGGGTGGGGAAAAAAGGGTTAGGGTTTTTTCCCCACCCAATACACGGAAAAAAGCGGTCTGGCCACGCGAGACTATTTATGGGTGGGCTGCTTCACCAGGTCAACTGGTCCCCATTTACCACTAGTAGGCTAGAGCAAGTTTCTTACAGAAGCAACAAAAACAACAACAACTGGGCTTGCACCTGTCATCCATTACGTTACGCACATGTAAATAAAATTTAGTATGTAAACAATTAGCTACTGTGAAGTCTGTACACCAGCATTTTAAATTCATTTACAGCGGCTACTCCCCAATTAATTTGTAGACAGACTGGTAGCTACTGTAGTGGCATAGCAGATCTACAATTAATGATTATTACTGGTGTGGTATTAAATGTCATCATGTGTAATTTCAGTGCAGTCATTGAGACCAGTGAGAGTCTGTAAGATGGCCATTGTACAGTATGTGCAGTTTTGAAGACCACATTATTATTAACCATAGGCGGTGGTGACGGGGGGCCAGGGGGGCCATGACCCCCCATTTTTTTGGGACACTGTTTGCAAGAAAGATCGAGATACTCTAATAGAACAGTCAGGATCTGGATACTCTAATAGAGCAGTGCCAGTATTCAGAGAAGCAGTGTAGCAAATTACTTAGCTACGTATGTGTAGTTATAAATAAGGAGATGTAATTGGTGGAGAGCAGTTATTGTCAGCAAGTTGTGACCTTTTTTTTTTCTTTTGGTCTTTAACTTATAGCTGGTCTGGCCCCAGGGGCGGATCCAGGGGGGGGACTTTGGGGGCTGAAGTCCCCCCCTTCACTTGATCAATATGCTGAGTATTATAATGAAATTTTGTCTTAGCATAATTGTATGATCACTAATAATACAAATACTCATAAAACCACCTTATAAACATCTTTCCAAGGTATTATCAGTGGATTTATGCTAAAGTTTATGCAACAAGGACCCGGATCAGCATTGGAGGTGTACAAGATCGAGATACTCTAATAGAGCAGTCAGCTAACTACTGTATTAATAGAACATTCACTGGAAACATGTAGTTGGTTCTGTTATGGAATTTTTCAAATCTGCCTGCACCTATACATACAATGAAGTGTATTGGTCTGTTTAAAGGGCTTCATTCATCTACTTGTGTAGTTAATATGTATGGCAATACTTAATTCAGGTACACAATATCCATTGAAAATGCTCTCAGATTCAATCTTGTGTTGTTCAAATTTCAAAATTTTCCACTTTCAACATTCTTATTCTAACATGCACCTATTCAGTGTTGTGCAATTGTGAGAGGGGTGCATCATGTACTTAGTTGTCTGTACCTACCCAAACTTTTCCATTAGCAAAATGTTTCAGAGAGCCATACTTATAATCTAAAGGCAGTATATAAAGTATCTACAGGTATGAATTTTATGTGGAAATGTCTCCAAATTGCAGTATTTTAGCATCTATTTTTCAAATTTTTCCTGGGGGGGCATGCCCCCAGACCCCGCATGCTTTGCATGCTGGGAAGTGTGCTTCACACACCTTTACCCAAGAGATTAGTACCTTGAGTTAGCCCCCCCCTTTTATAAATCCTAGATCCGCCCCTGGGCCCCCTCACTCTTTGGCCTCCTCCACCGCCCCTGTTATTAACCCTTTAACATCCTGACATTGCCAAACTCTAAAACAGCATGCAGATTTTTAGAGGACATTCCCTCGATTTTCTCAGCAGTTGTAATGGTATCCATAAGCATATTAGCAAAAATGCCAAAGAGCAAGTAGAAGTGTAATAAGAGGTACTGTATGTAGCTACAATCTGTAGATCTTAAACTCTTAATAAAATAGCCAACTAAACTGGATTGTCCAAAGGATTTTATCAGGCTCTGCTTAATCTTCTAGTAATAAAGTGCATGAAGTGATCATGAGTGAACTGTATGGAAGTGAATGTCTTTATTTTTATGCAATACTCTGCCAAACATGAATGTGTGACCCCTAGCCCATTATATCAGGGTGAAAACTCTTTGCACCAATACATAAAATACAACTAGTACGTACTCCTCATTGCATGGTGCTTTTATGAAAGCATTACACAATGATGTGTCTAAATATAATGTTATAGTATTTTGCTGCAGCTTGATGCTAAAGTTGCAACGAAGTTTTTAACTATAATTCTTGCATACTTTAAAGCACAGTTAAATGTACCATTACAAGCTTTTTACTATTTAGCTAGTATTGAAAACCTGTATGTGGGATAGAGCTGTTTGGTATGTTATATGCAGAGGAAGAACTCATATATACGTGCTCAATATTCTAGTCGAACAATAATTTATTTTACAATGTGAAACTCATATAATAAATATGAGTCAGTGCTCCTAGGGCAGGACTATAACCCACAGGAGGCTGTATTATGCCTCACAGGTGAACCACCGCGACCATCACCCGGCCACTATGTGAGACATGAACAGTTGGGATTTGCTTTCCTATTGACGTACAACTGGGTGGGCTGCTTTCCAAGTTGATACCATGTCACCTGGTCCTCATGCATTTAAACAGCTGGGTAGACTGGAACAATGTGCGTAACCAAGTAAACAACACAGAAGCAGGCATCGAACCTGGAACCTTTCGATTTACTAGGCCGATGCTCTAGTAAATGACTATGCTATATACCTCACACACACACACACACACATGTACACACTTGTACATACACGCATGCACACACGCATGCACACATGCAAACACGCACGCATGTATATACGCACATGCACACACACACACACACACACACACACACACACACACACACACACACACACACATACACAATAAATCACATATACACCCATGAAGGTGAGCAATTTGGAAAACTGTAATAATAAACTATTAGGGGTGACAGAAACTTCTACAGTGCACCTTCAAGAACTACACAGATGGACATGATCACCTTGATCATGTTTGTGTGTCCGTGATTTGAATTGAAGTATATAGCACAAAATTCTATAAGTTATTGAACAAATGTCTAAATGCCGGGATACAGAATGCGAGAGTAATGTGGTTGTATACTGTATATACATGAAGCATTTGTGAAGGGCTTGAGAATCCCTGGGAGCATATATGGGTCAGGAAATACAGTTTCTAGAGGCTACAACCACGTGCACATCATGTCATCAATTCCACCAGGATTAATTTACAATCATAAATAGGAGAATTTAATTCTAGCCTCCATCTATTAGCTTAAAGTGTTATAGTTAAGGTGGTAAAAGTTATAATTACACTGTCTGGAGTTAGAGCAACCCATAATTATATCTCAAGCAAATGTTACTAAACCAGGTGTGCACTCACAGTTGGCCACACAGTTGATGCACATCTGTTTTTACAGTGGAGGTATAGACTTATTTACCTCTGCTACTGCGAGCTCCAACATATTATTACTTTTTCAAAGTACTTTTTTTTCACATACTTACTTGTCTGAGTGAGACCAAATGATCAGTTTCCCCCAATACACTGTGAAAAAAAGTGATGCCTGTCAAACAAAGCAGATGCACAAATTTTCCATCAATGGCTGATATATATATACCTTTCATCTTTCATTTGAGTATAATAGTATGTCTACCATGAAACCTCACTTAGTAGACACCTCGTGACTCCATGACCATATCAATCAGACCACCTTATTAATAAGACCACCTCATTAATAAGACTACTCATGATCATGTCAAGTAGTTCCCAAACATAGCTAAGGTGGACTTTATGACCATAATATTAGACCACCTCACAGGGCCGCCCAGAGAAATTAAGGGGCCCAGGGCAAAGAGTTAAAGTGGGGCCCTTGACCAAGTTGTAAGGTGAAGACCAAAAAAAAAAAAAGGTCACAACCTGCTGGAAATGACAATAACTACCCATCACCAACCGTATCTCCTTATCTATAAGCTTGCTACACTGCTCCCTGAAGAATACTGTGACTGCTCTATTAGAGTATTTAGATCTGACTGCTCTATTAGAGTATATCGATCTTTTAAACAGGTATTCAGGGGGCCCTTCATGGGGCCTCCTGGGGCCCCTTTCAGGCTGGGGCCCGGGGCAAAATGCCCCAGTTGTCCCCCCCTGTGGGCGGCCCTGCCACCTCATTTTAATGACCAAGTATGTAGGTCTCAAACATAGCTAATGTGGACTTTATGCATGTCCTCATTAATAAGACCACCTTATGATCATGTCAAGTAGTTCCCAAATGTAGCTAAGGTGGACTCTATAATCTTAATATAAGACCACCTCATTAAAGTGATCTTGTCAAATAGGTCTCAATACAGCTAAAGCACACTCAGACCATCTCATTATAGTGACCATCTCAAGACAGTATAGTATAAGATCGCAAACAAAGCACATCATGACCACTTCCCATTTAGCTATATAATCACTGAGACCATACCCTAGTTATAGACTACAGTCAGTTATTATGTAGATGGATGCCCTTCTACTCAGCTATCTTGTATAGCTTGCCATATGTGTAATTTAAACCAAAATTAATGTACAGCTGTAGTTACTATATATACAGTTATAACATACCATTTAATTGTCATCAGATACATTACTACATTCATAGACATAAAGTTTAGCTATTAATTATATACTCTGCTGCCCTTGCATATAATTTGCAGTACTTATAAGTATTTACTTAAATGGTTGTAACTTACACATGTGATATGGTGAAGTACTGACAGTATATGTATATTGTGTGATATAAATGGTAATATTGTCATGAGATAATCATTGACTAGCCTCATACCTGTAGAAACAATCTCTTGTGATTTCTATAGGATAGCTTTGCTGGATAACCTTACTTGGTAGGCATGAATCCATCTATATGCTTGCTATATAGCTACCTCTATGAATATTTACTGTTAACCAGGAAAAATGATCTAAATGCATATTGACACCATTACAAGTTAATGGTACAATGAATAAAATTTAATTATATATTCTCACTAGTGATCTCACGCACAATTCAAACACACTGTGGAATTATGTACCTACCACCATGAATATTTACTGGTAGTTATCCAGGAAAATGTATTGATATAATGACACCATTATGGGCTAATGGTATAATGAATTCTCAACTACTGCTCTCATACATTTATCACTATAATGGCCATACTTTTTTAATTGAAGAATTTTGTACAGTACCAAACTTCCCACCACGTATTTAACACCTTGAAATATTTTGCTGCACTGATGTCACTAACTGGCATTAACTAGAACTTCAGAAAAAGCCTAGTTCTACAACAATAACAACAACATAATACCCATTGATTGATAAACTATGCATACGTACAATAAAAAAACTGTACAATATGTTTACACTGAGGCGTTGGTCTTAATCACATATTGTACACAATTTACTACTCATGCATACAAGTGCAACAACTGTTGGCTATTGATTTTGAGTCCATTAAAAATTATGTGTACACCAAAGAAGTTACACATACAAATACATGTATAAGTGAATTAATATGATTGTAATATGTTATGTAGACGCTTTGTAGAAATGTTAGACATCCGTTGCCAAGTTTGTAATTCTGCTTCCTAAGGTATCTGAATTGTAGTTACTACTGGGGCTCCGTCTCTCCTACAAGATACAAAAGAAAGATTATTAATATAATGCATTTCTTCACAAATCACAAATAATATAATAAAGATTATCTCAGTATAGTATGACCTATCTAATTGATGAGTAGCACATCGTACAGTTGTGATATACGTATAAACATGCAGTGTCTTTACTACTACATAATCTAATTGATAATGTATACAGTGTATTGATTAGTAGCAGATGCAGTGTGCATTTATTGGGGAACTGATACACGCACACACATAATGTGGTTGGAGGGTATAGTGCTTAAACATGGCTTTAATGAGGCGAAGAGGTATAAACTTTCAAGTGATCATGCGACATATAGTTATGTAATCAAATGTAATCAGATATGGGGATCATTAATATTGCTACAACCCCCAGTGTTCACACTCAATGGTTTTTAAATGAATAATAACTGCATGTAGCTCTGTATGTGCAACAAAGAAATTAGGCTATAGTTGTGTAATCCATTAATGGAAATACACCCTTTTGATACAGAGCTCACATGAAGGCACACATGTAAACACGCTCACATGCACACATAGACACAAATATTCACACAAAGCATACACATGCCACACCTTTGCACACGTACTTACAGACACACAAACACCAAATATAGTTACACTAAGTCACTGCAATCAACTTACTCTTGATGTAGAGGCTGGAATTGACTCAGATGAGGGAGACCAGTGTTTAGTATAACTGCCAACATGACTACCTGACCCGTAGCTGATTACTGTTGCACTACTGAACATTTGATTATGAGCCATTGGCATAGGTACAAATCCATTTGACCTGCAGGGTTGTGATAGACTAGCAGATCGGTTTGGATGATTAGATGATGAATAGCTGATTGTTGATGCAGTATGTGTATTTTTGGCCTGTAAACTAAGTGATCTCTCCACTGGGTTGTTAGGTGGTAAGATATCTGAACCACTGTTGAAATGATGTGGCAAATGTCTCTCATAACGGCTGACAAAGTCCATTTCACTGTTAGTATAAACAATGATATTATAAGCATACATCATTAGATTTAGTAGCTACACTTATACTGTTGTACAAATACAAGGTAAAATGAGGAATTGTATGTAGCTGGAGGTCGTAGAAGTAAACAAGGGAGGTCGTCTACACCTGAAGATACTGTACACTAGTGGACATTTAATCCCTAATAAGTTTTACTTCATATAGACTGAATTATGGATTAAATGTTCACTAGTATATCTTCACGTGTAGGTGACCTCCCTACTTTTCTAAAATCCATAATTAAAGTTTCTTGTACTTGTTTGTTTATTTTCTTTGCAACACTATTATGACTGGTGAATCAATGTATATTGAAAGAATGGTGCCAGGCTTATTGCTTTCATCTGAATGTGTGCTCCAACTATCAATCACTGAAAAAACGAACTAGCCAATACGCTTCGTTTTCAGCTATGTCCAGCCCTTTACTTAGGGTTACAAACAAAAAGCACAATTAGAAGCACCTCTGCAATCAATCTGGTCACTATGGAAAACTCGGATGATTTCCATTACAAATGTTGGGAAGCCATCATGTGCTACAGCAAATCAATACCTTGAGCTGCCAGCGAAGAGAAATGGGACACAAAGGACACAGGTAAGTTCATGATGCATGCATTGTACATACAGAGAAAAAGTGAACCATTGCGATCACAAATATAAACACTTTGTTAAAAATTTGTAACTTACTCTGTGTCCATCACTTGAATTTCTTTTCTTTCAATGGAAATCACAGAGTTGCTGATTTCTGCATGAACAAGACATTGTCATTAATATCACAGTTGCTTGACCAAACAAACTATACAGTAATACCTTCAATACCCTCTGGAGTAACGAAATACATCTGACCTTTAATACAGGATCAGGTCTGGCTTTGTGGTCTTTGTGGACAGGGGCCGGGATGTAAAGTTACGTACAATTTGCACTAGCACATGAAATGGGCTATACAAAATAGATTCTGCTGCCTGTGTAGCTGGTAAATGTTTTATTCTTACATATGCATTGGCTATTGCAATGTCATTTGATCACAGTTATTTATGTACTGTGCTAACTAAAACCCAGCTCTCTTGTAGAAGATAGCAGGAAGCACATAGTTGTTACTACCAATATGGCTTGGTAATTAAATTTCTGTATGCGTCGTTGACAAATGATAAAAATATAATCTGGTCTCTCACACATATTTAAATAGTACACTTGGTTGATAGACAAAGACAAACTCTTGACGGCATGTACCTAATCTATTGTGGGAAAGTTAAGTTGGTCAATCGATGGGAACGTTCTTTTTTTGTAAAGCCATTAATAAATTCATTGTTTATTCAATTGATTGGTCACTTTCCTTCACTGATCTATTAATGTCTCATGAATTCCTACTATCACCATTATAGCAGAACAAAGTCACGTTTCACAATTTCACAATAATATACTTACGATGCTTTGTCATTCTTTTCTTGTTACACAAGTAGCAGATGAACAAGGTAGCCACAACAATGACAGCAACGATGACAAGTCCTCCCACTACTCCAGCAATGATGTAGTAAACAGTCAGATCTGCAGAAAACATTTTAACATTAGTTGTCCCTAGATATACCACACTGTGTTTGCCCTAATAAGGTATGCAACAGACTAATAACACTTATAGTACATGTAGTTGACAATGAATTTATTTGCTGGTGGTTCTCAATGGTATCAACTTGTTTTCAGTTTGAGACTAGTCTTTCCACATGTGCAGTATTGGGTGACTTGGCTGGCTTATGATTTAACTAAACTGTTATATTACAAACTAGTTGTATTGTGTTTCATTTGTCAGTAGTAGGATGGTATAGTTTATGTACTACATTGACAATTGCTCACTTTTTTCTGTTGGTACATCCGCAAAGAGATCAGCATATCAGATAAAAAGGGAAAAGACAAAGTTATCACAAACATACATATCCTTGTAACCTGTAATGCAAACATTGCTATAGGGTGCGTTACTACAGGTGGCTAAAGTTACTATAATGTCTTGTATGACCACAGACATGCATACTTAGTGAGGTAGGAGTAATAAATTAAAGTTTTTCTCTAATGGTGTTTTACCTGTTGTGATAGCATCTGACATTTCGCTGTATGGCCCCACACCAATGTCGTTCTCTGCGGCTACAGTAAATGAATATGTTGAATCACTTTCTAGTCCATCAATTGTTAACAAAACAGTGCTTGAATAAGCTGTGGCAGTAATTGTTCTCGTCTCTTTACCATCTCCAGTAATGTTAACTCTGAATTGTTTGATTCCTCCTGTACCTAAGAACTCAAACATGAGACTCACTGTGATAGAGCCAGTTGTGATTTCAGATGATACAGGCTTGCTTGGCTGGCCTGGAACAGCTACAGAAACAAGAAGTTACAATAACAGTCTTTACAGGACAATAAAGTAGAGCTACCTTCTCGTACTGTAAAAGTTCCTGGAAATTTGAAAACACCTCTTCCTAGCATATTCTCAACAATGACTCGAAATTCATATTCTTCTTTTGGTGGTAGGATTAAGGGAGTGTATCTTCCTGCAGTCACATCTAATCCTGGAGCATTCAGACTAGTCCATACTACAAACAATTATACATAGCAATCAAAACAACATTTTATTGCAAATGTACATACATTACACAAACATGGGAAGTTAATTTAATGCAAATAAGAAATGTCTTACTTTCAGGAGGATCACTATTTACTACACTGTACTCAATTGAAAAGCTAGTGATCTCATGGCCCCCATCATAGTCAAGGCTCCATTTAAATTCCACAGCAGCAATGTTCTCAGACTCAGAGGCAACAAGGGAACTGAGTGATGGAACTATTGTAAAAGATGTCATGAAATATATAAGACACGTTATGTTTATTGTACCTGTGGGTATGGTACTGAATTTTACACTTTGAGTAGATTTACTGGACCCAGCTTCATTATAGGCAGCTGCAGAAACTGTATAGTCATTACCAGGGAGTAAGTCTGTAAATGAGAATCTTGTCTGATTGTTGGGTACATTTATTGTCCGCTCTTCCTGTGGCTCTGATGAAGTACGTACTATGGTAATAATATATTTATCAACTGGATGTGTAGCATCAGCTATGGTTGGTTTCTGCCACACTACTGTAAATGTACGCTGGCCCGCTGATCTTGTACCCTCAAATTCTTCAGGAGCATTTGGAGGACCTGTTAACACATACAGTATCAGTTAAGTGTTGAGGTATACCCTTATCATAAGGGTGGCACATTACACACTCTCTATATATCCGCATTGTGTTGCTTTTATTTACATGAAGAAGAGCCCTTCCATAACTGACCATATCATGTAAGTAGTTTCCGCAAACACTTTATTTATCTACTAGGAAATTGTGCATGCATTAGTACCAATAATGTCATCTTGTGTACAGGTAATATAGACACATCTTGTTCAAGTACCATGTACAATAAAACAAGTTAGAAACTATACACAATTGAAACAGTTATTTATTTATTAGCCTGCCATAAAAACCACCATCTTCAGTATTTCACATAAGAATTATTATTTTCTTTAAAACTAGAGCATTATACTGATATGCAGGAAGGTACATGTATATCAGTAGTCACTCAGTATAGAATTTACTGTCTATATGCTGAACAATTATGGTTAAATGCCAAAATTCACCACAGACTAGAGTTCCCATTAGATTGGCTATTAAGGGCATGTGGTCTCATTAGGTCTAGTATTCTGATGTAATGTATAGTAACCATTAGGATAAACAGGTATAGTTTTAGATCATGGATAGTAATGAGATGATCAAATAATCACACACTCAACTTGTCCATACCCCTCCACCATGTTTTAGTCCTGTTGCAACTTTGGGGACACTAAGTAGCTAGACAGTGGGTCTATGTGGTGGTAAACATGTTTAATGACTCAAATAAAACAATGAGTAGGTTCAAATGCGAAGTTAAACATTCTGTTTATTATTGGTCACTGTGATAAATGAACCATGCAATCATCACTTCTACCATTTGAAGTTATTCAAAGTAAAGTTCAATGCATAATGCTTAGATACATGTTGATTTGTTATGGTACTTACTGATAACAGTTAATTGGATGACTTCAGAAACATTTCCAAGTGCGTTTAAAACAGTGCAAGAGAATTGTCCATTGTCCTCATCAGAAGTCATGCTGATCATCAAGCTACCATTATCAGCTATTTGGTATCTGTCTGAATAGGTTGAGTCAATCTTTGTTGGCATTCCGTTGTGGTCGATCTTTGTCCATTGGCGTTCTCCAAGAGGAATGGCCTCATAGGCACAAACTATTTCTACACTCCTTCCAATAGCTACCGTTGTGTTTTGTGGGGGCATTGTAAACTCAGGAAATCCTACAAAATTGAGATAAGAATATCATAACTGCCACATTAAAAGTGTAATACTATTGCAATTAGATTGGAATTCAGAATATAATATGATCATTAATATGTGTACCATGTACCACATTTGAATGTGTATGTGTTTAATTTAGCAACTAATAACTTACCGGTGACGTTAAGGTTAGTTGTACTGATCATACTATCTGCCCGATTGGTAGCCATACAAGAGTATGACTTGGAATTATCCTCAAACTTGGTGTCGTTGATGACTAGAGAACCATTCTCATAAGAAGCCAGTCGTGAGCTGTTCAAGCTCTCCACATCTACTCCCCCCACTCTCCAGGATATAGTAGGAGTATTAATGCCCATTGCCTTACAGGTTAGAATGGTTTGCCCCTGTGATCTAACATTTGTCGTAGTAGCCGGACGGACTGTGAACTTGGGAAAGGCTAACAAAAAGAAGAAAAGGATAAACAAAGTAAATATTGCTTTAAACTGAGATATTGAGAAATTCTCAACTATCATTATAGGTACAGTGATACTATCACATTACCAATTAGCAGACCAAGGACTGGTACTACTCAATCAGACTAGCCATGTAACAGGACCATAAATAGACCATGAAAGAATTAGATATTCTTGTACTTCAATGAAAATCATTAAGCATTAGCCACATGATGTATTTTAAAATTCATATCTTTAACAGAATGTAGGAGACCAAAACATCCTCATACCTACTGCATGCTTAACAGTGTATTGGTCACCAATATGTAGATACTATTTAGAATCTTATTAAATAGTAATTATATGTGCATAGTTATAAATGTAATCACTGAAACAAGCCTGTTAGATCATAAAATTTTCTACTACAAGAGTTAACCATGTTTGAAGGAAGAATAACAAACAGACTTGTTAGTTATTGTTTCAACTCACTCAAAACAGTAAACAATATAGTCTTGGAGTCAGAACCGACATTGTTGCTGGCCCTACAGGTGTAGTTGCCAGTATCACTCAAATTAGCATTTTCAAATTTCAAGAATCCTAGAATTGAAGTATCGTAACGTTCGTTAGATGTGATTGACATTCCATCTTTCATCCAGAGCATAGACACTCCTTTACCAGTGAATGTACAATTTATTTCGACATTATTTTGAAGGACTGCATATTGAGAAGGTTCTGCTAAAATAGTTGGTGGGGCTAAAAGAATAAGATACAGTCATTGCAGATAATAGCTACCATATAGATACGTGAAAAATTTATTAATAGGTATTTAGTAAGTATTTAGACGTAGTTTCTTATCATCATGCATATTGTCTTTCTCACCTACTAAAGTCAGCACAACTGATTTTTTAACAGAAGTGACAGCTCCATCAATTGTAGGAATACAAGTATAATTTCCAGCCTTCTCTAGAGGTATATCATGAATGGTGAGTTCTCCAACATTTCCATTTCTGGCAGGTGAGATGATTGTAGTATCATCAGATGATATGACAACACCATTATACTTCCACATGAAACTGGCCACTTCTGCTCCAGTAACATTACAAGTAAATTTGGCTAGTCCTCCAACATTGATTTGTCCTGACTCTATTCTTAGGTCAATAGTGATATCTGGAAAGCAATGAATGGTTTTTTATACAGTAGCTATAGGCTATAGCTAGTTACTAAAAGTGTGTTGGCTATAATAATGTATGTCAGTAAACTATTGGGGTCAATATTAGTACTACGAGTCCTAGCTCATTAAGGCATCGGCTTTTCTACACGTATGTAGCTAATTAGCTAACACTTACTGGATTGAAGTGATGGTTGCAGTAGATACAGGACGCTTACAATGAGAGAAAATCTATAAAGCGAAGACATCGTCCACAGTACTGACACAACAACTCCTAGATAAGGGACTTGGAAAAATAAGGCAAGCCACGGGCACACGCGAGTATAGGAATAAAGCCGGTGATAAATGGCATTGTATGGCTTGCATACTTACATTCCAAAGGCTTCAACAATAACCTGTGAATTTGTTTTTCCACCTTTAATACATTTCTGTGGCAACTGTTTAGGTAAACTTGGCGACCTCCACCTGAAATACCTGATGACATCACCACACTGTTTTGCCTCAAACAGGCCACTAAAACAACGTTCCAGTGGTATACGTAGAACTTCTAAAAAAAAAAAAAATTAGAGAGGATGAGTGACGAGGTATAGATTGTATAGCTATACAATCTATGGACGAGGTGACAACGATTCGGATTTCGATCGCTTTCACATGCACACTCATAATGACGTCATTCGGTCAATCACGTGAGATTCGTCTTTCCATGGTCGGCGGAAAGGAGAGGGGGGAGACCCCCCCCCCCCCCCCCCCTCAGAAGATATCACGCCGAAATTATCCTTCTTGGAGTGGGGCTGAAAACCATGATAAAGATCGAGATACTCTAATAGAGCAGTCACAGTATTAGAGCAGTGCGTAGTGAGCTATGAAAGGATTTTTATGTAGTTTATCAGCTATAAATGTGTAGCTGGTAAGGTGGGCAGCTATTGTCAGCTGGCTGTGACCTTTCTCTTTTTTTTTGGGTCTCACCTTACCAAACCAGAGACAATGTAGTGCCTCAGTTCATTTCCGCCCCTGGTCAGCCCCCCCCCCCCCCCCTCATATCAACTACTTCCTCCGCCACTGCTTTATACGCACTCCAAAATTAGCTATAATTTTCTATAAATGCATGTCATTTAGTCTGAGCGATAGTACACACTCTTGACTCTACACCAAGGGAAGGGTACTGAACTTTAGGAAAGCAAAAGCCTCACTGGCAGTTGTGATAATTATATCAGTGTTCAAACATAGAATGCATAGATAGTTATGCTGATGAAAGTGCTGAAGACACCACAGCCATGTACATTGTATTTTAGTCAAAACAGTAAGTTCATTTAGAAGACTGGCACCTGGTTGATCACTTTATTATGGTGGTACCTCTAGTACATAGTAAAGTGTATATACAATCAAGTAATCACTTCATCTGGGATTTGCTTCATTCAAAAGTTA
This sequence comes from Dysidea avara, assembly GCF_963678975.1. Classification (NCBI taxonomy): domain Eukaryota; kingdom Metazoa; phylum Porifera; class Demospongiae; order Dictyoceratida; family Dysideidae; genus Dysidea; species Dysidea avara. The sequence continues at coordinate 50,449,879 of NC_089272.1, read as the reverse complement.
TCTTTTTGTCAAGATTCTCATTCCTTGCATGTATTTACTCTACTGAACCTTACTCTACTGAACCTTACTCTACTGGATCTTATATGTAGCTATTGCCCTCTCATACAGTAGATCCCTACTGAGCTAGCATTTAGTCATGTACTTCCATAATAAGAATTAATGGGACCACCTCACTATTGGCTCTATAAACTAAGATCCTGATATACACGTACGTTATCAATATTGTACGTATTTTACATCGCAAAACACAAAGTTTACTTCTTGCAAGTTGATCAATACCACGCATAAAATTATTACATAACATTTAGCCTATACCAAACATAACAACACGCATACATATTTTTGTGCCAATACCTTTATATGTGTATTTAATAATTGACACCTGCATATGGCTATATATAGCAGTTCCGATCAGTTCCTAGTATTTCTTGAGCATTTTGAGAAGACCATAATATGGCAAAATCTACGCAACAGTGTACAGTGTTGTTTTCTTCGTTCCTGTATCACATAACAACTTAGCAAATGTTATATTCATACCCCAACCTGATGCATGAGCACTGCCTTACTGACACTCGGGTTTTGATTATCTTCTCCAACACTTACATATTGGTAGATTTATTACATATAAGCACTTGTAATGTGATATCCCTGTAGGACTTATTTATGTAAACCACAGCATACATATCCTATATACAGATCATGTGGCATATGTATATACACATAGAGAGTTTCTATTAAATCACCCGAAAATCATACACATCATAATATTATTAGAAACCTGTGTAGTCTTCATGCATACAATTTTGCTGCACAAATACAGTATGTTGAGTGCATTCATATACAGCTTGTATGTATGTGTACTTATTATTACTTGCTGCCCTGCTGTACACGTGTCATTTCAGCCACACGTGATTCCATATCACAATTACAAATATTATCTCAGAATCATTCTGGTTTATGCATGATCTGTAAACATAAATTCATGGAATGGTGTAGTTTATTACCTCTTAACATGGTATGAATATGTCATGTTGATGGCTCTCTTGAACATGTGTAGACATTTTGAATATAACATCAAAAGCTAAACAATAAATTGGGGCAGCATACTAGATGTTCACCTTGCCTGTTTATTGTATCACAACTTTAGCATAACTTTTTGGCTACAAGCATGTGCACCAGTATAGGGTGCATACAGGGAAAGTTTGACTTACTGAAGGAAATCGAAGTTTGCCTATATAACTGTTTTTGATAATTGTAAAAGTGAAACAATTACTGAAAATGCTGAATTATAACATATGTATAATTCTACAAACTTTATAAACTTTGTTATTTTGTAGTACTTATATTATTTTATTAATTACAGTTACTACACAGAAAGAACTTAGCTATACATATAGTTATTTTATACAGCTAGCTAGATAGAAAAATTAAAGAATAACTATACTCTTTATCCGAAGCAGGTTTAGTTTTCAAAATGGTATGATGATCATTTGTTTGATGCTATAGCATCATTGAAAAGTGTACTTGGCACACAGTATCATATATACCAACAAAGGGACTTTGTTTGATCAGATAACAAGTCATTTAAGCATCAGTGATGCCTCTACATAATATGCTATTTGACAATGGATATATCAATGTGTCACTCTTGCAGGTCATTAGTACAAGTATAAGGGAAAAAAAAAGGGATTTTTACGTTTGATTATAGGGATCATACAGTAGAAAAAGTATATCCATGACTGAATTAGAGATTAAATGTATCTGCAGGTGTCGGCGACCTCCCTTGTTTCTCTACTTTTTTTCCTATGGCATCAAACTTAAAATTCCCTACTTCCTTATTATACTTGTTTGTTTACTTTTTGGTAACATTATTATGACTGGTGAACTGGTGCATACAGCATCAAAAGAAAGAATGGCAACAGAGTTAATGTTTCACTTGAACATGCACCCCAACTATCAATTACTGACTTGAACATGAAGTAGCCATTACACTTCGCTTTCAACTATGGTCAGCCCGTTACACAGTGTTACAAATGATGAAATCAATCTAGTCTCCACAGACAATTTCTACTTACTACTGCAAATCAACATCTTTAAAAGAAATGGGACACAAAGGAGGACAAAGGTATGTCTATGGTACGTGCATTGTACGTACTGCGGTGTGCCAAAAGGCACCTTTCTGGCTGAAGCAATGTCAAAAAATCAAGCTCGTATCATTAGCCATTATCAAGTTACACTTGCCTGAAGGCATTATAGTCAGTCAGTCAGGCAGCAGAGATTCCATTAAACAATTTTAATTTAAAATATCGTAGCAACTTTTTGGAAGCATTTCAGTAATATTATTGCAACCATTTCTTGGCTACCACTTATTGATAGTTATCGCATCTTTTATACCGCTGTAATATTGGCATGAAAGATTTCCCACCTTGAGGAAGGTACCACATGTATGCAGAAAAAATGGGCTAATTATATTTCACCTACATATGTGTAAAAGTCACATTTAAGTTGGTTCCTGTAATGTGTACCTGTCTATGGCACACCTGGATGCATTGGCTTTCCAACTGGTCGCACAACACATTATTGTGTGTCCTGATGCTTGAGTTGCCTTCATTAAATGTGACCCAGCCTGGGAAAACAGGGCATGTGGGCACAAACTACACCCCAACACACTACAGGTCATATCTCAGTACTGGAAAAGAATATTCTCATTCTGTAAATTGCATCATAAAGCCAATTAACTGTTCACTGAAAGCTCAAACGTGCATTGCCATAGCATCATAGTATAAAATGTTACGAGTGATTGAAATTTGAAAAAGTAGGCAAACATCATGTGCCCACTTGCAGGCCTAGTCACAAATGTGTTAAATAGTGATGATTTCCATGATTTATAATGTTGTTAATGACCCAAGCATATAATATATGGTTGATTATGGTACAGTAACTGTAAGTTGTTCAATAGATAGGTACAAATTGCATTTTTATACCTGGTTGTTGTTTAGCTCACTGCTGTACAGTGCTAACTGCTAATCAAGGTGATAATTGTGGAGCAGCCTGCTATAAAAAAAGGGGCAAAGCAGCAAAGCTGATCCATATGTTGTCACCTGGCACTCAGTACAGATCTGGAAATAGTACATCCATATGTTTGTTCAATTTCCCCGAGGGTTTTGCACAATAGTGCTTCCTTCAGTCTGGACTGAATAGACTGCTAGTATATTTGCAGGTATAGGCGACCTTCCCATCCCTTGTTTCCTTACTTTTTTTCTATGATGCCTATTAAAATTCCTAATTTTTCCTTTTACTTGTAGTTTATACTTTTGTGTTGAACAATCAATAAAACATTTATCAAAATTTCCACCAAATTCAATCTCAGAATGTTAAATTTTCCTTGGGGTGTGGTGCATGCCCCTCTATCAGACCTTTGTTACTTTTACATTCTTGAATGCACCTTCTTTTACAGCCAAGCTTGTTGTTTGTATAGAGGATAAGCTGTTGTTCAATATATAATTCTTTCTGTGTTATCAGGTGTATCAGATTCTATAGTAGTGGTGGTTACTCCACTGATGTCATTGATGCTTGAAACAGCAGGGTTAACTAGCAGGACGAGCTTGCCTGGATCGTTACACTAGTCATACAGGTTTTGGTTACTATAAAGAGCCAAGAAGTTTCTAGTCTAAATCCAAAGAACTTGTAAGAAGCCTGGCCTGTAGATTGCTAGAAACTTGATCTCCACTAGATAATATCTTATGGAAATCTTGAAATCACACTTGAAATCTTTAAGATTTTGAAATCTCGTCCCTGGTTTTGTTGATACTGTTGATCCTTTGTCTGAACCAGTGGAGTATCACATGTAATACACTACTGTGGTTGAAAAGAATTTATTGCTATCACTTTTGCACATCGTGAGTTCATCAAGAAGTAAGGAAGGCCAAGCCAAACAATAAATATTGCCATAACGTTTAAATAAAGCGCTTGCAGAACAATCCACACGTTTCATTTGTTAACCTCATCAAAAGAAGCCTAACGGCACTTGTTTATAATCTATGAATGAAGTACACAGCAGTTGAAAATTTGCATAGCTGCACAGTAACCATCGGTGCCCTGAGAGTAAATAGGGATCAAATGTTCACTAGTATATCTGCAGGCCTAGGTGTATAGGCAACAAGGGATCCCTTGTTTCCTTACTTTTTTTTCTCTCTGATCCTTAATCAAATTTAAAATTCCTAATATTTCCTTATACTTGTTTGTTTGCTGTTTTTGTAACATTAATTAATGAGTCAGACAATTATGACTGGTGACCAGCGCATACTGTATCAGAAGAAAGGAGAGCACTAGAGTAATGATTTCGTCTGAATGTGTGCTCCAGCTGACTCAAAAATGAATTAAGTGGCCATTATGCTTCACTTTCAGCTATGTTCAGACGAAGGAGCAGCTCCTCTGCAATCAATCCAGTCACCACGAAAATATGGATGATTTGTGTGCCTCAATTATCAATTACAGACTAGGAAGTGGCCATGCATTACATTTCACTTTTAGCTATGTTCAGCCCATTTCATAGCATTACAAATGAAGAACAGCAGGAGAAACACCTCTACAGTCAACATGGAAAATACGGATGATTCCTATTTACAAACATAAGGAAGCCATAGTGCTACTGCGAATTGATACTTTGGGCTGTCAGCAAAAAGAAATGGGACACAAAGGAGGACAAAGGAAGTCCATGATGTGTGCATTGTACACACTGTGGTAAGCCAAAAACGTCTTGGGATGAAGCAATGTCGAACAGTGAAAAAATCAAGCCTGTAACCTTAGCCATTATCGAGTTATGCTTATCTGAAGGCATCAGTCAGTCAGTCAGTCAGTCAGTAGTCAGTCAGCCAGTCAGTCAGTCAGTCAGTCAGTCAGTCAGTCAGTCAGTCAGTCAGTCAGTCAGTCAGTCAGTCAGTCAATATTATGAAATATTAACCTTCCGAGACTGAAAGTTTTGAAAGTGTATATTTAGCCAGAAAACAGAAACAGTAGTTTCTGTGCAAATACTGTTATACTGTATTTTTGCTAAAGTGCAAACATGTAATATCCATTGTGGGCACTGCTGGTATGTGATGAGCAAGTGTGTGATCTCTCATCTCCACACTGTAATTTCTAGCTATTAGGGTGGAAATAGAGTCAGTAACTCTCTTTAGAATGCATATTTTTACTATTTCAGTTGTTAAAAGTGATAAAGTTAAAAACAAGGTTTTATAATTCTACTCTTGACTAACTGCTCTATTAGAGCAGTGGCGTAGTCAGGAAAAAAATTTTTACCGAGGCAAAGTTTATACATTGACCTAATTAAGAGGGTCTGACTCAACTGATTCACGAACACTTTCAAGTTTGGCATTTGCAGGTTGACTGGTTGGATCGAAGAAACTGTTTCAGCTCTGAGCATTTTCTACATGTCATACGTAATGCTCCAGCTTAGTTAATGCTACAGTATACCATGCTTCAATTATTAGACTAGTTTAATTCCACTCAGCACAAAAAGCTTACTTACTCTGGAGATATTTTTAGAGGTCAGGCCATCCATGGACTGCAACAGAGGTCATAGTCATGCACACTATACTTTTATTGATCTGATGTGATATTTAAGTTGGAGATTATCTGATATTCAGCTGCATGTCAAGCTAGGAGTATAAGGGCATGAACCCTCAAGGAAAAGTTTGAAAATATATACTTTGAAATGGCATGTGGAAGCTATTTTTTGATTGTAACTGTTAATGCATGATGTGATCAATTCAGTAGCTCAATGCAATGACATGCAGTCGACTCTTGGAACTTTTGAAAAGTAATTTAAAGACAATTAACATAAATGTAAATGATTTAGACCAACCAGTGTAATGAGAATAATGGCTATAATCTGTACTGTATGCTCTATTAGAGTACAATACAATGACTGCTCTATTAGAGTATTTCGATCTTTTTGATACAAAATCAAGTTGCTGAAAAGTGATCCAGCCAATGCCGGACTTTATCACCATGGGCTCCGGCCCTGCTTAGTACTACAGCCATATAGATTCTATTATGTGTGGTACAGTAATGCTGTCTTAGTAGCAGTAAACGTTTGAGCAGAAAATCAAGGATGCCCAAGGGGGATGCCACTGAAAACTCAGGCTGCTCAGCCTGAATCGTTGAGCATTTTTTACCGAGGCAGCTGCCTCAGTTGCCTCAATGGTAGCTACGCCACTGTTAGAGTATATTGTTCTCTAAATGTTGAGGGGTTCGAACCCATCCAGTCTTTCATGCTTCCCTTGTCAGCTATTTTCATTAGCAATTTATTAGGGAAAAATTTGAATCTATACACAACCATAAACTGCACCAAAGAATGTTTGAATCATGTCTAAAGTGTCTAGCAATATCCAATGAGCTAGCTAGCTACACTAAGAAAACTTTCTCGGAAGTTACACATATCCATTTCACTAATTGTGACGATTCATAACTTCAGAATGGAAAAAGGTTTAGCCTAGAAATGGTCAGTAGCAAGCACCACCACATTTTAACAGGTATAGAAAATTTAAGCTCTATGTGTTACTTGCTTGAACACTCAAGTTATCGCATTCCAAATTCATAAAATTAGAGACCTTATTTTTGCAAAACCAGTGACATACGTGTCATTGCTATAACCATTTAACTACAAGACTTTTACATAATTATGCACACACACACGTGTACGCACATTGGAATTTACTTCCCAATATAGCATAAAGTGTTGTTGATGGGTGGGCTGTTGAAACCATCAGTCCCAAATTACATGATTTGCTTAATTTTTGTGCAAAAAATGTCTTTAATATTTTTTTGTTTTAAAGTATATTTTCGTATAGTTCAGACACATGTCTGTGATACGTATTAAACTTAACATATGTACCTACCGTGCACATGGTCAGTAACACAGTGGTCAAGCTCTACACATCTACGTATGGAACAATGACACACAAGTTATCTGTTTACTTTACAGATATCACACAAACAAGTGTCATATGTACTTGGATGGATAGATGTCGTCAACATATTTATACATGTACAGTTGCTCATATACTCTATAGCAAATTATATATATATATACAAGTACACAGAAAATTTGGAATTTTCAACTAGAGTAGGACCATAGCACATCGATAAAAAGTACTGAAACAAGTTGCAGTAGTCCATGATATAAATCACAGTAGAACAATAAGAAATGTTATATCCCTACTGTGCATTTCCATTATGGTATCTTGAGCACAGTAGGGATATAACACTTCTTATTGTTTTACTGTGATTTATATCATGGACTACTGCAGCTGTGTTTCATTACTTTTTATCGATGTGCTATGGTACCTACTCTAGTTGAAAATTCCAAATTTTTCTGTGTACTTGTTTGTTACCTTTTTTTGTAAATAATTATTATGACTGGTGAACCCACGCGTTCTGCATCTGAAATGCCACCGTGCGCCCCAATTATCATCTGAAAAGTGAAGTATCCATTACGCTTCGTTGTCAGCTTTGTTCAACCTGTTACGCAGCATTTCGAATCAAGAACTGTTCGAAAAGCACCTCTGCAATCCACACATACTGAAAGAGATGGTGCCACGCACGCCCCGGTTATGTCAATTATCGTCTGAAAAGTGAAGTATCCATTACGCTTCGTTGTCGGCTATATTCCACCTGTTACACACCAGTACGAATCAAGAACTGTTTGAAAAGCACCTCTGCTATCAAAATAACCACTATGACAAATACGGACGATTTCCACTCTTGTTTCCGTTACGAAGAGAAGCCATCATGAGCTAATGCCAAATCGACACTTTTCGATGTCAGCAAAGATGAATGGGACACAAAGGAGGACACTGGTAGTCCATAAAGAATGCATTGTACGTACTGCGGTATGCCAAAAGGCACCTGTCAGGCCGAAGCGACGTTGAACAGTGAAAAAATCAAGCCCGTAACGTTAGCCGTTATTGAGTTACACTTGTCTGAAGGCATCAGGCAGTCAGTCAGTCAGCTGAAAATTCTGTTGAATAAAATTGTTTTAAAATTCTGTAGCAACTTGTTGAAAGCGTTTCGGGTCGATCTGAAAGCAATTTTGGGCTTAGTTTTACCTAACCAATACTGCCTCATTGTCATCTGGGAAAATTGAGGCTGTTTTTCGGGTGATATTATTTCGTGGGCCATGCCTACTCTTTTGTGGTCCCTACTATACACTACTATCGTAGTGTATGATATAAGTGCATTTGCAGATTTTATTTTTGGTGACATGAAATGGATATGTAACTACATATAAGGATTCACAACGGTGACATCATTCCCATCACTTTAGGCATGGCCTCGTTTCAGGTCCAGACTTTGAGTTGGCATACTACATTATGAATGTGTTTACCTTTCACTACTGTATGGGGTGGTTACCATGACAAAGTACAATCTTTTGAGCATTAAATATAAGCCCACAACCAATATGAAGGTTATTTGTTAACAGAGGCTAATCTATTATTGTTGTTATTAATCATTATATTATAAAAACACATTAAAGCATGCGCACAATGAAACAACAGTAAATATGACAATTAAACAAAAAGAATATATCTGTCACAACTGTCAATAAGATGTCTCATCAATAGCCGCTCCATCTGCCAAACTTAGTGATCTCCATTTCGTCCGTGATCCACGAACACATAATAAGGCTGCTCGAAAAATTGCAAATGATAATCGCGCCCTCACATATCCCATCACAACACTATAATTCTTTTCCCATTTAACTGATAGAGAGTCTGCAAGCCTGCGCAAAACATAATCAGCCTCTGAGCCAAATAAACCATTTACAGAAAAGCACAGAAGCGTGAAACTGGCACGACGTGCCGGACAAGTAGCACCATACTTCCTCCTTTTCTCAACTTCAGCAGTACGAAGGACAGCCTGAGGTGAACTAGATTGATATGAAGGAGCATCTGTGTCAACAACCCGAACATCAAACAAAGCATCAACGTGAGACTGCCAAACACCACGAATTCTTACATCAGCAATCAGGGTCTCAGAAGATGGATCATCCATTTTTTCTTCGCAAACCACAGGCTCCTTTTGAATCTGTCCCCAAGCCAATGAAGCTAGATCACAAATTGCATCACGCATCTCATTATGCCTCTGACAAACCGAGCCACCTACACGACAATCTAAGGCATGTTCCACACTAAAAAGAGAGCCACAACCATCACAAACTGGTGGTAAATTTACCAACGGCTTTCTATAACGCAAAGCAAGTGTATCCCTAAATTCCTGTGCAGACAAACCAAAATGATGACTCCGTAAAGGAAGAACTGACAACCAAGAAGAGGCACATTCTCTAGCCCTCAAGATAACACGCTGTTGTGCTGCAGTGAAGTTCCCAATCAAACTGTTAAAAACTCCAGAAAAATAGTCTGACTTTAATTTACCAAACATAGACTTTGAGGACTGAACTGAATCAAAATAAGCTCCTAATTCAAAAGTGGCAGCACCCAGTATAGACTCACCAAGAAGAGCGGATGAACTTACAGATGACTCGAAATAATGATTGGAAACAGCTACCGGATTAGAAAGATCAAGTCCACCCATATGGACCGGCAGAGTAAATAACTGCCTTTCAGCAACAGATACTTCAACTCCAAATCATGCTGGTAAAAAACAGGAAAAGAGACAGTGTTCAAGCTCAGCCAAAATAGGACTACAGTCAGGAATTACTCTCATAAGAAACATCCATTCAGATTGTAGAGATCGTGTCAGAGCGATAAAAGAAGCCTGAGGCTGAGACACAGATACAGCAGCCAGGACCCTAATGTGAGCACACCAATGATGAACCTTCTGGAGAACATAGTCCTGGATTTCAACGGTCCTGCCAAGAAATTCACCCAAAAATCTGTGGCCAGTGGCCACTCAAACGCCAAGTCCGTAAAAAGCTTCATTAGCAAGAGACAAAGAGGGAACTGCAGGGAACTGCAACTATTGTTGGTATTGTAGGTATTAATAATATTATTGTTATATTTAATCTGAACCCTCAGTGACACATCGAGGGTTCACAACTCTCTTGAAATCTCGTACAGCTTGTAGAGATTTCGAAATTTGAAATACTATAATATGATAAAATCTCTGCATAATCATTTCATCAATTACTTAACATCATGCGAGTCAAATATTCTGTTTCGAATATTTTGATTACGGTCACTTATGCATTTTGATGAATTTTTTTTCTCTCATGATGGACTTAACTCACAGGACGTCTTGCTCAATAGTATATGTAGTTTACTCAAACCATAGCAAAGGGGTGGTACTCTAATCCTATCTGTACCCAGATCTTCATCCTCAATCAAAACAAAAGTCAAGCAAGAAACTTGCAGTAGGCAAGCTTTGTTTCTGAAGTGTATACCACAATTGATCAAGACACACGGTAGTGTGTCGTGCGGCCCAAGAAGCCGACGCGTAACACCAGTGAGTATATTGACAGGAAGAAAGAAAATGAAATTTTCGCACCTCCGTAGCTCTGTGCTGCCTTGATGAAACAGGACGATTTTTGCTGTGAACACTCCCTCCACCTTCAGTACTCCACATTCCAAATTAGAGCGAAATCGCTGCAAGCGTTCCCGAGATATGCGACTTCACAAATTGGCTTAGTTTCTTCATTTTTTTTTCTTCTTATTTTTCTTCCTCTTTTCGCACACTTAGAAAAACTGCTATAAAACGCGAACGCTATATTCGATTGCCTTGAAATTTGGAACACAGAAGGGGGATATAAAGGCGCATCTTTGTACCAACTTTGGCTAGGATACGATAAACAGGAAAAGAGTTATGATCGATTATTCACGAAAAATAACACCAATATGTTGTCACGCCTACAGCGTTTGGGAAGAAGCTGAAAATAGGTGTGTGAATAGGTTAACTATTGAACCTCAAACCTTTTGCGGTTTGAAAGAAATTGAGCTACAAATCAGGAAGATACAACGAAAAAACCAACAGTGTGTAATAATTACGCAATCGAGATTAAAAAACGACCACTTGCCACGCCTACCAGATAAACTGCTAGGGGGAATGCTTTGAAAATCGCTGTATAGAAGGAGTAACATCTTAGAAAGGCTCTTCAATGGTGTAGAAGAATCAGACTTAAAGCCACGGAGTTATAACACGAAATCCAACTTGGTGCAGCAAGTGCGAGATCGAGATACTCTAATAGAGCAGTCATACTAATAGAGCAGTCACCCTGAAGAGAATTCAAGAGATCAGCTAGAAACAAGTAACCTGTATAGAGATCAGCTAGAAACAAATCACCCTGTAGAGAGTCAGCTACAAACAATTCACCCTGTAGAGAGATCAGCTAGAAAAATTTACCTTATACGGAGTTCATGCAACTATGGAAACGGATAGTTCAGCTAGAAGAAATCACCTTGTAGAGTTCAGCTACAAAGAAACTACCATGTAGAGAGTTCAACTACAAACAAATCGCCCTAATAGAAGAAGTTACCTTGTAGAGAGTTCAGCTACAAAGAAACCATCATGTAGAGAGTTTAGCTGCAAACAAATCACCTGTAGAAAGTTCAGCTACAAACAAATCTCCCTGTAGAGAGATCAGCCAGAAGAAGTCACCTTGCAGAGAGTTCAGTTACAAAGAAACCATCATGTAGAAAGTTCAGCTACAAACTAGTGACGTTGTAGAGACATCAGCTAAAAGAAGTTACCTTATAGAGAGTTCAGCTACAGAGAAACTATCATGTAGAGAGTTCAGCTGCAAACAAATCACATGTAGAGAGTTCAGCTACAAGCAAATCTCCCTGTAGAGAGATCAGCTAGATGAAGTTTCCTTGTAGAGAGTTCAGCTACAAACAAATCACCCTGTAGAAAGATCAGCTAGAAGGAGTCACCTTGTAGAGAGTTCAGTTACAAAGAAACCATCATGTAGAGAATTCAGCTACAAACTAGTGACCTTGTAGAGACATCAGCTAAAAGAAATTACCTTGTAGAGAGTTCAGCTACAAAGAAACCACCATGTAGAGAGTTCAGCTGCAAACAAATCACCTGTAGAGAGTTCAGCTACAAACAAATCTCCCTGTAGAGAGATCAGCTAGAAGAAGTTTCCTTGTAGAGGGTTCAGCTACAAACAAATCACCCTGTAGAAAGATCAGCTTGAAGGAGTCACCTTGTAGAGAGTTCAGTTACAAAGAAATCATCATGTAGAGAGTTCAGCTACAAACAAATCACCCTGTAGAAAGATCAGCTAGAAGGAGTCAAATTGTAGAGAGTTCAGTTACAAAGAAACCATCATGTAGAGAGTTCAGCTGCAAACAAATCACCTGTAGAGAGTTCAGCTACAAACAAATCTCCCTGTAGAGAGATCAGCTAGAAGAATTCACCTTGCAGAGAGTTCAGTTACAAAGGAAGTATCATGTAGAAAGTTCAGCTACAAACTAGTGACCTTATAGAGACATCAGCTAAAAGAGTTACCTTATAGAAAGTTCAGCTACAGAGAAACTATCATGTAGAGAGTTCAGCTGCAAGAAAATCTCCCTGTAGAGAGATCAGCTAGAAGAAATTACCTTGTAGAGAGTTCAGCTACAAAGAAACCATCATGTAGAGAGTTCAGCTGCAAACAAATCACCTGTAGAGAGTTCAGCTACAAACAAAATCTTCCTGTAGAGAGATCAGCTAGAAGAAGTCACCTTGCAGAGAGTTCAGTTACAAAGAAACTATCATGTAGAAAGTTCAGCTACAAACTAATGACTTTATAGAGACATCAGCTAAAAGAAGTTACCTTATAGAGAGTTCAGCTACAGAGAAACTATCATGTAGAGAGTTCAGCTGCAAGGAATCTCCCTGTAGAGAGATCAGCTAGAAGAAATGACCTTGTAGAGAGTTCAGCTACAAAGAAACCATCATGTAGAGAGTTCAGCTGCAAACAAAACACCTGTAGAGAGTTCAGATACAAATAAATCTCCCTGTAGAGAGATCAGCTAGAAGAAGTTTCCTTGTAGAGAGTTCAGCTACAAAAAAATCACACTGTAGAAAGATCAGCTAGAAGAAGTTACCTTGTGGAGAGTTCAGTTACAAAGAAACCATCATGTAGAGAGTTCAGCTGCAAACAAATCACCTGTAGAGAGTTCAGCTACAAACAAATCTCCCTAGAGAGATCAGCTAGAAGAAGTTTCCTTGTAGAGGGTTCAGCTACAAACAAATCACCCTGTAGAAAGATCAGCTAGAAGGAGTCACCTTGCAGAGAGTTCAGTTACAAAGAAATCATCATGTAGAGAGTTCAGCTACAAACTAGTGACGTTGTAGAGACATCAGCTAAAAGAAATTACCTTGTAGAGAGTTCAGCTACAAAGAAACCATCATGTAGAGAGTTCAGCTGCAAACAAATCACCTGTAGAGAGTTCAGCTACAAACAAATCTCCCTGTAGAGAAATCAGCTAGAAGAAGTTTCCTTGTAGAGAATTCAGCTACAAAGAAATCACCCTGTAGAAAGATCAGCTAGAAGAAGTCACCTTGTAGAGAGTTCAGCTACAAAGAACCATCATGTAGAGAGTTCAGCTGCAAACAAATCACCTGTAGAGAGTTCAGCTACAAACAAATCTCCCTGTAGAAAGATCAGCTAGAAGAAGTTACCTTGTGGAGAGTTCAGCTACAAAGAAACCATCATGTAGAGAGTTCAGCTACAAAGAAATCACCTGTAGAGAGTTCAGCTACAAACAGATCACCCTGTAGAGAGATTAGCTAGAAGAAATTACCTTGTAGAGAGTTCGTTACAAAGAAACCACCAAGTAGAGAGTTCAGCTTCAAAGAAATCACCCTGTAGAAAATTCAGCCACAAACAAATTGCCCTGTAGAAAGATCAGTTAGAAGAAGTTACCTTGTAGAGAGTTCAGCTACAAAGAAACCATTCTGTAAAGAGCTCAGCTGCAAACAAATCACCTGCACAGAATTCAGCTACAAACAAATCACCCTGTAGAGAGATCAGCTAGAAGAAGTTACCTTGTAGATACAGTGTAGTTCAGCTACAAACAAATCACCCTGTAGAGAGATCAGCTAGAAGAAGTTACCTTGTAGATTGTTCAGCTACTAACAATTCACCCTGTAGAGAGGGCAGCAAGAAGAAGTCACCTTGTAGAGTGTTCAGTTACAAAGAAACCACCATGGAGACTTCTGTAATAAATATTATGTATTATATATATAATTTGTACATTTACTGATAAAATCAGAAATATTTAAAGTACATCTGCTTCATCTTTTCTTCTTCCTGTAGTAAAGAAAAAAAGAACAGGTTAAAAAAGTCCCAAAGCCGGCCTATGTATACAAATACAAAAAGAAATGAAATCTAATCCAAAACAGCCAAGCTGTAAAAAAACAGTGCGGCCCTCAAAAAGGCTATGGTGAAAAAAGATGTGAAATCCAAGGTGGCGGCCAAGAAATGGCTGTGATGGTAGGTTAATGGTAAAAATTTTAATAACGGCAATTTAGGTGAATTTTTTGCCAAGACCAAGTGGCACAAAAATTCACCTGAATTGTCGTTATTAAAATTTTTACCATTAACCTACCATCACAGCCATTTCTTGGCCGCCACCTTGGATTTCACATCTTTTTTCACCATAGCCATTTTGAGGGCCGCACTGTTTTTTTTTACAGCTCGGCTGTTTTGGATTAGATACTAATTACAACTAAAATTATCCATAAAAATACACAAGAATCTCGACAAGAATTGGAGTCATGCATGGATTTTAGCACAAGTCAAGGCTTATTTTTCAACTTTGACCGAGGATGAAAGTTGGAGTACAGAGTATATTGGAGTACCAACCCCTTGCATATAGATATTCTCATGCTCACACACATTGTCATAGCTCCTTATGCTATGACAAAGACTTTGTAATAAACGCACACACTCGAGCTAGTTATCTGTAAATACCCCCAACCATTTTTATATTTTGTTTTTCATTGGATGTAATCAGCATTTTGCTGCCTTTCAATTATTACAATCATGATCATAAGCTACACATCACTATCAAGAGTTCACACCACTATCAAGAGTTCACACCACTATCAAGAGTTCACACCACTATCAAGAGTTCACACCACTATCAAGAGTTCACACCACTATCAAGAGTTCACACCACTATCAAGAGTTCATATAGTATTTGGGAGAATGGAATACCGAACAAAAGCGTTACTCCATTCGCCTTCTCTTACAACAAACTGTCGGCTAGCAAGTTTAATCTGGAAACAGTAGACACTACAAATAAACAGTTGAATGTGCCGATGGTGCAATGCAACCTCGAATGCAACCATAGATGATATACAAGTATAAGAAAAAAATTGGAATTTTAAATTAGATTAGGGACAGTGTATAATGCTGCAATAAAAAGTACTGAAACAAGCTGGATTAGAATAGTACGTAATGTCCAAATACCGTAAAACAATAAGAAGTGAATATCCCCACTGTGCTACACATACTTGTTTGTGAAGTTTTTTTGCAAGCTCATGACCACTAAATATCTGCTGAGTTACTCACAGCACTATTATACTAGATTATGACTCATACAATAACAACTGATCAGTGGGTGTGGCTCTACATAAGCCTGCAGACAATAATGGAGGTGGATTCGTGCATATCTACATGGGCGTGGCTACCATGTCTACAGACAGTAATTTATGTAAGTGGGCGTGGATTTGTGCATACCTACACACTGATGAATGGACGTGGCTACCATATGTCTACAGACTGTAATTTACGTAAGTGGGCGTGGCTCACGAAAGAAGCAGAGCTACGCTATGACGTGTGGTAACACGTCCACATTTAATTTAGTACGTGGGGTCAGACCCGAATAATCTGTAAAGCAGGACCTGGATGACCCGACTTGGTTTAACATTGTTACTAAATAAACTATATTTATTGACTTACACATTGCTATATAGTTCGCCGTGAGTTGCTCTCTCTGACCGACATCAACAGCGAGTCTGACGTACGTGTGTTTTTTGGTACAACCGGTGACCACGTGTATTCGAATAGTTTTATGCAATATACACTGGTATGGAAGCCGTACTGTAGTCTATTAACACTCAGCGGTAGAACCTTGACTGATGGCCATGGTAAAGAAGGATAAAAGGTAAGACAATAGCGCAAGCATTGTATGTTTATCAATATACCAAGGGTTTTTTCTTAAGCGATCTAGAAACGTTTCTGTGAAAGAATTAGGGCTGTAGCTGTAGTCAGTTTTCCGCTACGTGAAGGCGTCAGGCAGGCAGGCAGGCAGGCAGGCAGGCAGGCAGGCAGGCAGGCAGGCAGGCAGGCAGGCAGGCAGGCAGGCAGGCAGGCAGGCAGGCAGGCAGGCAGGCAGGCAGGCAGGCAGGCAGGCAGGCAGGCAGGCAGGCAGGCAGGCAGGCAGGCAGTAGAAAATTCCATTGACTAAATTAAAAAAAAAAATTCTGTAGCAACTTGACGGAAACGTTTCGGGTCGGTCTGAAGACACTTTTGGGCTTGGTTTTACCCAACCAATACTGTCATGTCATTGTGAGGAAAAATCGTGGCAGGTTTTTGAGTTATATTATATTATATCACGGATTGTCCCCGCACCTTCGATGTCCCTAATGTTCGATGTCCCTAATTTGATGTCCCTATAAAGGTACATTCAAAAACTTGAAAGAATAGAGCGTAAAGCATCCAGAATGATTCCATCTATCAACCATTTATCATACTACGACAGATGAAGACAACTAAACATACCATCTTTACAACACCGTAGACGAAGGGGTGATTTGATCTATTTGTACCAAATTCTCAAAGGCAGTTATGATATAGAAAATCATTGATTTACCCCATCCACTTCTACTGTAACAAGAGGTCACACAAGGAAATTATTCAAACATCACACTAATTCGTATACAAGATCTAATTTTTATAGTAACAGAGTAATCAATGACTGGAATTCATTACCCCAATCTATTGTTGATTCTCCCTCTGTCAATGATTTTAAAACACTGCTGGACAGACACTACAGTAATTGCTTATTTGATTTTGTATAGTAATTAGAATAGCTAAGTACATAATTTGTTTATGGATATACAAGCACAAGCCTTTATCCTTAAAATACAAATATACTACGTACCCAGGTACGTGGTATCAAGACACACGATAGTGTGTCGTGCGGCCCAAGAAGCCGGCGCGCCACACCGTGAGTATATTAACAGGAAGAAAGAAAACGCAATTTTCACACCTATGTAGCTCTGTGATCCCTTATCCAATTGGAACCAAATTTGCTAGAGACGTGCGGCCCAGTTAGGGGAGTCTACATACCAAATTTGAAGAAAATCGTTCCAGCCATTTCCGAGATACGAGCGAACAAAGTTTCGTTTTAATTTCTTCGTTTTTTTCTTCTTCTTCTTCATCTTCTTCATTTCGCACACTTCGCAAAATTCGCCATAAAACACGAATGCGTGCTCGGATTGGGCTGAAATTTGGCACATTTAAAGGGCTCATTAAGGCAGATCTCCGTACCAACTTTGGTAGGAATCCGATGAACATCCACGGAGTTATGACCGATTATTTGCGTAAAGTAAGGTCGAAGGTCTGTCACGCCTACAGGGTAAACCCCTTGGAGGAATCAGTTGAAAATTGATATGTAGATGGAGCAACCATCGTAGGAGTGCCTTTTTGTGGTTTGAAAGGAATCGGGATAAAGACCATGGAGATATGACACAAAACCCAACCTGTGTCAAAATTACGCGATCGATTTTTATGAATAAAAAAAACTATTAGTTTTCGTGTCTACCAGGCAAACCGCTTAGAGCAACGAGCTAAAAATCAGTATGTAGCTGGAATAATCATCATAGAAAGTTCTTGCAGTAGTACAGAAGAATCGGATTACAAATCACTGAGTTATGATTCGAAAGGCAACTACGTGCAGCAAATGCGAGATCGAGATACTCTAATAGAACAGTCACCCTAATAAAGCATTCAGCTGCATTTATAATTTACTCAGTTATATTACATTGCAAGTTATTCTGTAGGGAATTCAGCTACAAACAAGTCACCCTGTAGTCAGATCAGCTAGAAGAAGATACCTAATAGAGAGTTCAGCTCAAATAAATCACCCTGTAGAGAATTCAGCTACAAACAAATTTCCCTGTAGAGAGATCAGCTAGAAGAAGTTACCTTGTAGAGAGTTCAGTTACAAAGAAACAATCGTGCAAAGAGTTTAGCTGCAAACAAATCACCCAGTAGAAAGTTCCGCTATGAACAGATCACACTGTAGAGAGAAACAAGTCATCCTGTAGATAGATCAGCTAGAAGAAGTCACTTAGTAGAGAGTTCAGCTACAAAGAAACTACCATGTAGAGAGTTCAGCTACAAACAAATCACCCTGTAGAGAGCTCAGCTAGAAACAAGTCACCCTGTAGAGAGATCAGCTAGAAACAAGTCACCTGTAGAGAGTTCAGCTAGAAGAAGTTACATTGTAGAGAGTTCAGCTACAAAGAAACTACCATGTAGAGAGTTCAGCTGCAAACAAATTGCCCTGTAGAGAGTTCAGCTAGAAACAAGTCACCCTGTAGAGAGTTCAGCTAGAAGAAGTTACATTGTAGAGAGTTCAGCTACAAAGAAACTACCATGTAGAGAGTTCAGCTGCAAACAAATTGCCCTGTAGAGAGTTCAGCTAGAAACAAGTCACCCTGTAGAGAGTTCAGCTAGAAGAAGTTACATTGTAGAGAGTTCAGCTACAAAGAAACTACCATGTAGAGAGTTCAGCTGCAAACAAATTGCCCTGTAGAGAATTCAGCTACAAACAAATCACCCTGTAGAAAGATCAGCTAGAAGAAGTTACCTTGTAGAGCATTCAGCTACAAACAAATCACCCTGTAGAGAGTTCAGCTAGAAACAAGTTACACTGTAGAGAGATCAGATAGAAACAAGTCACCCTGTAGAGAGTTCAGCTAGAAGAAGTTACATTGTAGAGAGTTCAGCTACAAAGAAACTACCATGTAGAGAGTTCAGCTGCAAACAAATTGCCCTGTAGAGAGTTCAGCTAGAAACAAGTCACCCTGTAGAGAGTTCAGCTAGAAGAAGTTACATTGTAGAGAGTTCAGCTACAAAGAAACTACCATGTAGAGAGTTCAGCTGCAAACAAATTGCCCTGTAGAGAATTCAGCTACAAACAAATCACCCTGTAGAAAGATCAGCTAGAAGAAGTTACCTTGTAGAGAATTCAGCTACAAACAAATCACCCTGTAGAGAGTTCAGCTAGAAACAAGTTACACTGTAGAGAGATCAGCTAGAAACAATTCACCCTGTAGAGAGTTCAGCTAGAAGAAGTCACATTGTAGAGAGTTCAGCTACAAAGAAACTACCATGTAGTGAGTTCAGCTGCAAAAAAATTGCCCTGTAGAGAATTCAGCTACTAACAAATCACCCTGTAGAAAGATCAGCTAGGGGAAGTTACCTTGTAGAGAGTTCAGCTACAAACAAATCACCCTGTAGAGGGTTCAGCTACAAACAAGTCACCCTGTAGAAAGTTCAGCTAGAAGAAGTTACATTGTAGAGAGTTCAGCTACAAAGAAACTACCATGTAGAGAGTTCAGCTGCAAACAAATTGCCCTGTAGAGAATTCAGCTACAAACAAATCACCCTGTAGAAAGATCAGCTAGAAGAAGTTACCTTGTAGAGCATTCAGCTACAAACAAATCACCCTGTAGAGAGTTCAGCTAGAAACAAGTTACACTGTAGAGAGATCAGATAGAAACAAGTCACCCTGTAGAGAGTTCAGCTAGAAGAAGTTACATTGTAGAGAGTTCAGCTACAAAGAAACTACCATGTAGAGAGTTCAGCTGCAAACAAATTGCCCTGTAGAGAGTTCAGCTAGAAACAAGTCACCCTGTAGAGAGTTCAGCTAGAAGAAGTTACATTGTAGAGAGTTCAGCTACAAAGAAACTACCATGTAGAGAGTTCAGCTGCAAAAAAATTGCCCTGTAGAGAATTCACCTACAAACAAATCACCCTGTAGAGAGTTCAGCTAGAAGAAGTCACATTGTAGAGAGTTCAGCTACAAAGAAACTACCATGTATAGAGAGTTCAGCTGCAAACAAATTGCCCTGTAGAGAATTCAGCTACAAACAAATCACCCTGTAGAAAGATCAGCTAGAAGAAGTTACCTTGTAGAGAGTTCAGCTAGAAACAGGTCGCCCTGTAGAGAGATCAGCTAGAAACAAGCCACCCGTAGAGAGTTCAACTAGAAGAAGTTACATTGTAGAGAGTTCAGCAGTTTAGCTGCAAACAAATCGCCCTGTAGAGAATTCGGCTACAAACAAATCACCCTGTAGAAAGATCAGCTAGAAGAAGTTACCTTGTAGAGAGTTCGGCTACAAACAAATCACCCTGTAGAGAGTTCAGCTACAAACAAGTCATCCGGTAGAGAGATCAGCTAGAAGGATAACCTTGCAGAGAGGTCAGCTACAAAGAAATCACCCTGCTTCATCTTTTCTTCTTCCTGTAGTAAAGAAAAAATGACAGGTTAAAAAGTCCTAAAGCCAGTCATAGGCCTGCTTTGGGGTATACAAATACAAAAAGAAGTGAAATCTAATCCAAAACAGCCAAGCTGTAAAAAAAGTGTGCGGCCCTGAGAAAAGCTATGGTGAAAAAAGATGTGAAATCCAAGGTGGCGGCCAAGAAATGGCTGTGATGGTAGGTTAATGGTAAAAATTTTAATAACAACAATTCAGGTGAATTTGGTGCCGCTTAGTCTTGGCACAAAATTCACCTGAATTGTCGTTATTAAAATTTTTACCATTAACCTACCATCACAGCCATTTCTTGGCCGCCACCTTGGATTTCACATCTTTTTTCACCATAGCCTTTCTCAGGGCCGCACACTTTTTTTACAGCTTGGCTGTTTTGGATTAGATATATTATCTATGATGCAACTCGGTCCGCTATGGTCCGCTACAGGCCGGCCCTCTTCATGTGATCAGTTGTATTACTCACCAACTCATCAAGGGTAGTAAAACACCATGCATCTGGATCTGTTTTCAGCAAATAAATTACCGTAACTTGAATCCTCGCTTGAATCGTCGAGTCTATCGATCTTTCCTCGGACTTTTGTCAACCCAGAATTCGTAAGATTTACACTTGTACTCTTTACTCCGTTAATTCTAAAATACTTAGACACTCAGACTCGAGCTCAGACTAGTGCTATATTAACCCACAATCAGTATGAAAAGTGGGCGTACGTAGCCGACTATTTTGTTCATGTTCGAGTGTCAAGAGTGAATTTGTAGACTGAAGTAAGATTTCGAATCCGCGCACAGTTGAGTACCTCTAGTGTTTTCAACCACACAAGCTAGAAGCTACTGGCTAAAGGGCGTAGCCAATTCAATAAAGGTACGTTTTTATCTTTGTCACAAGTTGTGTGATAATCAGCTGAGGTGTATAGGTCGTACTAAGCTATTTAAATGGCTAGACTACACGAAATATGTAGCTAGTTTAATCACCCCCACTCACTTGGGATAACCGTAGATAATAATATAATACCCCCGGACGTATATATTATCTATGGGATAACTTAGAAGTTTCAGGTCTCTAGGAGATTCCTAGTAAGCACAGGAATCTTGGCCAGGTGATGTGTGATTTAATATGGTCTGTGTATGTACTTGGTTTTCTATGTTGATACGAGTCAGGGGGAATTGATGCTGATGCTTTAAGCTTTAATCTATTTATAGCCTTCCTTTGGCAAGGTTGGGAAAATATGGTGGTTTGACACTTTCTTTCCATTCAGTTTTCAACTAAGCCTGGGCCTTTCTTTTCAGATTATGGCCGGGGAGTCCAACACCAACTGGAACTGGCCCAACTCAAATCACTTGGAATCCCAAAATAGAATCTGGAATCTCTGGTAAAATGGAATCTCAACGAATGTTCTTAAGTCCGATTTTTTCTGTATATTTCTTGTAAATTATAATGTTACTGTATTTTATCTTGTGTGCTGTCTTGCAGTCATTGTAGTCTTGTGAACACGTGTCTCGACATGTTTGTACAGGCACCCGGCAATAACACAGCTTAACTTTCATTTCTGGCTTCGTCAGTGATCCAATTAGCTTGGAAGCCAGTCAAGTACATGAAAAGCGTTAATATATGTAACCCAGTCTGAGAAAACCGGTCTTATCGCCCATGTCAGCAGATGCGATTTTTCACCCAGGACACACAGCTACATGAATAAACTGTCTAATTCCACATTTAAAATCAGCTAGACTTGAGTGGTCTGGTTTTGCTGGCTGCTTTTCCCGAGCCCAGTGGCGATCCGTATGTGTGGTGTGGGGCCTTAATGGAGCTGTGGTCAGTCTGGGAATGACTGTATGTGGCTGCACAGCTCTGTGGTGTTGAATAACTACCTCTGCTGTGAATTTCCTTTCATTTTAGCCAGTTTTGAGATCTCAATGGCTCAAAACTTGGCCTAATTCATCCCTTGGTCTTCCTTTTCAATTTTTGAACACCATCTTGCCCGCCTTCCAGGGCCCCCACCTCCCACCCAATTTGCAGCTCGCCTGATACAGTCAATCTTGGTTTAAAAACTATCTAAAATGGCAGGAAACTTAGTTGTTGGCTACTTGCACAGTGGATGCTCTGGAAGGTAAGGAATTGGTGTAAAACGTGTGAAAATTTGGTACACATAGCTTCAACCATTGGCGAGCTACGACACACTAAATACTTAAAACCGGCATTTCTCGATACTTTTAAATAGGCGATAAGCCCAGTTTTGTCAGACTGGGTCACATATGTGTAGCCAGCTATGTAAATTTTGAAATTTTGAATCTGGAATCTTGGCTTGGAATCTGGAATCTTTGCAAAAAATTGGTGAGATTTGGAATCTTACACACAATGTGTTGGATCCCTCGATTGTGGCCCATTCTTTGGCTGTTCAGCTATATCCAATCTAAAGGAAGTAAAGTAAAAGAAAATGCAACTTTTTTGGCTCAAACAAATGCTATTTTCAGTGAAATTGTTACCTGGGGAAAATCGGTTGTAGTAATTCCTTAAAACTATTTTGTCAGTAATAGATGTACGTATGATGACTATTGTGAGTTTGCACTATGTAAGCTTTACAATGGATAGTTTGACTGCTAGCTTGCACGTAGATACGTATCCTGTGTATCAGTGGGATCTAGTATGGAATGATATTACTTAGGCGCTGGGGAGTGAGCACAGAAGACCAAAATTCAAATTGTTTAACATGTGCTTTCCCAGAGCAAACATGACAGGAGCTGCAGCTATATGATATACCAATTAGTTACAGTGTAAAGAATAATATTTTGTAAATGTTTTGAAAAGTTTCATTCTTGGTGGTGACAGGTTCTAACAGCAAAAACTTAGATATCATCCTATTTGCTACTCAAGAGGAGTTTGAAAATCTCTCCTTTGTTACAGTACACCAAAGGAATTGTAATATATGGGTGTTCGCTTATATCACATTGGAAATTTAGCATGCCATTTTGTCTAATGAAATGAAATACGTACAGGGAAAATTAAATTTACTAAGCAATGAATTCACCTGCTCATGGCAAGTATAATGGTATAAATTTCAACTTAGCATTTATGTCATTACAGTGGCAGATTTAGGGGAGTTTCAAGATTTTCACGGAAACCCCCTTTGAAATATGATTATCCAACAGTTGAGTATTTTAACTAATTATTGTGGCGTGCGCCTATGATAAGCGATGTGTGTGCTCAACACTCCGTTAATAGACTTAATTTTCACACTAAAATTGTTGCCAAATGCAGTCTCAGAGCATCTAATTTTCAAAACTTTCCTGGGGGACCCCCCCCCCCTAGCACATGCACACAGTGAATGTGCTTCTTCGCACACTCAATACATAGGCGGTGGAAGAGTGGGTACTGTGGAGCACCCCCAACTATTTGGTGCTGAGCACCTCCAACTCAAAGCTGTATTGCACAATAGTCGTCACGTGTACTTCTGAAACTTGTCAATCACGATCGAAGTACTCTAATAGAGCAGTCACCCCAATAGAGCAGTCACTCTAATACAACAATCAAGCTTGTATTAAATTAAAAATTATTAAAAGTAATAGTATTTGATTAACAGCTAAAACCACCGAAAATTCAATCTCCTGACTCCTAATTTTCAAAATTTTCCTGGAGGGGGCATGCCCCTAGACTATCCTAGAATTAACAGTTTAGAAGGATGACATATCCACTGCATAGGAGACGGAAGGATGCTACAGTTGGGGGATGCATGCTTGGTGTGCTTTGCTTTGCACACCTACTACTACCACCATAAATTTTGGGCACCCCCAACTGTAGCATCCTTCCGTCTTTTATGCAGTGGATATGTCATCCTTCTAAACTGGAAACCCCCTTTTGAATGTGTGTAAAAATTAAATGTGTGCATATCTCTTGAACAGTTTGTTTAAATTGATTCATTTTTAGGTGTAGTCCCTTGTCATGCTAGTGGTTAGGTTGTTTGTATAGTTTTATTACTTGTGCAAATTCATAGCAAGTAATGCCCATTTCTTGGAATTGGTCAATAATAGCCAATTGGCATAAGTCAATATTAGAAAGATGGTTGCTGTTCACTATAATCGTCACCATTATCATATACTTTTGATTGTGGGATCAGTTTTTGTTGTGAGTGCTGGGAGATAATACACATAACTTTGTCAAAAATTTCACCGTTCTACGATGTTGGATGCCTGATTTATGGCGTGTTAAACCTTAGGTGGTCAATAACTGGTGAGTTGTGTTACACATGTGAATACACACTCACTTGTGGTTTCAAGAGGAATAACAAATCCACCCAGTGGTTAAGAACCTCCACTTGTGTATTAATGGGCAAATTTTCATATGGTAGATTAAAAAAAAAGTAAGAATAAAGAAAAACACTCACAAAACATCTGTATAATTATGTGACCCGGTCTGGGCTTATCATCTATTTGGAAGTATCGATAAATGCCGGTTTTAAGTATTTAGTGTGTTGTAGCTCGCCAATGGTTGAAGCTATATGAACCAAATTTCACCCAATTCCAGAGCATCTACTGTACAAATAGCCAATAGCTGAGTTTCCCACCATCTTAGATAGTTTTAAACCGAGGTTGACTGTATCAGGTGAGCTCCAAAGGGATGGGTGGTGGGGGCCTGGAAGGATGGAAATAGGCTGTTTTAAAAGATTGAAAAGGAAGGAATAGAGATGAATTAGGCCACGTTATGGGCCATCCAGGACTCAAAACTGGTTAAAATGTAAAGAAATTTACAACAGAGGTCTTTATTCAACACCACAGAGCTGTACAGCCACATACAAGCATGAACAAAGCTCCATTAAGGCCCCACACCACACGTACGGATCACCACTGGGCTCGGGTAAAGCAGCCAGCAAAAGCAGGCCACTCAAGTACTAGTCTAGCTGATTTTGTTTGTGAAATTAGGCAATCTATTATGTAGCTTTGTGTTCTTGGTGAAAAATCGAATCTGCTGACAAGGGCGATAAGACCGCGGTTTTCCCAGACCCAGTCACATATACATTCTATATAAACTCCTAGATCCGCCACTGCATTACATTGGTAAGTTGTAAAAGCATCTATATATATCTCAATAATTATTTGCTGTACAAATTGATCATTCTGTTGTTACTACTTTGCATGTTCACATGCTTTTTCAAACACCTTTTATATTCCTTTCATCTATGTAGTTATGTAGAAAGCTGAAGGAATTTCAACTGATGTTTTAACCCTAGCAGAGCAGAAACCATAGTAGTACATAGTGGTAACAATAGATAGATTGAATTTGTAGAGGAATATACACTATAGCTAGATGCTTAATATGGTCACAACTAAAAATATATCCTTCATAAATGAATATTTAATCCATTAATGATAAGGAGAAAACTGGGAAAGAATGAGTATGTCAACTACAACATAACTAGATGTCAAATCATTTATCTCCTTAAAGCACTGAAATGAATATTGATTTCAAATTCCTCTTACTTTGGATGGTACAAATTATGTATGTATAACTTAGGTTTGCATGTATGCTCATACAGTAGTTGGGCTCTCGCAGATCTTGGTCATGTTCATATTCATACATGTACATGTAGGCCATAATCAACTTGTACGCATTTATGTAGCTAGTTGAGTATTCATGAGTTCTCAGTAGTTCATGGAGCCCTCTAGCTCCCTTCGTTCGAGACATCATTGGTAGCTACTGTACAGTCCAAAGGATATGGCGGACACTGGCGGCAAATTAATCATTGTTACATGTCTGCTTGTTTAGCAATCATATTCATTATCAATGTCAGCTCCTTCGTCAGATACCACTTACAAGGTAGCTACCACTGCAGTGGAATCTTTTGTGGCTTGTTTGCAGATCTGTATAATTCTTCTTTGCTGTCTGCTTTACTCTTCCTCTTTTTTTGACATCTCTTCTTTCTCTCATCATCTCTTCACTTTTCTTCTTGCTTGTTTTTCTCTCTTTCCTCTTCTATAGTTGTCTCCAAAACATAAAACATTATGATGTATGCAGAATGATTTCTGCATACACTACAAGAACAGCAAACACTGACATCCCAGAAGATTTAGTTTCATTGGCAGAACTATTTTCATAAGAGCAGAACAGGAATTATAAGTAATTACCTATGATGCCAACATTGTGACCACAGCCCTTGAAATTGATAGTGTCAACATGTACAGCCAAAGAAACTGCTATACTTCCATCAAATATTGCTTCTTGGGGCCAACAAGCTTTTCGAAAAGCTATCATTATTGGGAGCTTGTACAGAAGTTTAGCCGATAGTTGGCTAGTTATAAATAGCTACTCATACAAAATGCATACCTATAACTTCTAACATGGTCATTCACTATCCCTCTTTTGATAGTTGTCATACTTTTCTAACTTCTTGTTTCAATCTTGCAAGCCTTGGCCAATCCTTTTATCTTGAGATTTCATCTTCCTCAGGCATCAGGTAGCTAATCTCGAATGAGGTTTTGCCCGTGTTTCAACCATTGAGAAATACTGTATAATATAGGACTGTATGTCCTTCCACTTCATTCTTCCCATCTCATTCAACAGCTGATCTCATAAAGATTGTCACATTTCAGGCCACTGGCATGGGCCATTTGCTTGTTACTCCAGTACACATTATACCTTTTCACAGTTGATCTTTATAACATTGTAAGAACATTCAACCATATGGTTCAACGTTGAATATATAGAAAAGAGAGAAGATTTAACAATCTCTTAGCTTGCGTGACCATAAAATCACATGATTATGTGGATACTACTGATCGATAATTGGTGTAGTCTACTGGTTGATAGTAGGTGGTGGTCAATAACTGATGAGTTACGCTAGCAACAATAACACACAATAAAAGCAAAGGTTCAAAACAGACATGCATACTGTACGTACATACATACACAAGCACAAGGAAAAATTAGGAATTTTAAGTTTGATTGGGGATCTAGAAATAAAGTAAAGAAACAAGGAAAGTTGCCTATACCTGCAGATATACTAGTGGACCTTTAATTCCTAGCTATAACCCATGACTGTATAATTGCAGGTGTAGGTGACCTTCCTTGTTTCTTTACTTTTTAGTTCTATGATCCCTAATCAAACTTTAAAAATTTTCCTTGTTTGTAGCATAATCACAAATGGTAAACCTGCACATAATGCATCTAAAGAAAGAATGGTGCCAGACTTAATGTTTTCATCTGAACGCATGCCTTAACAGGCAGACAAGGCAGGCAGGCTTAGACCGTGGGAATTTTTTTGAATTCTACATCCGGTTACCTGTTAGCGTTTTCTTGTTTTTAATGCTGTAGATGGACTAATATTTTTCCTTAAAGATTATTTTCATCACGTAAGATGTCTCTAGGACGAGTGATAAAGGAGGCATTTTAGGTGGCGCATGTCACTTTTTTTGGGCAATACCTACTATACTTGAACAGTACTACTGTACTGTTTGATCAGTGCTTTTTCAGAAGCTTAAAACTTGTTTTTTCACTTATGCATGCTTTTACTAAACCAATTTTAGGAAACCAGGCATATGCCAAGTTTTCAAATGTGCAATTATTGTATGTTGGGTTTTTCCAGATCTGGTTGTACATGTAGGACATCTTTTTATGCAATATTTTGTGACTCTGTGCTTTTTAATATATACAACCTTTCTTTCTTTTGTGAGATTGACTCAGCTATATAGCTGCTTCTTAAAATCTCAATGTAATCTTTTTCTCAATGTCATATTTTTTTACATACAGTCGATAATGTTGAATAAACTCCTGATTTAAGTTTGGTATTTCGGAGGGAAATAGGGTATAAGTATTGGAAAAGGAGTGTGAACCTGTTAAGTATACTGAATGGATACAATACATTTAGGAAGGTCGCCAGTGACATGTAGGATACTATTGTGTTGTCATATTGTTTCATTACTATAGTGATGCATTTTGTACAAGTAGTAGATATGATACATTTTAGCAAGATGTTTGATATTTAGTTTCCAATTAACATATTTTTGTTGTTACATACAGTACATGTATTGTGAAAACTGAATATCCAATGTACATGTGACATCTATGTGTACTACACACACTCAGTATTACATGGCATGTATAGCACTTACACCTTCCCTACATGCAGGGCATGTGATGGCTAGTATACATGTAATAGTTGTAACATGGGCATGAGGGCTTTACCTGATATGTATGCCTGACTGCCCATGTTACAGCTAATATGTAACACTTATTAGGCTGATAGCCTGTACAGGGCAATCAATCACCCAAGCCAATATGAGTGCAGCCACTGGATGTATTATATATGCATACCTAAAGTTTTTGATTATGGGTCAGCAGCTAGTATGTTCTGGTTACATTCGGTTATGATAAACGGACATATCCTAGAGATATCACGGAGAATTTCCGTTACACGAGTTTAATGTTTTAATCAGTGCTATTGAATCGTTTATGGGAAAACTACGCAGTTCGCTAAAGGCCTAGACAGGTGAGCTTGCTTGTAGAGTGGTTACTCCGTGCAGAGTGGTAGCTTCGTGATGGGGATGCGTCCGTATTCGAAAATGTGTGGAAACGATCAAATGAGTAGGCTATAGCACTAGTTCTCACCTTAGACCAACGTTTTACAACTTATAGGGTGGCGAGGTTAACAAAACGCTCTCCGTCTGTGTGGTTTTCATGGCGAAATTCAAGTTGTGCATCCAAATCACGTGAGTATTAATCGATCCCCGCAATTGATTTCAGCGTCAATGTCTATATAATCACTGCCCAGTTGTAGCACGGTCTACATTTCGTATGTAGCCCAGCTAGCTGGGCTACATACGAAATGTAGCTCTGGCAGCTCCTTTGATCTGAAGTGTGAAAATGTTACATGTAATAGTTGTAACACGGGCATGAAGGCTTTGACTGATATGTATACCCTCAGGCAGTCGGGCATACATATCAGGCAAAGCCCGAATGCAGCTACGTAATACGTAACACTTATTAGGCTGATAGCCTGTACAGGGCGATCAATCACCCAAGCCAATACGAGTGCAGCCACTGGTTGTATTATATATGTATACCTAAAATTTTCGATGTATGTGTTATACAGTGGAACCTGTGTTACGGTCCCCTGGATTAAGCGGTCACCTTTTTATAACGGCCACAGTTACGAGGTCCCAATATTTTCCCATACAAATGTATGTATTGTGGTCTGCATTAAGCGGTCACCTGTCTAATGCGTATAACGGCCAACCAAGAATTCGCCTATGAATCACTGTGTACATAACTTCATCCTTCATATAGCGGTCGCTTCCTTTTATGGTGGCTTGTTAAGCCAATAGTCTGACACCACGGCACCGTTTCAATGAATGATCACACTTCCTGGCTTTCACTAAATGCTATACAAACTATCAGGCTTCATTGCTTAAACGTATTCAATAGCTATAACCAACATTCATAACAAGCTCACCTTGCCCTTTCTGTGTAAAGGATCTATGATAAAATTATTACTGTATTGCGGTTGGCGCGAGCCTCTTAATAATAATTACGGTCATAGCCACTAAAATGCTGCAGACCACCTTATACAGGTTTTCTCTATAACAGCCACCTGTATATAAAGGCCAGATATATCTGGTCCCAAGGTGACCATTATAGACAGGTTCCACTGTATTTAATAAAAACAAGTGATATCTACTCCAAACAAAAACAGTTATGCTATGAAAAAAAGGTGTGACCATCAAAAAGCAATCTAGTTTTAAAAAGGTGTGATATCAAAGGGAACTTATTTTGCTACATGTAGCTTTATGTATAATATACTGTATGATTATATTACATTGATGCTGGTGTTTTAAACTTTTTAAAAATTCAGATTCATCACTAAAGTTGTGTATATCCTGTGCAGAATTGGAACATTATTTTCCAATGTGATGGCTAAAACAGAGGCTGTATCATCTGAAGACAACTTTATTTGTGAGGAAATAACATTTTGTAACTTTATGTACTAGTCATATGAATGTATGTGTGTGGCAAATGCATTGAACATATTAAACTTTTTTGCTTTCTGAGATCAGACTTCTGTATAGATGTGCAAAAGCCTGTAATAGTCTTGAACAGCCAGATACTCAGTCTGCTTATTTACCAAGTTAAGCAAACTTGAATTCATTATTATATAGTATAGTAGTACTGGATGATAAAGATTTGTGACCAGATTTTACAGAACCGATCCAAATTGCACATGAGGCAAAATCAAACTAACACCTCCAGTGGATAGCTACACTATCCTACTAGTAGTTTTGAAACTCAGCACCACTCAAACTACTCGAGGCTGGTTTCAACAGACATCTTTTCTGGGGTGTGTGTAGAACTCGAATGGCGGTTTTAGGCCTTGTGAAGGACCTGGCTTGGCAAGAATCAGTGGTTTACTGGTGGACAGCCTGATAATGTTGGGCAGACGTTGTTTCTGTGAATTTTGCTACATATCAACCACTAAGGAGCCAGCACAGCCCTGTGATCTCGTATCTGGACTCCAATCGTGGTCTGCCTCCATTTTGAGGTCTAACCCTTGCCCACCCCCCACCCTCCACCCCTTTGTGAGCACTTGTGATACTACTTCGCTCGTCCAACTGCTCAGAGTTTCTATCTTATTTGGTAGGAAACTCTACGAGCAGCTACAAGTACTGGAAGTGGTCTGACAGGTATCAGATCGATGCATCTTTAGTGTAAACTTCATACGTGTACTTGCTATTCTTGGAGAGTTATGCTGGCTTGAATTCTTTAAAACCGTTTATCTCGAAACTCCTAATGTGCAATTTGGATCATTTTTCCAAAATCCAGTCACATTTGCACTTTTCTGCCACAAATTTCACCAGACGTAATGAAGCTCAAAAATTCCTTCAGAGCAACTCTAAACACTTCCACAAGTTTTTATTATTCATATGTATTTAACAGAGTTTTTTACTAACTAACTAACTAACTAACTAACTAACTAACTAACTAACTAACTAACTAACTAACTAAATAACTAACTAACTAACTAACTAACTAACTAACTAACCAACTAACTATGAGACATATCTTTTCACCTATAACAGCAGCTGTAATGCATGCATCATGGACTTACCTTGTCCCATGTCTTTCCTCACTACCATGTAGGTGTTGATTCACTGGTAGTGTGTCTCAGATTTTAGACATGTGCTGACTATTCCATTATCATTCTGATTTTCAGTAGTGATAGGATCGATTGCAGAGGAACTTATTGTACTTTTCTTTGATTATATTGCTGTATGATGGGGAAAACATGGCTGAAAATATAGTAAAATCGCCACTTCACTTTTCCGTAATTGGTAGCTATAACTACACATGTTACAAGAAGTAAACAAATAAGTACAAGGAAAATTTACGAATTTTAAATTTAAGTGGGATCATAGGTAAGAATTCTAGGAAAGTGGTAATAGTAAGGACCAATGGAAAATGACTGATAAAGGTAATTGTGCCAATATACAGGTTGGATTTTACAGCATTTTTGCACATTGTTGAATCTTTCTCCACTAAAATGGTCGTAAAACAATTGAAACACTCTAATAGAGCAGTCACCTGTAGTATTCTAATAAAGCAGTCAAGAATGTTTTATTAACTATGCCACCAGGGACCTACATTGAAGGTCTGTGAATTGATGGGCTATAACTGTCATAGATTAGGTACGTATATAGACTAGCTAAATCATCAATACTGAAAACTAGCTACTTCTTAAAACCATAATCATATTGAAAGATTTTACCATTGGACATGAAGAGGTTTACAAAACAGTCTAATAAACTGACAGTACCTGCATATAGTAGAGGGAACTTGTACCTGTGACCTCAAGATATAATTCACATGATGGAAACATCATGGGGTATGTAACAGCTGCAGTATGTTTCAAGCTGAGGTGGCTTCAATGGGGAGACTAAGGACAATATAAACAGTCATGGATTGAGAAGCAATTGCTGCATATAACGTCTTAACCGGAAGCAGCAGAAGCAGTTTACAAAGCTTGTAATCAGCACTGTCAGTTAACTATTATTAGTGCTTTACAGTAGGGGTGAAATGAATATTAAATGTTAGGTATTCGAATATTCTTCAAATTAACGAACGAATTAACAAATTATTCTTTAAGAATTTTCTGTATAATTGGGTGCTTGAAAGGGACAAAATCACTTTGATTACTACTAAAACTTTAAATGTTAAAAAAGAAAAGTCCTTTACATGTATTATTAAGATGAAAAATTATATTTTTGAATGACAGTTTTCAGTTGTCAACATGTTTTCAAGGTTAAATGTGTACATTATCTGATTAACGAATATTTAACGAATAACGAATATTTCTTAACGAATACGAATATTTCTTAACAAACGAATAACGAATATTCGTACTATTCGTTTCAGCCTTACTCTACAGTGACCAGCATTGAAGGTCTGACAGCAACATGTGCTGCAGCCTTAGGATTACCTAACCTAATTTCAAGGACTTAGACCTAGTGACTTGACTTGCTGACTGATAAGGTGTAACAGAAAAGGGGCCAAAGTAAGGAAAAAAAAATTTGAACCTCTTCATGTTTTGTTATAATAGTTGAATCCTTGGTTCAAGCGAATAGCTAACTTTCAGTGTTGATGAGTGAGCTAGTCTATATACATAATCTATTCCAGCTATAGTCTATCAATTCACAGGCTTTCAGTGTAGGTCCTTAGTGAGATTGTACAGGAGATAGTTAACCAAACATTCTTGACTGCTCTATTACAGTATTTTAATACAAGTGATTGCTAGATATTTTGAATGTTGTAGTGGAAGGATTCATCAGTGCTGCAAAATCCAACCTGTATTGACACGGTGACCTTTATCAGACATTTTCCATTGCTCTTCCTCATTCCTGCTTTTCATTCCTGTCCTATTCCTGTATCCCTAGAATTCTATCTACTTGTATTGTGTTACAAAGTCTACTGTATTTGATATCTCTTTGTGGGTGTGCACCTCATGGTACTGATGCTGTCTGTTGTATCCCAGCTTATAGCCATGAGTTATTTTCATAAGTGTAACATCACTTTAGTAGTTTAAAGTCCTAATCCAAAATATTGCAATACAGCAATATTTTTAAAGGCAATATACAATCTAAACCAAAACAGCCAAGCTGTAAAAAAGAGTGCGGCCCCCAAAAAGGCCAGGATGAAAAAAGATATAAAATCCAAGGTGGCGGCCAAGAAATGGCTGTGATGGTAGGTTAATGACAAAAATTTAATTACGACAATTCAGGTGAATCTGCGTTGCCTCCTCCACTAGGATTTGGCACCAAATTCATCTGAATTGTCGTAATTAAAATTTTTGCCATTAACCTACCATCACAGCCATTTCTTGGCCGCCACCTTGGATTTCACACCTTTTTTCATCCTGGCCTTTTTGGAGGCCGCACTCTTTTTTTACGGCTTGGCTGTTTTGGTTTAGATATCACTTCTTTTTGTATTGCAAGCCACAAAGCCGGCCATTATCTGGCTTTGGTGCTTCCTTCTAACTTGTTTTTTTTTTTCTTTCTTTTCTGCAGGAATTGTTGAACAAAGGAAGAAATTTTGTGTACAGCTTTTTGTCTGATTAAAAATATTTGTATGTTTAACAATGAAAGATAGTCACATATTGTAGGTAATAAGGTGACTTCTTATACATAACTGAACTGTAGCTGAAACTCCCATTGTTTGTAGCTGAACTCTTTTCAGAGTGACTTGTTTCTAGCTGAATTCTCTACATGGTGATTTGTTTCCAACACATATTTCTACAGGGTGATTTGTTTGTAGCTGATCCCTATAGGGTAACTTGTATCTAGCTGATATCTCTACAGGGTGACTTGTTTGTAGCTGATCTCTCTACAGGGTGATTTGTTTGTAGCTGAATTCCCTACAGGGTGATTTGTTTGCAACTGAACTCTCTACAAGGTGACTTCTTCTAGTTGAACTCTTTACACGGCGATCTTTTGTAGCTGAACTCTCTACAGGGTGATTTGTTTGCAGCTGAGCTCTCTACATGATGGTTTCTTTGTAGCTGAACTCTCTGCAAGGTAACTTCTTCTAGCTCATCTCTCTACAGGGTGACTTGTTTGTAATTGAACTTTCTACATGATGGTTTCTTTGTAGCTGAACTCTCTACAAGGTAACTTCTTCTAGCTGATCTTTCTACAGGGTGATTTGTTTGTAGCTGAACTCTCTACATGGTGGTTTCTTTGTAGCTGAACTCTCTACAAGGTAACTTCTTTTAGCTGATCTCTCTACAGGGTGACTTGTTTGTAGTCGAACTTTCTACATGATGGTTTTCTTTGTAGCTGATCTTTCTACAAGGTAACTTCTTCTAGCTGATCTTTCTACAGGATGATTTATTTGTAGCTGAATTTTCTACAGGGTGATTTGTTTGCAGCTGAACTCTCTACATGGTGGTTTCTTTGTAGCTGAACTCTCTACAAGGTGACTGCTTATCTCTACACGGTGATCTTTTCGTAGCTGAATTCTCTACAGGATGATTTGTTTTCAGCTGAACTCTCTACATAATGGTTTCTTTGTAGATGAAATCTCTACAAGGTAACTTATTCTAGCTAATCTCTCTACAGGGTGAATTGTTTGTAGCTGAACTCTCAACAAGGTGATCTGTTCGTAGCTGAACTATCTACAGGGTGATTTGTTTGCAGCTGAACTCTCTATATGATAGTTTCTTTGTAGCTGAACTCTCTACAAGGTAACTTACTCTAGCTAATCTCTCTACAGGGTGAATTGTTTGTAGCTGAACTCTCAACAAGGTGATCTGTTCATAGCTGAATTCTCTACAGGGTGATTTGTTTGCAGCTGAACTCTCTATATGATAGTTTCTTTGTAGCTGAACTCTCTACAGGATGACTTATTTCTAGCTGATCTCTCTGCAGGGTGACTTGTTTGTAGCTGAACTCTACATTGTGATATGTTCATAGCTGAACTCTCTACAGGGTGATTTGTTTGCAGCTGAACTCTCTACATGATGGTTTCTTTGTAGCTGAACTCTCTACAAGGTAATTTCTTCTAGCTGATCTCTCTACAGGGTGGCTTGTTTCTAGCTGATCTCTGGATGACTTGTTTCTGGCTGATCTCTCTACAGGGTGACTTATTTCTAGCTGAACTCTCTATAGGGTTATCTGTTTGTAATTGAACTCTCTACAGGGTGATTTGTTTGTAGCTGAACTACAGTATCTATAAGACCATTCGTTTCTAGCTGATCTCTCTATAGGGTAACTTGTTTGTACGTAGCTGAACTCTCTACAGGATGGTTTCTTTGTAGCTGATCTCTCTACAGGGTGACTTGTTTATAGTTGAACTCTCTACAAGGTGATCTCTTCTAGCTGATCTCTCTACAAGGTGATTTGTTTCTAGCTGAACTTTCTACAGGTGATCTGTTTGCAGGTGAACTCTCTACATGGTGGTTTCTTTATAGCTGAACTCTCTACAAGGTGACTTCATCTCTCTACAGAGTAACTTGTTAGTAAAGCTGAACTCTTTACATGGTGGATTTTGGTTGTTAAACTCTCTGTAGGAAGACTTGTTTGTAGCAGGATTTCTACAGAGTGAATTGTTTGTAGCTGAACTCTCTACAGGGTGCATAACTTGTTGATAGTGAACTCTCTTCAGTGTGCAATATTATACAGTGATATATTTGTTGCTGAACTCTCTACAGGGTGACTTGCTTGTAGCTAAACTGTCTACAATATTAACTGGTTGCTGCTGAACTCCCTACAGCATAACTTGCAATGTAATAGAAATCTATAATGGAGTAAGTCATGAACTAGGTGAATGCTCTATTAGGGTGACTGTTCTATTAGAGTATCTTGATCTCGCATTTGCTACACGGAGTTGACTTTGGAATTATAAGTCAGTGGTTTGTAAACCGATTGTTCTGTACTACTGCAAGTACTGTCTACGATGACTATTCCAGCTATATACCCATTTTCAGCTCACTGCTCTAAGCGGTTTGCCTGGTAGGCGTGAAAATTATTGTTATTTTTATTCACGGAATCTCGACGCGCAATTGTTACACACCTTCAGTTTTGTGTCTTATCTCCATGATCTTTATTTCGATTGCTTTCAAACCACCAAAAGGCACTCCTACAATGGTTTATCTATATCCACAAAACGAATTTCAACTTATTTCATGGAGCGGTTTACCCTGTAGGCGTGACAACAAATCGATCTTGTTTTACGAGAATAATTGATTATAAATCCTTAACCGTTCATCCGATTTACACCAAATGTGATACTATGATTCACCTTTGGACTCCCTTTCTGTGTGCCAAATTTCAAGGCGATCGGAGAACGCGTTTATAGCAATTTTTGCAAGTGTGCGAAAACACGAGAATAAGAAAAAAAAAATAAAATAAAAAATCCAAAACTTGTGGCTGCTCGTATCTCGGAAATGGATTGAGCGATTTCTTTCAAATTTGGAATGTGGACTCCCCTAGCTGGCGGGCAAGTCTGCAGCAAATGTGGTTCCAAATGGATAAGGTTGCACCGAGATACAAAGGTGTGAAAATGACGTTTTCTTTCTTCCTGTCAATATACCCATGGTGTGGCGTGCCGGCTTCTTGGGCCGCATGTCACACTATTGTGTGTCTTGATACAGTACTTACCTGTATTGTTGAAATCCTGTTTGTGGTGAGCTTGAGTGAGCCTTAGTATAGTCAAGGAATGGTACGTACGTCGCGTTCATGGAAATTTACCGAACGAAAACGGACTGCCCCACACTGTTAGTGAATGGTACGTACGTCACGTTCACGAAAATTTACCGAACGAAAACGGATTGCCCCACACTGTTAGTGAATGGTACGTACGCCGCGTTCACGAAAATATACTGAAAGAAAACGGGTTGCTCCATGCTGCTTCACGAAAATTTCATGAGCGGTGTACTTTTACTCCACATGGCTTAGTACGTGGTTTGATGGCTGAACGAGAAAAAAGGTTGGCTAGAAGGAGAAAGCGCGACAGACTACGAGAAACGCCTGAAGAAAGAGAGACCAGGTACTGAGCTAACTAGCTGTACTTGTAGTACTAATAGAACCTTATCACACTGACAGGCGGGCTAGACGGAATGCATATGACAGAAATAGGCGTGCAAGCTTAACCACCGAAGACAGACATGTTGTGAATCAAACTCGTAGAGAAAGACAACAAGCTACATTTCTACTTCACGAAATGGTAACAGCTCTAATATTAATCTTTCTATTGATGACCACGATGTTATAAGGAGAATGCAGCAAGAATTTCATGGAAAGCTAGCCACATTGCAGAGCCAACTATATTCCATATGTTTAGAGCGTCATGATTTTAGCACCAATGATTATGCAGGTGCATGCAATTGCTGCCATAATGATTTTTTTCCTACCCAAGCTGTACTCTGCTGCCAACAATATGGACCCTGGACCAATCCCACCTGAGCTCACTGTAAGTTTAAAATTGTTTAGTCATATATATTGTGTGGAGTCATATTATACCTTACATGGCACACATCACTGTTTTATAGAATCACAATAAGCAGCAGTTTAATGGTGTCCATGTATGTCATATATAATATGCACATTTTGTTTTACTCCATACGTAGGAGCTATCTCAGGGTGAAGAAATGCTGATTTCACGGGTTCTGCCAATCATGTCAGTGTGTCGTCTTCCCTATGGTCAATATGGTTATAGTGGTCACATCCTTTATCAACAGCTTGCCAAGATGTCCAGCTACCCTAGATCTTGTTATTGTCAGGAGAGAGGGATCAGCTACCTCTCACAGGGACTTCAAAATCTGTCGATCAGTTATCCTTAGGGCACTGCTTTGGCTGATTGAGCACAATATGTATTACTCCGATGTCACCATTGATCATCACATACTATTGCAGTTATTAGATGACAGCGACATCAGTAATCATTTTGTAACTGCACCGTCAAATCAAGAGCAGGACCCTGTGCAACATGATGGCAATCCTTCCACTGATCATTTTCAAAGCACTTTTGTTCCTATGGCAACAAGGAGTCAAACTGAGCAGCAGGCAATTCACTCAATTCTGGATCCACCAACTTTACAAAGGATTTCTTGGCCTCCAACAAGAGACACCCCTATTAATGAATTTACCACCAGCTACAACCAAATCACCCTGTGGAAAGTTCAGGTATAAAAAAATCACCCTGTAGATAGTTTTGATACAAACAAATCACCCTGTAGAGAGCTCAGCAAGATAAAAGTCACCCTGCAGAGAGATCAGGTCACCCTATAGAGAGGTCAGCTAGAAGAAGTCACCTTGTAGAGAGTTCAGCTACAAAGAACAGAGAGTTCAGCTAGAAACAAGTGACCCTATAGACAGATCAGCTAGAAACAAGTCATCCTGTAGAGAATTCAGCTACAAACAAATCACTCTGTAGAGATTTCAGCCAACGTTGAAACCGGGTCACTACTGCTGACCCGGATGACCCACTTACCCGGATTTGACCCACTTACCCGGATTTGACCCGATGTGACCCGGATTGACCCGGATTAATTAAAGCCGAGATGTGTTTCGGCTAGTCTCGAGCGAGCAAACGAGTCTACATTTTGAGCGTTCGATTCGTGTTGAGTAAATATTGCAACTTCAGCCTAGCTGTAGGTTGAAGACCAAAAAAAAAAGAAAAGGTCTTCACCTACTGACAATAACTACCCTTACGTATGTTGGTAATGCGATATGTGGGCGTGGCTCACGAAAGAGCTACGCTATAGCGTTTATAAGTTTCCACATCGTCAAACGAACAATTTCGTTTCTCACGTGATCCAATCCGGGTCAGACCCGGATGACCCGGAGAAAATGTGACCCGGATGACCTGACCCAGTTTCAACGCTGATTTCAGCTACAAACAGATCATCCTGTAGATAGTTCAGCTATAGATACAAGTCACCCTGTAGTAGCAGAAGTCACCTTGTAGAGACCAGCTACAAAGATACCATCCTGTAGAGAGTTCAGCTACAAACAAATCACCTGTAGAGAGTTCAGCTATGAATAGATCACCCTGTAGATAGTTCAGCTATACAAGTCACCCTGTAGAGAGATCAGCTAGAAGAAGTCACCGTCTAGAGAGATCAGCTAGAAGCAAGTCACTTTGTAGAGAGTTCAGCTACAAAGAAACTATCCTGTAGAGAGTTCAGCTACAAACAAATCACCCTGTAGAGAGTTCATCTATGAACAGATCACCTATAGATAGTTCAGCTATACAAGTCACCCTGTAGAGAGATCAGCTAGAAGAAGTCACCGTCTAGAGAGATCAGCTAGAAGCAAGTCACCTTGTAGAGAGTTCAGCTACAAAGAAACTATCGTAGAGAGTTCAGCTACAAACAAATCACCCTGTAGAGTGTTCAGCTAGATAAAAGTCACCGTACAGAGAGATCAGGTCACCCTCTAGAGAGATCAGCTAGAAGAAGTCACCTTGTAGAGAGTTCAGCTACAAAGAACACACTCTGTAGAGAGTTCAGCTAGAAACATGTTACTCTATAGAGAGATCAGCTAGAAACAAGTCACCCTGTAGAGATTTCAGTTACAAACAGATCATCCTGTAGATAGTTCAGCTAGATACAAGTCACATTGTAGAGAGATCAGCTAGAGGAAGTCATCTTGTAGAGAGATAAGCTAAAACAAGTCACCTTGTAGAGAGTTCAGCTCCAAAGAACCCACTCTGTAGAAAGTTCAGCTACAAACAAGTTACCCTATATTGAGATTAGCTACAAAGAAGCATGTAGAAAACTCGGCTACAATCAAATTACCTTGCAGAGAGTTCAGCTACAAACAAACCACTTTATAGAGAGATGAACTAGAAACAAGTCACCTTGTAGAGAGGTCAGCTACAAAGAAACCATCCTGTACATTTCAAGTCACCCAGTAGAGAGATCAGGTGCAAAGAAATTATCCTGTGGGGAATAATTGGCATTTATTAAATATATGTATATAATTTTTATAATTACTATGTAATAGAATCAAAAATAGTTGAAGTATTAAAAATCATCTTTAAGTTCTTTTCTTCTTCCTGTGGTAAATAAAAAAACAGATGGGTTAAAAAAGCCCCAAAGCTAGCCATAGGCCGGCTTTGCAATATACAAATACAAAAAGAAGTGATATCTAATCAAAAACAGCCAAACTGTAAAAAAAGGTGCGGCCCCCAAAAAAGCCATGGTGAAAAAAGATGTGAAATCCAAGGTGGCAGCCAAGAAATGGCTGTGATGGTAGGTTAATGGCAAAAAATTTAATTACGACAATTCAGGTGGATTTGGTGCCGAATCCTAGTGGAGGAGGCAACGCAAATTCACCTGAATTGTCGTAATTAAACTTTTTTCCATTAACCTACCATCACAGCCATTTCTTGGCCGCCACCTTGGATTTCACATCTTTTTTCACCATGGCCTTTTTGGGGGCCGCACCTTTTTTTGATTAGATATATATATATCAATACCAAATTACTTGAAAATGCATGACTACTCTATTAAAAGTTTTAAAACGGTTTTCTCATAAATCACAATTAATTGTATTGAGAGTTAATTGATGTGTACATCATTATGGGTCAAGTAGTGGCTTATCTAGCAAATTAAATCCATACAACTGCAAATTATATTCATATGGAAATAACTGCTGCCTTATGCCATCGCTATTATCTTAAAAGGGCAATGTGTCGTGAATTGTTTAAATTGTTTATACATGAAGTCGTTCAGGTTTATGCACCTATCATTGTTAAGCCCCTCCCACCCCAGTACAGGGAGGGTGGAGATATAGTAGGGATTTGACCTGCTAGAAAGTCAAATTACCCACCGTGGGGATAACTTGCTGGATCATATCCCCACATATATCCCACCACATAGCATGGGTATAAGAAGGGATTTAACATGGAGCTTTGGTTTTTTTTTATCAGGTGCCAACAGTTGGAGCTTTTCAGTGCTTGATCAAATTTCCCACACTGGAGCGCATTTTAAAGTTCAAAGCCTATGTGCCATTAAAGTGGCAGTCTTTGTATATCTTCCCTAATATGATGATTGTAAGCCAGGTGAGCTAGCTTAGAATAGCCCCTGGGTTGTCTAACATTGCAACAAAGGCGATACAATATAGTAGAAAGTGTGATTCGAGATGAAGCGCTTTGTCCGCCTGGTTGTGATACTGTGAACACACAACAAAATAACATTGCCCCAAGATTCATAGCTAAGAGCCTATACAGTACTGCTAACAATGCTTGATTGCTGTGTGGTGTAATGAAAACTAGTATATCAAAAATTTTGAAATTTAAAAATGAAGTAGGGATCTATGCTGCAAAATCCACTGAACCAAGGATTGTTAAGTTACAATCATGACATCAAATCACAATCAAACAATACAACCACTGATCCCTACTGTGGTGAGGTGTCATAATGAAACTAAGATGTAGATGTTGACACCTCACCACAGTAGGGATCAGTGGTTGCACTATTTAATTGTGATTTAATGTCACAATTGTAGCTTAGCAATCCTTGGTTCAGTGGCTTTTGTAGTAAAGATCCCTACTTCATTTTTAAATTCAAAAATTTTTGATATACTATTTATTATTGATCACGTGAATGTGTAGCACTTGTACACAAGCACTATTTCTAGCAGCACAGCTACAGTATAATAAAGAATGAATAACGAACCGCCCACCTGCATGCAGTTTTGAGATCAATTAAATGGGAAACAATGAATTTTCTTGGAGTGGCCTAAACTATAGTAGTACAGTGAAACCTCATTAATCGGGCCAGCTCTGGGACCAAAAAATGTGGCCTGAATAACGAGGTGGCTTTATTAATGAGGTCATAAAGTATTGCTTAGCTATGTTTGGGATCTACTATAGGTGGCCAATATAACGGGGTGGTCTTATTAAAGAGGTGGCCACTAAGTGAGGTTTCACTGTATGTTCATGTTGAGCTGAATCCTGAAAAACAGCTAAAAATTAAAAGTGGGTTTTTTCTCAACAGAATTAACATTTCAGCCAACCAGATGATTATTGGTAACAGCAAAGGTGTCAACAGCGGACACGTACGGTTTGGCTCCATTACAAGTTCGGGAAAGGGCTGTAATGGACACTGTACTTATATGGCTTCCCCATAGGAAATGTATTGCAAAAATTTTGGTTGGCCGTAAATATTATGTCAAACATTTGGACAAAAATATTTTGAAATATTTTTAGCGGGTCAAGCAGTACAACAAATGAGCCAAATTTCAAGATCGCGTGTAATTGCATCCATGAGTTATTAAATGTTTTTGAGGATTCAGCTCAACGTGAACATACTACATTATTGCTATCAAGTTCCTGAATGGCTTATTAAAGTACGTGCTGTGCCACAATTGGAAGTACATAGGCCTGTAGTACCATGCATAACTTGCTTCTGATCATAGTAGTATTGGCGCTCAGATCTATGACCTGTCTTAGTACGAGTAGTTAGTATAGTATCAGAGTAGGCCTTCAGTCTGAAGGATGGTCGTTCTATTCACCTGGGTTGGAAGTTGTTCAAATGAACAGGCCCTTTTTGTCTTGAGTACCAGGATGAAGTAATAAAATCTTCTCGTCAGCCAAACTATCCACTTAAGGATTTAGTAGCCAGATCTCGTCTGGCAAGTGGCTGAGTCAGTGTGTTTGAAGGAACAAATTGTCGAGTATTAGTCCGTCTATAACAAATCCTTCGTCAATCGCAGTCCAGGCATTGGCAAAAGTCGAAGTGACAACTTAGTTGCTGTATCAGCAACACTAGACCATGTTTAGCTTTATGACTGGGTGTCCAGTACCTCTTTCAGCAGCGTAAGCGCCTTCTGCAACAATTTTGTGATATCTAAATAGACTATGCTGCTCAGGGAAAGTGGAAAATTAATGCTTCGATATGGTTTCGATGCTTAAAGAAGAAGACAACCAACCTGATGAAGCTAAAAGGAAAGACAAGGCACAGACGGAGGAACCCCCAAAGGCGCATTCCACCAGTGAGTTTGTTATTTGGTGGCTGTGTGCTGCTTTGTTTGGTCTCTAGGCTTGTGACCATGGTCAGTGAGTGAGTGAGTGAGTGAGTGAGTGAGTGGGTGAGTGAGGCAGACCAAATTTTGGTGATTTTTAAGAACTTCTATATCCTGCTGCATGAAAGCGTGTTCTTGTTTTTAATACTGTATTTCAAGTTAAATGGATTAGTATTATTCCATAAAGGTGGTTTTCGTCACATAAGATGTTTCAAGGATGACTTTTAAAGGCGGCAATTTTGGCGGTGCCCGTCACTTTTGATGTGATCCCTACTAAAACAGTACATGAAACAAGAGATGGATGATGGTATTACAGCATAGCTCAGTAGGAAAGTCCCTGCTTTGGCACATTGGCTATAACAATTATTTTGTG
Organism: Dysidea avara; assembly: GCF_963678975.1. NCBI lineage: Eukaryota > Metazoa > Porifera > Demospongiae > Dictyoceratida > Dysideidae > Dysidea > Dysidea avara. The sequence continues at coordinate 50,405,985 of NC_089272.1, read as the reverse complement.
CATTGCAAAAGTAGGGATTTTCTCACATAGCTATACTGTAATACCAGTGGCGGATCCAAAGGGGTTTCTGGGGTTTCGACAGAAACCCCCTTTTAAATTTTTGCTTAGTGGCATTTTCAATGCATAAACATTGTTGTACTAACAATTTGTCATAGCAAACAACTATATACCAGTAGCATGCACACAGTTGCACTTAACTGACACCATTTATAGCTATTAAACTCTCAGCAACATTTCACTTTTCATCTCCCACTGCATTAAAAACGATCGAGATACTCTGATAGAGCAGTCAAGTAACTACTCTAATAGAGCAATCAAAGCTACAGCTCGTAGTCACCATATTTGCCCTATAGTTAGCTATAGTATTTAGTTACTATATACAGTTGATAGCATTGAATTTGTAATTGCTAACTAAAAATCTGATCTCAGAGCTTTTAAAATCTCAAAATTTTCCTGAGAATTGACATCAGATGCCTTATTTAGCTATACCAATTTTCAGAAACCCTCTTTTAAAAATCCTAGATCCACCACTGAATACCATCATTCATCTCTTGTTTCACTACTTTTTATTGCATAGATCCCTATTTCATTTTTAAATTAACAATTTTAAAAAGCACAAATTTGTTTAGTGTTTTGTTGTAGTGCAGCTAGCTACAGTGTAACTTGTGACTGCTCTATTAGAATATCATACGTGGCTGTTATATTAGAGTGACTGTTGTAATAGAGTATCTTGAGTCAACCAAGAGGTGTGCAGCTAGCTAGACCAATAAGGGGTGAAGTCATTTTTTTTACTGTTAAGTAAATAGCTAGAATGTCAAGAGGTGTGGTATCCATACTCTAGAGCTATTAGTCCATCTAGATATTTATTTGATGGGTGGGGTCACAAACCTATTGCAAACGGGATCCCAATCGTGAAGTTGCAGATATCTACTGCAGACAACTAGCATACCTCTAAGTCTAATAGTAGCACTGGGACTAAGGTGCTTCTGAAATTCAGCTCTAAAATAATTTTGTGGCATCTAAGACTGAGTGACTGGATCTGTGAAAACTGGCCTGACACAATCGCATATTTTTCAAATTCCTGTTCCTTAAATATTTAAAATCTACTTAGCCAAGTGTACCCTCTGGCAAAGTTTCAGCCTCATATACCAATAGCTTTAGGAGTTACAGCCCTACAAAGTAGCAACAACAGAAAAATCGATTTGTACAGCAAGTATAGGGAAAATAAATTACAGGCGCCTACAAAAACGGTTGTAACTTACCAATGAATTGAGGTACGGAGCTATACTTTTCACCATCATGTTCACCATGAACATGGGAATCATTTACTGGGTCAGTGTTTCCTTTAGTCACTCTTCTTTACTGCAGACAAAGGTGAAATTCGTGAAGAAAAATTGATTGCGTACGATAGCTTTGAAGTGACGTAAACAAACGCTCATAACTTCCGTATCCTTGGGTCTACTGCAATGAAACAAAGATTATCCAACTCCTCTTTAGCAGGCGAATAAGGTAGTATCCAAGGTTTTATTGTTACGCCCTTTCTTCACTAATAAAGAAGTGTTCACAAAATTTACGGAATTTTTCAATAATACACAAGAATTTCATCCATTGTATTCAATGCTTTATACCTATACTGTAAATTTAGGTTTGCACGATTGTGTCAGGTTTTCGCAGATCCGGTCATGCTGCTGAAAGAAAGTGTTGATACGCAAAATTAATGCCTTGATATGGTTTCATTCGATGAAGAAGAAGACAAGCAGCCTGATTAAAGATCAAGAGAAGACAAGGCGCAGAGGGCCTCCACTTGTTGGAACCCCAAAAGGCACATCCCACTGGCGAGTTTGTTATTGTGGCGTAAACTAAAATGGTGGCCTTTGCCTGCTTTGTTTGGCCTCTAGCCTTGCGACTGTGGTCAGACAGGCAGTGAGACTAAACTTTGAGTTTTGGTGATTTAAAAAAATTCTATATCCAGCTGCCTGTGTTTTGTTACATTTAATGCTGTATCAAGACACATGGTAGTGTGTCGTGCGGCTCAAGAAGCCGGCGCGCCACACCGTGAGTATATTTACAGGAAGAAAGTAAACACAATTTTCATACCTTTGTAGCTCCGTAATTCCTTATCCGATTGAAACCAAAGTTGCTACAGAAGTGCCGGCTAGGTAGGGGAGTCCACATTCCAAATTTGAAGAAACTCACTCCAGCCATTTCCGAGATACGAGCGGCCAAAGTTAGGGTTTTTTTCTTCATTTTTGTCTTCTTCTTTTCGCACACTTTGCAAAATCCGCCATAAAACACGAATGCGTGCTCCAATCGGGCTGAAATTTAGCACACTTAAAGGGCTCATTAAGGCGAATCTCAGTACCAAGTTTGGTAGGAATCTGAGGAATATTCACGAAGTTATGACCGATTATTTGCGTAAAATAAAATCGAAGATCTGTCATGCCCACAGGATAAACCGCTTGAAGGAATGAGCTGAAAAGTGCTATGTAGATGGAGTAACTATCGTAGGAGTGCCTTTTTGTGGTTTGTAAGGAATCTGGTTAAAGGCCATCGAGATATAACACAAAATCCAACCTGTGTCACAATTACGTGATCGATTTTTATGAATAAAAAACTATTAGTTTTCACGCCTACCAGGCAAACCGCTTAGAACAGTGAGCTGAAAAATTGGTGTGTAGCTGGAATAATTATCATAGAAAGTCTGTGTAGTAGTACACAAGAATCGGATTACAAACCACTGAGTTATGATTCCAAAGCAAACTACGTGTAGCATATGCGAGATCGAGATACTCTAATAGAACAGTCACCCTAATAGAGCATTCAGCTACGTTTATAACTTACTCCTTTATAGAATTCTATTTTTTGCAAGTTATTCTGTAGGGAGTTCAGCTCCAAATAGTTAATCTTATAGACAATTCAGCTACAAGCAAGTCACCCTGTAGAGAGTTCAGCTGCAAATATGTTGCTGTAGAGATTCAGAACATTGTAAGTCACACTGAAGAGAATTCAGCTATAAACAAGTCACCTTGTAGAGAGTTCAGCTACAACAAGTCACTCTGTAGAGAATTCAGCTACAAACAAGTCACTGCGTAAAGGGTTCAGCTACAAAAAAAGCTACCCAGTAGAGAGTTCATCTAGATCAGCTATAAACAAGTTACTTTAAGCAATGTTCAGCTACAAGTAAGTCACTCTGTAGAGACTTTAGCTACAAACAAGTCACTCTGTAGTACAAGCAAGTCACCGTGTAGCTGGAGAGTTCAGCAACCAATCAAAGAAACCACTCTGTAAAGAGTTCAGCTATACAAACATGTTATAACTCTACAGAGAAAGTTATAACTCTATAGAGAGATCAGCTAGAAACAATTAGTCATCCAGTAGAGAGATCAGGTACAAGACATCACCTTATAGAAATTTTAGTTACAAAGAAACCACCATGTAGAGAGTTCAGCTGCAAACATATCACCCTGTAGAGAGTGCAGCTATGAACAGATCACCCTGTATAGAGTTCAGCTAGAAAAAGTCATCCTGTAGAGAGATCAGCTAGAAGGATCACCTTGTAGAGAGTTCAACTACAAATAAATCACCCTGTAGATAGTTCAGCTAGAAACAAGTTACCCTATAGAGAGATCAGCTAGAAGAAGTAACCTTGTACATACAAAGAATCCATCATATAAAGAGTTCAGCTGCAAACAAATCACTCTGTAGAAAGTTCAGCTACGGATCACCCTGTAGAGAGATCAGCTAGAAGAAATCACCTTGCAGAGAGTTCAGCTACACAGAAACCACCATGTAGAGAGTTCAGCTGCAAAAAAATCATCTGTAGAGAGTTCAGCCAGAAACAAGTTCACCCTGTAGAGAGATCAGCTAGAAACAAGTCACCCCGTAGAAAGAGCAGCTACAACGAAACCATCCTGTAGAGAGTTAAATTACAAACAGATAACCCTATAGAGAGTTCAGCTAGAAACAAGTCACCGTGTAGAGAGATCAGCTAGAAACAAGTCATCCTGTAGAGAGATCAGCTACAAAGAAACCATCCTGAAGAGAGTTCAATTGCAAACAGAAAACCCTATAGAGAGTTCAGCTAGAAACAAGTCACTGTGTTGAGAGATCAGCTAGAAACAAGTCATCCAGAGATCAGCTAGAAACAAGTCATCCTGTAGAGATATCAGCTAGAAACAAGTCACCCTGTAGAGAGATCAGCTACAAAGAAACCGAGTTCAGCTACAATCAAGTTACGCTATAGAGAGATCAGCTAGAAACAAATCATCTTGTAGAGAGTTTAGTTGCAAACAAATCACCCTGTAGAGAATTCAGCCACCCTGTAGAGAGTTCAGCTTGAACAAGTCACCTTGTAGAGAGTTCAGCTACAAAGAAATCACCATGTAGAGAGTTCAGCTGCAAACAAATCACCCTGTAGAGAGTTCAGCTAGAAACAATTCATCCTGTAGAGAGTTCAGCTAGAAACAAATCACCCTGAAAAGAGTTCAGCTACAAACAATAAGAGTTTCAGCTACAGTTCAGTTATGTAAGAAGTCACATTATTAACTACAGTATGTGATAATCATCATTCAATGTTAAATATACAAATATTTCATCAGACAAAAACTATACACACAATTACTTCCTTTCTTCTACAACTCCTTACAAGTTAAAAAGAAGATTCAAAGCCATATGGCCAGCTTTGTGGTTTGCAATGCAAAAAGATGTTATATCTAAACCAAAACAGCGAAGCTGTAAAAAAAGAGTGCGGCCCCCAAGGTGAAAAAAGATGTGAAATCCAAGGTGGCGGCCAAGAAATGGCTGTGATGGTAGGTTAATGGCAAAAATTTTAATTACAATAATTCAGGTGAATTTGGTGCCGAATCCTAGTGGAGGAGGCTACACAAATTCACCTGAATTGTCGTAATTAATTTTTTTGCCATTAACCTACCATCACAGCCATTTCTTGGCCGCCACCTTGGATTTCACATCTTCTTTCACCTTGGGGGCTGCACTCTTTTTTTACAGCTTGGCTGTTTTGGTTTAGATTATATGGACTAGTATTATTCTGTAAAGGTGATTTTTGTCACATAAGATTTCTCTAGGATGATTTTCAGAGGCAGAATGTTGGGTGGCGTGTGAACGTTTTGGGGCGATCTCTACTTAAACGGTACTACTGTACCATTTGATTACATAAGAATTCATTACTTGTTCAGCCTTAATCTCCTTTTAATGTTTATAATTCTTTTTCTTTGTTCACATTTAGTGGATGAACCTCCGACATTACCTCAATTGAAATGTGTCATGAGACAAGATAATACAGAATTTGTTACAAAGTGGCAGGACATTGGTTTTGAATTGTTGAATGATTCTACTAGTGTGCGCATACTGAATGAGATAAAGTCTGACTTTCACACTGTAAATGAATGCTGTATTAAGATGTTTGAAAAGTGGATTGCTGAGCAAAGAAAGGCCAATTGGAACCAACTGATAACAGCATTGAAGAATAATAATTTGAATACTACTGCAGAATACATCAAAACTAATCTTAGAATTGAAAATGGTATGGTATATTATATGCAATGTTAAGTTGTGTGATTGCTACTACAACATCTTCGTGCGTTTTGGTCTCATGAACATAACATACATTTCATGCACATAACGTACATTTCATGTAGTCACGAGTGACATATGTAGTCTATTGTAAACAAAGATGGGGTAATGGGTTAAAAAGGTAATGCTTATTGCAATACTGTTACTGTACTTTTAAAAGTATATAAAGTGTTGCATTTAAAGTAATGGGTAATATGTAATTTTATTTTATTATTATACTGGGCAGACAGCTCCAGCTGGTTGTGCCCAGGGGACATGTAACGGCAATAAAAGTAGTGCATTACTAAAGTAATGATTTATTCTAATATATTGCTTTTCCATAATAAATTAAAGTAATCTAACTTGTCTACTAGCTACACAGTTAAGCATAAGGCTGCTGTATGTATAGTCTACTAATGATACCGGAACTCACAAATATTGACAATGACTAACTAGACAAGTGCTATACTTAATAATGCACATTGTTTGTGAAAGTGGTGTCACAGTTCAGTGTTAACTGGTCTTGGAAGTTTCTCAGCTCCAGTGAGCCAGCTCACATTAAGGAGCTATAGACCAGGATTATTAGCCCCAGAGATAGACTCAACAGAATCTACAGTACAATGCCATTATATCATGTGTTCAAGTATAAACAATAAACTGAAATAATATCATGTGACTACCACATGACCAACTGCGTGCTGACAAAATGGCCTTTATTTAAAGTTAAGATATCATAATGCTGTATATGGTTTGTACTACAGTGAAGTTGTACAAGTAAAAGCCAGTGAATTTACTTCTTGATATTCAGATTATTACAAGAACAAGACTGAATTAGGGATTAAATGTTCACTAGTATATCTGTAGGTGTAGGCGACCTCCCTTGTTTCCCCACTTTTTTTTCTATGATTCCTAATTGAACTTTAAAATTCCTAATTTTTCCTTTAACTTGTTTGTTTACTTTTTTGTAACATTATTATGACTGGTGAACCCACACATACCGCATCAAAAGAAAGAATGACGCCAGAACTCAGAAGTAATGTTTTCGTTTAAACGCACACCCCAGCTATCAAAAACTGCTTCGAAAGTACAGTGGCCATTATGCTTTGCTTTCAGAAATGTTCAGCCTGTTATACAGCGCTACTGACGAAAAATAGTAGAAGAAGTGCCTCTGCAACAATGCAGTCACCACGAAAATACAACGATTTGCATGCCCCCGACTAGCTATTACTGCCTCGAAAGTGTTGTGGCCTTTACCCTTCGCTTTCAGCTATGTTCAGCCCATTACACAGCATTACAAATGAAAAACAGTGTTCGAATCCTCTCTGCAATCAGTCCAGTCACCATGGAAAATATGAGAGATTCCCGTTTACAAATGTACTGCACTGTAGGGAAGCCATGCATTGCACTACCATGAATGGACACCTTGGGCTGTCAGCAAAAAGAAATGGGACACAAAGGAGGACAAAGGTAAGTCTATGATGCGGCCATAGTACGTACTGCGGTATGCCAAAAGACATGTCTCGGGACGAAGTAACATCGAACAGTGAAAAAATCAGGCACATAGCCTTAGCTGCTATCGGGTTACGCTTGCCTGAGGCAGGTAGGCGGGTGGGTAAGCGGGCGGGTAAGTGGGTGGGTAAGCGAGTGGGCACAGGCGGGCAGGTGGGTGAGTTGCGGGCAAGCAGGCAGTAGAAAATTCCATTGAATAATTATTTTGCAACAATTGATTGGAAGCTTTTAGGATCGTACTGAAGTCACTTTTGGGCTTGGTTATACCTAACCAATACTGCCAAGGTGCCAGGATGGAGTTGTGAAGCTGGTTTTTGGGTGAATTTTTTGGCTAGGAAAACCCAAATCTCCATGATCCCTAATATACAGTTTTCATGATGGTTGTATATATTCCCTCAGAAATTTTATAAGGTTGTGTGTGCAGTTTTAAAGCAAATTTAACTTGAAGTGTTACATTGTCTGAGATTGAGTCTAGGGAATTTTTGACAGTTTTATGTACTATTGTATAAGCTTAACCCAAGTACAGAGTATATATATGTACAGTAGTTGTCACTTACAATTTTAGGGGAACAACTGAGATTTTTGGGGGACTGCAACAGCCCTAGAATCAATGCTATTAAATTTTGTAATATTAAAGTATTTCATTTTACCGTTATTCTGACTACATTATTAGAGTATTACAATTTGTGTGACTATTAATAATAAGACTGAATACATATGTGACTGTCTCAGCAAAACCCTACCCAGTTTGCACAATGTTTGAATTCCTTTTTATATTATCGTCATCTACAGTGTGCAAGGAATCATCAACAAAGTTTCAGCCTATTGTGATGCTTGGTTTTGGAATTGTAGTACTAGACAGTAGGGAGAGCATCAATAAATTATTTGTATAGCAGTTATACTGAAATACTATCTATGGTACAATGGCTGGAGTGATTGGCATCAATGATGACACCTCGTGCTCGTGCATGACAAACGCACTACCAATGAATAAACTAGTTAACAATGAATTCACTAACCATCAAGACAGTAATTAGTGAGTCCTTGTACGCGGTGGTAGCCAAAATTAGCCTTGCTTTCTTGTTCCTTCTGTGGTATAAATGGGCGCCTTTGATCTGTGCACGCCCCATACAACAAATCAGTTATAACACACCCATTTGGTTTGTATCTGATTTGTAAACAACTCCACCCTCAGGCCTGTGATCCTCGGGTGTTGTGTTTACAAATCAGATACAAACCTCATGGGTGTGTTACAACTATTACATGTATGCTAAGTATTGCATTCAGGGATGAATCCAGGAACTGGAAAGGGGAGGGGCACAAACAGGCTAAGTTGTAGGTAGTTGGGGAAATCCAGATTCTCTTGTTAGTTGCTGCATTTTTGAAGCAGTTAACAATAACCTCTTATATAGTAGTGTCCCACTGTTAATTTCTGCCATTTTGGTCTTTGCAGATGGTTGTGAAGTATTAAAAGCTGTTAAAAGGCTCTGAATGTCTTAAACAACAGCAATGTGAGAATTATTTTTAGAGGCGCTTAGTATGTACGAAGATGCTCAATAATTACCACTTTTCACAGCTAGTTTGACATTGATTTGCTTTGGTTTCACGTGAATCGTACAGTACAATAGTACTGTATAGTAGGGACCACAAAAGAGTAGGCGTGGCCCACGAAAAAATCACCCAAAAACCAGGCTCAATTTTCGCTGATGACGATGAGGCAGTATTGGTTAGGTAAAACTAAGCCCAAACAAGCTTTCAGATCGACCCGAAATGCTTTCAATAAGTTGCTACAGAATTTAAATAGAATTATTTAATGGAATTTTCTACTGAATGAGTAACTGACTGACTGAATGATTCCTTCAGACAAGCGTAACTCGATAACGGCTAAGGCTATGGGCTTGATTTTTCACTGTTTGATGTCGTTTTGGTCTGAGAGGTGCCTTTTGACATACCGCAGTACGTACAATGCACTCTTCATGAATTTACCAGTGTCCTCCTTTGTGTTCCATTCATCTTTGCTGACAGCGAAAAGTGTCAATTTGGTGATAGCACATGATGGCTTCCCTTCATACGGTAATCGTCTGTATTTTTTAATAGTGGCTACTTTGATTGCAGAGGTGCTTTCCAACAGTTGTTGATTCGTACTGCTGTGTAATGGGTTGAACATAGCTGACAACGGAGTGTAATGATACTTTACTTTTCAGACGATTATTGATATCTACACAAAAACAGCCAAGCTGTGAAAAAAGGTGCGGCCTTAAAAAGCCTGGGTGAAAAAAGTTGTAAAATCAAAGGTGGCGGTCTACAATGGCTGCGATGATGTTAGCACTAATAAATTTTAATAATGGCTGTGCATTGTTAAAATTTATTAGTATTAACATCATTGCAGCCATTTGCTGGCTGCCACCTTTGATTTCACCACTTTTTTCACCCAGGCTTTTTAAGGTCGCACCTTTTTTCACAGCTTGGCTATTTTTGTGTGGATATCACTTCTTTTTGTAATTGCAAGTTCCAAAGCCAGCCTATAGCTGACCTTGATAATTTATTTAAACTGTTTTCCCTTTTCTACAGGAATCATCAAAGACTGCATGGCTGAAATAAGATGAATTTTGAAGGTGCGTATACCCCAATGATGGCTGGGCAGGTCTGACTCAACTAAGAATGGGAGATGCCCTACCCTGAGAAAGCTTCCACTGCAGAATTGGTTAATTATACCATTCTAGCACTTTGGAGCTATGGATACATATCATTTAGATTTTTTATTATTCCCAGGGTTACCAGCACCTTTTGCCACCATCCTGACATCACAGAACTATATAAAACTACTCCTTCTGAAGAGAGACAAGGAGAGCAAGTCTTCTGTAAAATACAACACTGAGCAGCACGACCCATACCACCCCTTAATGTTGAAAATACAAGTGGGGTAAAAACCCATCTCAATTTCATTGTTCATACTTCTGTTGCTTTTCACGTTCCGGCAAAACGTTGATAAACTATGGTGAGGATACCGTATTTCTATAAATATAAGCTGCGAGAAATTTTCACCAGTTAAATTTTCGTGTTAAAAACTTTTCAACTGTGTCCTCAAGCGACGAAAATTTTTTAACAATGAATTATGTAGCTTTATTATATTAATTCGTTAAAATTGTACTGTCCTTTTTGTATATAGGAGAAGTAGAATGACAAGCTGAGTGAAACTTTAAGTGTGGCATCTCTGTTCCATGGAGGCTGCACCCCAGATCGAGCCAGAATTGTCCGTCACGAACTCAAGCAGTGGACTGGAGTGGAATTGCTGTAGCTATAATCATATTTGTATATGTACTTTATTTAATGTGTCCTGTACTAGTAGATGTCTATCATGGCATGGCATCATTGCTAACGCTATCACTGGCGGCGAAATATATGAGGACAGCTCTCTCCGAGGCCATTCTTGTTTTATTAATATACTGCAACAAAGATATACTATTGAAATTCCAACGGCTAAGCTTCAATCCAGGTGACCAGAAAGCAGTTAACCGAATTCATTCAACGTCTCCAATATTACGTTGGCAAAAATTTTTCGCGTAATTAATTTTCGTCTGATGCTAGCTTTGACGAAATATTTTTAACAGTTTATAATTATAGAAATACGGTACTTGGGTACCACGATATGAAGGTGCAATAGCCTTAACTTTGACATTAAAGAATGCCTTCAGATGTTTGCTTACCTCCCCAGAATCCTGAAGTATAAACATCTAAATGAGTTCCATCCCCATTATTAGCTGTTGCATATCGAAGACCTGGTCTCCCCTGTGAAGGATGCATGAAAACGGTGTTTTCTGGTTCCGTAAAATGAGTATGTCGCGCCTGCCCACACTGGCTATACTTGGCTGCACGATACGGCACTTTCAAAATTTTTGTAGAATGTTCTAGAACAATCTAGATTATCCATTGGTAAAGATCTATGAAAATTGATTATTGAGTAGATTTAACTAGAATTTTCCTTTATGTAGTAGAAATAAAGTGAGGTGATCAACTGTGATAGCAGCAGCTCAGTGGTTAAGGGTTTGGGTGTCCAGTATGGAGGTCTCTGGTTCGAATGCTGGTAAGTAATTTTTTTTCGACAGTTTTAATGCACCTTTTTTACCCCGTGGTGACTGTTCTATTAGAGTGTTTTGACCCCGTGACTTACAGTTGTTTGGTTTTTGCCTTGTAACTCTGTAGCTGTCAATGCGATTACTTTTAAACCACAAAAGGTTTGAGCTATGATGGTTAACCTACATGCATACTGATTTTTAAGTTATTCCCATAAGTGGTTTATCCTATAGGCATGACAACAAGTTGTCCTGTTTTAATGTAAATAATTGTCCGTAGCTCTATGAATATTAATCAGATTTGCATCAAACTTGGTACGTGATTGTGCCGCAATACATTCTTAAAGTGCACCAAAGCTCAAGACAATTGAGGTACACGTTTGCATTTTTTAATGGTTTTTGTAAAGTGTGCGAAAAGAAAAATCTAAGTCCCCCGAGCCCCCTAAACGAAGAAAAAAACAAAACAAAGAAATTAAGCTGAATTTTGAAGGCTTATATTTCACGATTGCATTAAACAATCTTGCTCAAATTTGGTATGTGGGGTCCTGAAGGTGGAGGGCATTTGCAGTATAAAACTGGTACCAATTTGAGAAGGGAGCATGGAGCTATGTATGTGTGAATACCGCGTTTTGTTTTTTCCTGTAAATATACTCACGGTGTGGCGCGCCGGCTTTCTTGGCCACATGACACACTACCGAGTGTCTTGATAGTTGGGCATACAGCATTTTCTTTTGATGTGGTCTGCATGGATTGCAGAGGTACTTTTCAAACAGTTCTAGATTCGAAATGTTGTGTAATGGGTTGAACATAGGTGACAACAAAGCGTAATGGTTCAGACGATTACTGATATAGCAGGGGCACATGGCACCAATTAACAAAAAAGTTAACAAACAAGTACACAAAAAATTTGGAATTTTCAACTAGAGTAGCGACCACCATAGCACATCGATAAAAAGTACTGAAACAAGCTGGAGTAGTGCATGATATTAAATCACAGTAAAACAATAAGAAGTGTTATATCTCTACTGTGCATTCCCATTATGGTATCTTGAGCACAGTAGGGATATAATACTTCTTATTGTTTTACGGTGATTTAATATCATGCACTATTCCAGCTTGTTTCAGTACTTTTTATCGATGTGCTATGGTCCCAACTCTAGTTGAAAATTCGATTGTGTACTTGTTTGTAGTAAAATGTACATATTTTCTTGAGTTTTATAGCTAAACTGATCTTGGCCTAACATAAAGTCTAGTATTTTAATCAGAAGTATGGCTGGCTCCTCCACAAGGTGAGGGGAGGCATTTGCCCCTAATGCCATCCTGGATCCGCCATTGACATTGGCTTACCCTAGTGGTTGAAATAGTTGAGGAGTACTTTCGTGAAAGTAAAATTAATATTTTTTTGGATTGTGCACCCTAACTTTTATTTTAACCCATTAATTTTGTCTTGCAATGAAGTGAATTTTTGTGCACAGGTTTTACAAAGAATGAATGTGCTTACTGCAAAAATGTGGTAGCATCGTGTTCACTAAAGCAAGAGGAGTTCGAGAATCTATTTTTCTTGTCAGTGCTCCCAAGGAGACAAAAGATATGAGCGTTTGTCTGCCTCGAGTTAAAAAGAGTGGTATACTGTATAGTAAAAAACTTTAGCAGTAAAAAACTTTGGTGAATAGCATTACAATAGCCAAAGAATAGCATTACAATCGCCAAAGGTTATCCGCCAATTATTTTTAGCAATCACATGAGCAGATTAGCCATGTTGAAAGGATGGGTATTGAAGTATCGTGACGGATATCGTGGGTATTTCCAAGTGTTCCCTTCGATATCTGTGAGGTTAAGAGTTCAGAAAAATCCAAACATTGCTCTCGACATTTCTAGAACCCCAGCAAATGATGTTTCCACTTCTACGGTAGCTACAACTTGAATGCAACGTTGCTATGTGCAAGTGCAAGCAATTAAAAGACTTGCTAATTAAGGGGTGTTGCAGCCATTTCTATCGTGAGTCATTATCCCTAAATGTGAAAGATAGGACTCACAATCGAAATGGCTTCTATGCCCCTTAATTGGTTAATTGTTTAATCACTCACACTCATGTGTAGTGATGTTGCATTTGAAGGGTACAGTATGTGGTAGCTAAAAATTTTCAGGTGTAGCCCTATTTACCAAAGTTTTTCCGTCAGTCTTGCAATAGTGGGTTTTCGCCAAACTTTTTACCGCCAAAGTTTTTTACTATATAGTACTCTCATTTTTTGTCCAGTTTTTGCCTTTACCCTGGTCATAGGAAGAATTTGGAAGACATAACTTATCCAGCAATGGATCTGCCTGTTCATGGAGTAAGTTACACCTCTGTAGATGACTGCATTTGTAAGTTATGATCATTTAAATCCTGAAGCTGATTTTTCGTGTTGTCACAGTACAAATCGATATTTCTGTTGTTACCACTTTTTAGTGCTGTAGCTACAAAAGCTTTTGGCTTCTGGGGCTGAAACTTTGGTTGACTATTCCTTTGGTTATTTACACGAAGAAATTCGAAATATGTGCAAACATGTGGGATTCTTACATATTTGGCTACATAATTTTGTAGTGTTTAACCTTTTGGGACCTTACCCTATTAGGTTTTTGATTGTGTCCTTGATCTGGAGAGTATTTTATTCTAGAATCAAATTTGTTGTGTTAAATAAAAGTGCAATTATTGGCAAGTATAGGATTGTCAAAGTATTATAAATCGTAAATTAAATTGTAGCACTTAATTGTTAGTCCTCCATTCTTAGAACTGTGTGCAACATATTTGTAAATCCTCATTTGAAAACTGTTGCTTTAGCTACTTTTGATATAATAACAGTAATATGTGACCGGATTTCACATAACAAGGCTTCCACACACACAAAATCAAACTTACGATTTTACCAGAAATGGATTGCTGGTCTAATACACTATCATATTTCACACTGTACTTCCTTCAGCACTGACAAGTCTGGTTTCTGTAGCAGCTTTCTTCCGACCCTGTCAAAGCCACGAGTGTGAGATTGGCACCATTAAATGGCCATGGCTCTGTGATAATGGTGTGTAGTGAGCTGGGACTTCACAGAGAGCTTGCCAATAGTGTTCTCAGTCAATTTGGAGTAATCTGAGTGCCATGGAGGGCCATGGAGAGCCCAAACTTGGCCTCTGGATTCCAATCGTCTTCTTACTTCATTTTATACCTGTATATTAAGACCACCGTTCACCCCCACCCTCCCACCCTATTAGTACCGCCTGTGATATTATTACCCGCTCGAAAAAAGCTGCTCAAAACAGGGCAAATTTTGGGTATCAGAAATGTATACACCCACTCAGTGATAGCTAGTGAACAGATGAACAATTGGTGCAAATTTTGTTTGCACAGCTGTAGGCACTGGGAAGTTATTACACAATGATTCCTTAAAATCGCCATATCTCCTAATAAAGCTTTGTGCGTCGAAGCCTTGTTTTGTCAAATTCAGTCACATATAAACACTAGTGGTATTGTACTACAGTATAATGTGCACTTGTTAGTCTCTCTTGTTTCAGGTGCTGATAAACAAGATGAATTGGTTGAAAAGCAGTTGAATGCTCGAATAATTGTTGATTTACGTAGCAAATATGTTAGAATTTTGCAACAAGTACAAAGTATGATTGAAGAAAAGAAATATGACATCAAAAAACTTATTGTCAGATTATGTGCTGCTGATGAAGATAAAGAAACGGTCTTTTCAACTGACAGAGCCTTTACTGAAATAATTGATACTAATGACCTATTTTTCAATATTAATAGATACTGTAGTATGTATGATTACCACTTATTGCTTGCATTTGTTGAGTCCACTGACTGCAAAGAAAGTATTAAACTGCTGGATGATTTTTCTGAAGAGTTACATTCTTCTATCTTCAATCACCTTAATTTGTTGTCTGAAGATGGAGAGCTGAATGTTCCCAAAAACTTCATGCCAGGAACTCACAAACTTTTAATTAAATATGTTGGTGGAAAATGTACACTGACAACTAAAGAAAATGTACAGAGAATCATATATGAACGTTTTAATCTCAAGAAAGGAACAATCATATTTCGTGGTACTCAAGAGGGTTGTGTTGCTATTGTGTATCAAATTTCTAATGCAGTGAAGTGTCATTTGTTAAAATGTCACATAACACCTCAAGATGCTTTGGAATTTGCAAACCATAAAATCAAGTGTATAATTGTTGATGATACCAAACTAGCAATGTCTGCACAAACCAAAGAGGTAAGGATGGCATGATGTGCTATACTTTAAAAGTATCATCAACCTAATAAATGGTATCATACTAGGGATGTAATTACATGAATGAGGCGCATTTATAGAAAAGTCTAATATTTGAGTTAAAGCTTAATTGAATATACATAGAAAAATCTCACACTTGGAAAAATTAAACCATATTAGAAACCCATACTATATTATTAGGACTAGTATATTAAAAAATTAAGTTAAAAATGAAGTAGGAATCAGTGATAAAAAGTAGTGAAACAAGAAATAAATGATGGTATTACAGCATAGCTTGATGGGAAAATCCCTACATTTGGCATGTTATGTATAACGATTATTAGTTTATTCAATGCCAAAGTTGGGAATTTCCCACTGAGCTATGACATAATGAAATCATTCATCTCTTTTTCACTAAATGTGACCAGATATTACAAAACTGATCCAAATCGCTCATCAGGCAAAATCAAACTAATACCTCCAGTGGATAGCTACACTACTGTAGGGCTAAAACGAATATTCTAAATGAAAGAGAACGAATATTTTTAGTTAAGAACGAATAATAGAATATTCTATATATAGTGTAATGCTCTTATACATGCAGTGTACATGTGTTATTTCTTATTATTTGTATTCAATTGTAAAACATCATTAAAATTTGATACAGTAGGCAGCTTTTGAAATGAAGTGAAAGTGTCTGATGATGTAGCTACTAGAGGTGTACCGATAAGGATTTTTCAGTTGTATTGATATCTGATTAATTTGTACCTAAAAGAGCTGATACTGATTATATACCGATTAAATTATTGTATATTCGTAAATCAAATAGAACTACAGGTGTAGCTACTGCATGATGTATATTCTAATGATTTGTAGCATTAAGAAAAGAGAGGTGATGTAACTTTACTATATTGCACAACTACCTATGGTGGTATGGCCTCTATTACACAACCCAGACAATTAGGCACCGCAAATATTTTAATACATGCTCCTTTGTCCGGATTACTCCGTGTTTTGATTAGTTACCAAGATGGCTGTTATACACAGGTGATCACTTTAGTTTTCCTGTAGTGCAGTTTTTTATTCTTAAAGTGCAGCTAACAACTACTGTTCTGGGTAAGAATATTTTAACACTAATAGCAGTACTCACACACGTCGTCATATGGCTTCTCGTAACTTAGCGTTTTATAGAATAGTGTAGAGAGGCTTTCTGTTTGTTTGTAGTGAGAAAAAAGGCTTTTCATAGCTGGCCATGCAAACTAATCGATTCATAGAGCGTTTGTGCCCATTATTACTGAATATGGAAGGCATATCGGCAACCAATCTGATCACCCTCGCGATCACCAATCCGATTATCGGTACATCTCTAGTCCAGTGTCTGATGTTGTTGAAGTTGTAGAGACTGACAAAGATTCCTCATTACTAGTGTCTGCCATCTTTACTGTAATTTCGATGTTTCGAATTCAATAATTCCTTCGAACGAAGTCGAATCGAATACGAATTCGAATATTCGGTATATTCGTTTTAGCCCTACACTACTGTACTAGTAGTTTTGACACTCGGTACCACTCAAACTGCTCGAGGCTGGTTTCAACAGACGTCTTTTCTGGGTGGTGTGTAGAGCTCGAATGACGGTTTTAGGCCTTGTGAAGGACCTGGCTTGGCAAGAACCAGTGGTTTACTGGTGGACAGCCTGATAATGTTGGCCAGACATTTTCCTGTGGATTTTGCTACATATCAGCCACTAAGGAGCCAGCACAGCCCTGTAATCTCGTCTCTGGACTCCAATTGTGGTCTGCCTCCATTTTGAGGTCTAACCCTTGCCCACCCTGCCACCCCCATCCTCCACCCCTTTGAGAGCACTCGTGATACTACTTCGCTTGTCCAACTGCTCAGAGTTTCTATCTTATTTGGCAGGAAACTCTACAAGCAGCTACAATTACTGGAAGCGGCCTGAAAGGTAATAGATTGATGCATCTTTTGTGTAAATGTCATATGCGTGCTTGCTATCCTTGCGGAGTTATGCTGGCTTAATTGTTTAAAACCGTTTATCTTGAAACTTCTAATGTGCGATTTGGATCGTTTTTCCAAAATCCAGTCACAAATTTTATTGCTCGGATCCCTACTTCATTCATTAATAATTTTTTTATACACTAGTTTGTTTAGTTTTTACCTACAGCTATAAATGTGTGACTGTTCTATTAGAATAATATTATCATACATGACTGTTGTATTAAGGATTTAATTATAATGGCTCAACGGGTATCTAACATTAGCCTTTCTGTCATCAAGCATTTAGAATACAGAAACTGATACAAGCATGTACACATTAGATGTCATTCCCAACATAATACAATTGCAATCAAACTCTTTTGGTAGTGGCTATAATTACTATTACAGATGATAAGGCAAAGAAGTGAACTATATCCTTCAGGTATGTTGGTATTGATAGCATTACAGTATGTCTGAACAAGGTCCATTTTGGTCAGACATGCTTAAATGTAAACATTGCAATCATCGTACAGTACGGTAGTACCGTCCATATAGGGATCATGGAGGTTTGGGTTTCTCTGGCCAAAAATATCACCCATAAACCGGCTTCACAATACCATCCTGGCACCTTGAAAGAATTGGTTAAGTATAACTCCTGAAAGTGCCTTCAATATGACCCTAAATGCTTCCAATAGATTGCTACAAAAATTTTTGTTGTTTAATAGAATTTTTTATTGATGCCTTCAGACAAGTGCACACTATCTCTATAACAGCTAATGCTATGGGCTTGAATTTTTCACTGTTCCACATTGCTTCAATCTGATGCATGCATTGTGGACTTACCTTTGTCCTCCTTTGTGTCCCATTTCTTTTTACTGACGGCTGCTAAGGTGTTGATTCACGGTAGCATGATGGCTTTTGTAAATAGGAATCATCTGTATTTTTCGTGGTGACTGGATTGATTGCAGATGCATTTCTCCTACTGTTCTTCATTTGTAACGCTGTGATACGTAGCGTACATAGCTACGTAGCATACAGTACATAGTTGAAAGCAAAGCTGAAAGCGAAGCATAGTGTCCACTTCACATTCGAGTCAGTAATTGATAGGTGGGGTGTGCGTTCAGTCAAAAACAGTACTTCTGGTGCCATCCTTTCTTGTAATGCGGTATGCATGGGTTCACCAGTCATAATAATGTTGCAAAAGTAAACAAACAAGTTTAAGGAAATAATAAGAATTTTAAGTTTGATTAGGGGTATAGACTGAATCAGGGATTAAATTTCCACTAGTATGTGTATGGAGGTGTAGGTTCCTCTAATGTTTCCCTACTTTTTATTTATATGATCCCTGATCGAATTTAAAATTCTTAATTTTTCCTTATATTTCTTATTAATAGCAGTAAAACATGTAATGAGTGATTGTGAAGGCAGTTTATGAACTTGACATGGAGCTAATGGCTAGAAGTAAGATAATGAATTAACGATTCTGTATAATTATTTTACGTACATACTGTTAGTTTGTCAACTAACCATTAAGCAACAAAGCTACACAAATATGTGGTAAAAACCTGGCTAAAAAATAAATACCTAGAATGCTTGCTGGTATTGGATAATATTAGTACTCATTGCTTCCAAGCTTTTATTTATGATGTACTAGCATTGGTACCTGCCCTACATGCAGGACCATCTCCACATTAAAAATTCTAATGCCGGGAACAGGGACCAAGCATTAAACACCAGGACTGCTCAAGTAGCTATGTAGTGTGCATGGTGATGTCACTTTTTTAAAGAGCATGAGGTTTCCTTATGCCATCTTGCTGAAATTAATGATGCAAAACACCAATGTTTGGTTTTGACAGGAATGTAGTTCAATTAGACCAAACATAAATATCAGTGTCCTATATTTGCTCTGTAGCACGTATGTCGATAGTGTTTTAAAGTACAGTACCGCCCAAGCACAGCGTCGTACTTGCTTGCACATGCAACTTTGCTCGAGATTAAAAAATTGCTAATTGAGGGGCGTGACAACTGTTTCGCTTGCAAGACAATATGGCAGCTGTTTCGTTCACAAAGATCGTGAGCAAAACAGTTGCCACGCCCCTTACTTATCAGTTTATAAAACCTCGAGCAAAATTGCGTGTGCGAGCGAGTGCGACGTTGCGCTTGGGCAGTACTGTACATGATCCTTATGCCAATTTTAAGGTACATATAGTGAAACAATGAGCATACAGGGCTAATTAGTTAAACTGCATACAAGCTAAGGCAATTGTATATACAATATACCTACATTAAAGGTAGTGTACACATGCAGTTTCAGTTTCTAAATGATGTTTACCTTACTGTCAACAAAAAGAAATGAACTTGGGCATAATTTATAGCCAACACAATTGCAAGCAAAGGTTCCTATGCTATGCACTTTCATTGCTGATGTATAGTGACACATATACCTAGTTTTAAAACACTTACAGTAGGAGTGGATCCAGGGTAGGGGGGGGGGGGGGGGAGCTTCAAGGGCTGAAGTCCCCCCTCCCTTTACTTTTAGGCTTTACTTGATCAATATGCTGAGGATTGTAATGAAATTTTGTCTTAGCATAATTGTATGATCACTAATAATACAAATACGTACCCACTTTATAAACATCTTTCCAAGGCATTATCAGTGGATTTATACTAAAGGTTATGCAACAAGGACCAGGATCAGCATTGGAGGTATACAAGATTGAGATACTCTAATAGAACAGTCACCTAATAGAACATTCATAAAAGTTGGTTCTGTTATGGAATTTTTCCAAATCTGCCAGCGCCTATACATACAATGAAGTGCATTAGTCTGCTTAAAAGGCTCGATTCATCTACTTGTGTAGTTATTACTGTACCAGTATACTTAATTCAGGTACACAATTTCCATTGAAAATGCTCTCAGATTTAATTCGTATCATTCAAATTTCAAAATTTTCCAGTTTACACATTATTATTTCATCATGCATGCAATTGTGAGGGGTGCATCATGTACTTGGTTGTCTGTACTCACCCAAACCTTTCCATTAGTACATGCTGCAGAGAGCCATACCTATAATCTAAAAACAGTATATAAAATAACTACAGGCAGAAAATGCATTTTATGCGGAAATGTCTCCAAATTGCAGTATTTTAACATCTATTTTCCTGGGGAGAATGCTCCTAGACCCCCTAGTTCTAGCCCCCCCCCCCCCCCCCTTTTATAAATCATAGATTTCATCCCTGTACAGTGTAATTGACCATTAAGGTTATGTATGATCTTTTAGAGTGAAAGGATGTAAGCAGGATTAGTGAAACAGTTATGCCAGGTCACATGCAGTTCCTCAGTGTAAACTACGGTATCTGCATACGTAGTTCCAGTAATATCATTTTTCAGATACACAGTAGTATCTGTCCTATCATGCAAGTTGCTTATTTAATTACTACAGCAGTAATGAGGTAAATCTAAACAAACAGTTTTGCATGTCAGTGCACACCTATGTGCTTAAAACATAGATGTAGATATGCAGCTGTAAGTGTGAAAGAAGCTTTTACCTACTCTAATACAACACACTGGACCAACACACTGAACCAACACACAGATGGACAAATATATTGGCAATATGACTGCCCTACCTTAAAAGTGCTATAAGAGTCCCTCTGATGTATGGCAGTTAAGTGCCAGTGCTGAAAAACTGAGCATAAGAGTTTGTAGATAAAGACTTGCACAGAACAGATACAAGAAAAAGGTGTACCAAAACAGGTCCTAAAATTGAAAAAAGTTATGACGTAGGTGGGGATTGAACCCAGGTTGATCATAATAACTTGGGGTTAAGGGAGGTGTGTAAATCGCTGCAGTTGTTTATTTGTGGTTTTGACAGGAATGTAGCTCAACGTTTCAGTAATCTTTCCCTACACTAGTGCCTTCATCACCCTATAAAGAATAACCAAAAGCATGTATTGATTTGCTATAGCAACTGTTGAGTTGCCAGATAATGGGCATTAAATTTTGCTAAAATTCTGTGTCGATATGTGCTTTGCATGTCAAGATACAATGAGCTAAAAGTTAACTTTTAAAAAGGTGTACACAAAAAGGTACTGAGTAGAAGAAAAAAATCTGCCAACACGTGGATTCAAACCCACGGCCTCTTACACGCCAGTCAGGCCTTCTACCACTTGAACAGTATGTGCTGTGGTTTTCAAAGGAATGTTGTTCAAGCTTTATCCATACCTTGGCCTTTTACGCGCTGTAGAGAACAAACGGAAGCACACGTGAACTCGTGATAACAACCTTAGAGTAGCCGGATGATGAGTGCTTCATTATCAAAACAGTTTGTGTCAATTCGTGCCATGTTTGGTGAGTAAGTGACGAGACAGATGGACGGGCAGACAGCTTTTCAGCTTTATATAATATAGATAGATATTCTGAGACAACTAACTTTTTTATGGAACTACTTAAAACCACCCAATACCTGTTATAACTAATCTCTCCATACTTTGCAAAATATATCTGGCAAATGCTTGTGCATTTCTTTTCATGTGTTGTCCTAGAATCTTTTTGCAATCTGTTCATCATTTTGTTTTTAAAGTGGCATAATCTGATGAGGAGGCTAAAACAGCTTTCTTGGTTGTTTGGTAAAACACACTGAGAAAGATTAAAAAAAGGTGTTGAGACATTCTAATAAAGCAGCCAGCAATTCTAATAGAGCAGTCACGTATTAACTCTAATAGAGCAGTTTCCATGTGTTTTTAAGGACAAAGCCCTGGTCGCCAGACAATTAAAAACCCAAAAAGAGGCAAATGCAACAATCCAAATACTCTGGTTGAATGTTGTACTAGATGCACTATTTAAACAAACACATACATTGATCAATAAACAACACTAGACTGCAAAGCATTCTTGCAGAACTAAATTATGCAAGTTTCATTTTTAGGCTTAATTAATTACCAGCAAGGGGAGCAGTGTTTATTAAAGTGTAGTTAATTATCGCTTTACCTAAGTGGGCAGTAGGGCTCCAGTGGGCAGAGGCGGCTGACACACCTTTACTTGGGGGGGGGGTTGGGGTCTAGGTTGGTGATTCCATGGCCTAGTTGTAAGTCGAAGACACACAAAAGGTCACTACCTGCTGGTAGTAGTTGCCCTCCACCACCTAGACTATATCTCCTTCTTTATAACTTGCTACACTAGAATACTGTGACTGCTCTATTAGAGTATCTCGATCTTGACTGCTCTATTAGAGTATCTCAAATTATTGATGCTATTGAATTAGGCTCTCCATCACAGCTACAGATAGTTTTAGTGGGGCTAAGCTTCCCTTATTTCTTTTCATAGGGGCTGTTGCCCCCCTTGCCCCCTTCTCCGCTGCCTCTGAAAATGGACATATATGGTCAAATTTAGAAGCCATATACAGCATATATTCTCTGTTTAGTAAACATCATTAAGCATACATAACTGTCATAAATCATAAAAACAGGTAGTCTATACGTATAATACATCACCTTCAAGCAAGCACTGCCAGAAATACACTAGCATGAGGCAGCATGCTGAGTTAAACGATCGTCACCACTAGGCAGCTCAAGGATGGACATTCAGTTTAAATATATTGCAGTGACTCACTGGGATTTCCTTGCATACTGCATTCTGAGTCATTAGCTATGGCCAACCTGGCAATGGATGCTTGACTGCTTGCATTCCTCTGGCAGCTTTTGTAGTTCTGTTGTTTTGTTACTAGTCTCTCTAGATTCTGCTGTTGTGGCATCATGGCAGTCTGTCGCCAGAAATGTTTCTAGCCAGATTACGAACCCATCGCCAAGGAAGATTTTGTCATCAGTAGTACTGCTGACGGCCTGCTGAAATCATTAGTGAGCCTTTGGAATTTTATTGTTGCTGTAATGTACTGTGCTCCTTGGAACCCTTACATCTTGATAGTATGTCCTCGTAGACATCGCTCTTTGTGATGGGAAACTTGTCCCTGGTACTGCATTGCTAGCTACTACACATGCATCATGATTCATATTGGTGCTGAGCTTATACCCCAATGACTGCTACAATCTTCGGAGCCGCCTCCTGGAAGCTGTAGAATTTCCAGAGTCACACACTGGAATTAAAGAATTGAAAACAATCCTGGAAGAATGGGGGTGTCTGTTGGCTGTGACTACCAACAATGGTACAAACCTTGTCTCTGCAATGGAACTTCTGCAATGGAGCGAAGTATCATACTTTAGGCTGACAGTTAAAATTAATCTACCTGAAGTACAGTATCTTGTGCGCCAGCTAGGTTAGAGTGTAGACAACTTGTTTGGGAGCTTCAACCACTCAGCTACTTATTGAAGCAAAACAAACTGATTTACATCACAAACAGTTAACATGTCAACACAAGATGGAACTCTGCCCACTTCATAGTGGAGAGAATTTTTTCTCACCACTAACCACTGTGTGTAATTCTCTTGCAATTGCACAAAGGAGATATATATGATGTCATCAGATGCCAAATTCTCTACACTAGAGATATTTGTGAAACTTTTGAAACCAGTGGGGGAGATTACAGAGGATATTGGTTCAAAAAATGGGTAACCATTTCTGTATATAGTCCGACTGATGATATGTAAACCACTTGAAACTTATCTCAAGCCTACTTCAGGTGACTCAAGGTTGGAGAAACTATGAAAGAAGCTAAGCACAGTAATTTTTGCCATCACTACACAGGGTCAGTGTTAAAGCTACTTACACTCTCTTTGCTGAATATGACAAGAATATTGGATCCAAGGACGGAAGTGAGATGTGATGAGATAGAATCAAGCTTTGTACTCACACCATCACATTTTCTTCAGCAGTTATGTCATTCCATTTAGTACAGATGAGTAGTGATGCACCAGTACCACTTTTTACCAGCTTATCTGATGCTGATACATTTTATGTGGAAATTGGCCAATACCTGGTCAATACCGATACTTTTCCATAGAGGGGAATTATTTACAAGAAATTGCCACTGCTGTTCAATAAGCTGACTTATGTACTTATTAAACACACTTGCTAATGTCTTATAACACTGCTTGTTGGCTTTGTGACCATCATGTACTATGTCACAACAATCAGTCATTGTGTATGGCTTCAATGAATCTTGTTTCATGACTTACTGCCCATTCAACTGTACAAACAATTATAATCACTGACTTCTTTTTTTTCAAGTGATTCATGGTTACAGTATATGTATGTTCTTCCGTAATGGTTTACTCCACTTGCTATGTATGCAGCCGTCTTGAAAAACAATGCATCAGTCATGTAATTGGCCACTTAAACCATAGCTGATATTGATCTGATACCACCAAAAAATGGCAGATATTTTATTGCATCTCTACAGATGATATGTTGGAAGATGCAAATTATGTACCTAAGCTGGATTCCACTCTGCTCACTGTGTCATATGTCTCCATTGAAGAAGTGTGCTGCAACTGCTTATTCTCTGACAAGTGATTTTTCATCAAAATATAGCAGATATGTAATAATGATATTGTTATGTAATAATATGACATGAGGAATGTTACACTCCGTGACAGTTACAATAAAGTTTTATAATTTTTTATTTAGTGGAATTTTCTGCTGGCTGACTGACTTGCTCTCTGTGTGGTGTTTCAGACAGGCATATCTCAAAAATGGCTAAGGCTACAGGGTTGAGTTTTTCACTGTTAGAGATCACTTCAGCCCAACAGATATCTATTGACGTATCTCTTACATACGACACTTGCATCATGGACTTACCTTTGTCCTCTTTTTAGTCCAATTTTTTTGCTAACTGCCTGTATGCTAGGTTCGTGTATTGTTTTACACGAGTCGGGCTGTGTAATGGGTCAAAAACATAGTCCATGTCTGCTATGTTGCTTATTATTAAGTAGTGTGGGGGGCATACATTGTGCCTCATCGCCTCATCCATGTAGTGCCATTGTTTCTTGTGCTATTGTAGGAGTTCACTAATGTTGAATATGTTATAAAAAATTTAAATGTAATTTATTGAATTGAAGTTAACATGCTTGCTGTGGGTTGTACTTGCATATAGTTACGCCTAAGCACAATGACATTAAATTGGTCATCAAGATACGCAGCTCGTAAATTAATTTAACAAGTTTCAGGTTACATGAGGTGCCATTCTATCAAATATTGAATGGTTTAGCTGTACAAAAAACATATTAAGTATAATGATATTTTACAAGCTAGTAGCAATCATTACAATATACTAGATATGTACCAATTCTATTTTTCTGAGCTTTACCGATACCGATCCAATCTAGGAAATTTATTACTGATCTACCAAACAATATTGTACCGATCTGATATCAGGTATCTAATGACTTATCTTGTACAGGTAGTTCTTTAATAGCATTATATAATTTCAGACTAAGCTAATTGGTCAATTGTTAGCTAAATGATGATCACAGCATTGTTACTGGAGTCAATACCAATAGTGGTGTGGCCTCAATTACACCACCCAGACAATCAGCAGTGACAGCATCCACAAATATTTTAATGCATGTTCCTACCAAGACTTGTAGGCTGTTGTAGCAGAGATTCTATCAGTTTAGTCTATTTGATATGGTGTAGTACTATTTATTATTTTCTGCCAAGGACCTCTGGTAAGTTCAAGGGTAAGTTTCAGTATTGAAAACAAAGCAGTTGATATTTAGCCGGTCATTGCTATTTAAAATAAAAATTAGAAAACATCGTGGCACAAAAAGGTATGAGAAATGAAGAAAAAAAGTTTGATGTGACCTAGGCTCGAACCCACTCATCCAGGTTCGGAGTACCCATACTCTACCACTTTACCACCGGTGCTTGCTGGCTACTCATATTATTTTTGTACTATTTAAATGTTACAAATATAAAATGCTGTATAGTTTAACCCATACTAGTGAAGAAGAAACCAAAGCTGAACCTGATCCTAACCCTAACGCTAATAACCTGATGTTTTCCTGTTAAACGTAATGATGACTTTCACTGTCTATATGAAGGTAAGTTTTTGGGTGAGTTTGAGGCGAGCTAAGGTTGGAGCGAGCGAAGCAAGCATCCTGGCGAAGCCGGGCCAACCCTAGCTCAACCCTAGCTCAACCCTAGCTCAACCCTAGCTCGCCTGGAACTCACCCAAAAACTTACCTTCATACAACTAGTATGTATGATACTAGAGTTATAGGTGACACTTCCTAATGTTTATACAACAAACGACTGGCTAAATAAATATTTGCGCCATGACCGGCTAAATATCCACTTTGTTAAAACAACTCACGCATATTTATATGGCTTCTTATAGTTTCAATGGAGAAATAGCACTACACTTTAGCTTATTTCGTAAATGGAGCAGAGAAATGATAGAAGAAGTCTAGTATGTTTGAAGAAATGGTGATTAGAAAGATTGGTATCATGAATTGGTGGCTTCATTTGCTCATATTGTCGAGATCAGCACTGATGCGATACTAGATTGGTAGATCGGTACGTCTCTACAATATACAGTGCTTAAACAACAGGTATCATCACCACATAAAGTGTAAATTTAATCCATACTTTAGCCATGCTAGTTTGTCTGTCAGTTATATGGGCTAAATAAAGTAGGAAATAAATTTGCACTTAAGGTGATGACCCCGTGTTTTAAGCACTTTTAATTGATCTTTTTTGTATATAATGATCTTTACTACAGAAATTCCATTACACTGGTATTGAAACACATTCGCTTGTCAATTATACTGAAAAATACACTATTATGTTGAGTTTAAAGACCGGGTTCATTTAAGCATAACTTAATTTGCGTATTGCATGTGTTTCAATAATTATGTACATTTTAATGCTATTCAAATTTTTGTAGTTGTTTGACGTTTATGAAGAGCTAATTTATTTATATTATTGATTACTAATGGCTGCTTGTTGTGTTTATTTGCAGATTTGGTTAAATGCTCTCCAAAAAGATGGAGGTGATGGTAGTCTTTACAACAAAGCAAAAGACACAGATGGTAAGAGAGAAATATTAACATGTTAACTCATGGGTAGCAAAACTTAAGTTAAGGATATTAGTGAATAAACTGTTTGGTAATCAAGTATGCATGTTTCAGTTTTGGCTGTGATTCCCTACCCTGCGTGTATAATTATGCAGCTGAACTTTCTGCATGGTGGTTTCTTTGTAGCTGAACTCTCTACAAGGTGACTTCTTCTAGCTGAACTCTCTACAGTGTGATTTGTTTGCAGCTGAACTCTCTACATTTGTAGCTGAACTCTCTACAAGGTAAATTCTTTTTTCTAGCTGATCTCTCTACAGGGTGAATTGTTTGTAGCTGAACTCTCTACAGGGTGATCTGTTCATAGCTGAACTCTCTACAGAGTGATTCGTTTGCAGCTAAACTCTCTACCAGGTGGTTATTTGTAGCTGAACTCTCTACAAGGTGACTTCTAGCTGATCTCTCTACAAGGTGACTTGTTTCTAGCTGATCTCTCTACAGGGTGATTTGTTTGTAGCTGAATTCTCTACAGGATGATTTGTTTGCAGCTGAACTCTCTGCATAGTGGTTTCTTTGTAGCTGAACTCTCTACAAGGTGACTTCTTCGGGCTGAACTCTCTACAGGCGTACAGGGTGATCTTTTTGTAGCCGAACTCTCTGCAAGGTGATTTGTTTGCAGCTGAACTCTCTACATTTGTAGCTGAACTCTCTACAAGGTAAATTCTTTTTTCTAGCTGATCTCTCTACAGGGTGAATTGTTTGTAGCTGAACTCTCTACAGGGTGATCTGTTCATAGCTGAACTCTCTACAGAGTGATTCGTTTGCAGCTAAACTCTCTACCAGGTGGTTATTTGTAGCTGAACTCTCTACAAGGTGACTTCTAGCTGATCTCTCTACAAGGTGACTTGTTTCTAGTTGATCTCTCTACAGGGTGATTTGTTTGTAGCTGAATTCTCTACAGGATGATTTGTTTGCAGCTGAACTCTCTGCATAGTGGTTTCTTTGTAGCTGAACTCTCTACAAGGTGACTTCTTCGGGCTGAACTCTCTACAGGCGTACAGGGTGATCTTTTTGTAGCCGAACTCTCTGCAAGGTGATTTGTTTGCAACTGAACTCTCTACATTTGTAGCTGAACTCTCTACAAGTTAAATGTTTTTTCTAGCTGATTTCTCTACAGGGTGATTTGTTTGCAGCTGAACTCTCTACATAGTGGTTTCTTTGTAGCTGAACTCTCTACAAGGTGACTTCTTCTAGTTGATCTCTCTACAGGGTGACTTGTTTCTAGCTGAATTGTCTATAAGATTATCTGTTTGTAGCTGAACTTCATACAGAATAACTTACAATGTAATGTAATTCTTTAATGGAGTAAGTTATAAACGTAGCCGAATGCTCTATTAGGATGACTGTTCTATTAGATTATTTTGATCTCGCATTTGCAACACGTAGTTGGCTTTCGAATCATAACTCAGTGGTTTGTAATCCAATTCGTACTACTGCAAGGACTTTCTATGATGATTATTCCAGCTACACACCGATTTTCAGCTCATTGCTTTAAGCGGTTTGCCTGTTAGGCTGAAAACTAATAGTTTTTTATTCATAAAAATCGATTGCATAATTGTGACACAGGTTGGGTTTTATATCATATCTCCATGGTTTTTATCTCGATTATTTTCAAATCACAAAAAGGCACTCCTACGACGGTTACTCCATCTACATAGCAATTTTCAACTCATTCCTTCAAGGGGTTTACCCTGTGAGCGTGACAGACCTTTGATCTTATTTTACGTGAATAATCGATCATAACTCCGTGAATGTTCATCGGATTCCTACCAAAGTTGGTACTGAGATCCGCTGTAACGAGCCCATTAAGTGTGCCAAATTGCAGCCCGATTGGAGCACGCATTTGTGTTTTATGGTGGATTTTGCGAAGTGTGCGAATGAAGAAGTGGAAGAAGAAAAAAGTGAAGAAATTAAAACGAAATTTTGTTCGCTCGTATCTCGGAAATGGCTGGAGCGATTTCTTCAAATTTGGTATGTAGACTCCCATAACTGGCCGGCACGTCTGTAGCAAATTTGGTTCCAATCGGATAAGGGATCACAGAGCTACATAGGTGTGAAAATTGCGTTTTCTTTCTTCCTGTTAATATACTCGCGGTGTGGCGCGCCGGCTTCTTGGACCGCACGACACACTATCGTGTGTCTTGATTAGCAGAAATCAAAAATGTTGTGGAAAAATGAAGTTTCTTTTAAACCACATGCTCAGGTGAATGTAGAAAACTTTAGAAATAGTTTCAAAGCACACCAACATAACATAAAAACATATGAAAATTAATGAGTGTTTTATTAGAGTGCAAAATAGCTGCTTTTTTGAAAGGTCGCGTACTGATTTCAATTAAAATATGTAGACTATGTTATAGTATTCCTGTATCAAGGAAAAGGACAGTGAAACTAGCACAAATGTGTATATGGCAAATACAAAAAGAAGTACTGTAATACATATGCCAAAGCAGCTGAGATGCACAAAATGGTAAGGAATTCAAGGGTTAAGATAATTGAAATCTAAGGTGGCGGCCAACAAATGGCTACAATAATGTTACAGGTTTTTGCAATTGAATTCGTCACCTTTGCAATTGACTTTGTCCTAGAGTTCGTCACTTTTGCAGTAGAATTCGTCCCATTAGCAATTGAATGCATTGGTTTTGCAATTGAATTCATCAGTTTGCTTTAGAATTCGTTGTGTTTGCACAAGAATTCGTCATAATTGTATTGACTGCAATCAACCAGCCGCTTATCACAAGGTGAATCATTTTTTGCCATGGAGAATACCACTTGAGGTAACTGGAATCGTATTGAGCTGTTTTTTGGCAAAGCCATTTAAATTAATTAACTTGTTCGTAAGTGGTCACTCCCATCGCCAATGGCAATGGTGAAGCACAATACATTATTGCAATAGCTGTACTTCACCAAGATCATGAAGCAGCTGCTACATCTTGTTTTCGTGTTTACTGCATGCAGATTTTGTCATGGCCGAATTCTTGTGCAAATGCAATGAATTCTAATGCAAAAGCGATGAATTCAATTGCAAAACCAACGAACTCAATTGAAAATGGGACGAATTCTACTGCAAAAGTGACAAACTCTACTGTAAACAGCTAAAAACCTGTACTGTCAATGAATTTTAATAATGACGTGCAATGCTATCATGATCATGGGCTGTACCACCCACCAACTTTATCATTCACAGCCTTTTTTACTCTGGTTGTTAAAGGTCATGCCATTTTTTCACAGCTTGTCTATTTTGGCATTGATATATTATGTTTTAGAATTTGCAGTTTCAGTGATGTCCTTTTAATTTCAGAATAGATATTATAATATCAGGTTGTTATGGGTAAAATATATATTCACAAAAATTAATTGCTTGTAAGGGTGGTCAATAAGCCCATACGGCACAATTACCCATTAGTAGACCAGCATAGTGCAAAAGTTGCGTTATTTGTGAGAATAGCATTAAACTTTCCATGTCAATTGTACTCCTAATGACATCCATTTTTTGATACAGTGCAATCACAGACTTGACATTAGGTGACCTTTGCAGTCCTTTTTACACTGTTACTTCTTTCTTTATCTCCCTTGATCCACACTGTTAGAATGTCATCCAAATTTGAAGTCAATAGCCCATTCCATTTTAAAGTTATGATCATTTTTAGTCATAAAATTCTTTGAATTCATCTGCCCTTGGGGTGTAAATTACCAGCTAGCAGGTAAAAGGATTTCATGGCTAATACAAATGATCACTAGTATTTAAAAAAATTGTTAATTTATAAATGAAGTAGGGATCTATCTATGCAATAAAAAGTAATGAAACAAGAGATGAATGATGGTATTACAGCATAGCTTGGTGGAAAGTCCCTACTTTGGCACTGAGTGAGTGAGTGAGTGAGTGAGTGAGTGAGTGAGTGAGTGAGTGAGGCCGACCAAATTTCAAGTTTGGCGATTTAAAAAAAAACTCTATACCCAGCCGCCTGAAATTGTTTTCTTGTTTTTAATACTGTATTTCATGTTAAATGGATTAGTATTATTCCATAAAGGTGGTTTTTGTCGCATAAGATGTCTCAAAGATGATTTTTATAGGCAGAATTTTTGGTGGCACTCGTCCCTTTTGATGCAATCCGTACTTAAACAGTACTTAAACAGTACTACTGTACTGTTTGATAACTTAGGAATGAAATTACCTATTGACTTTTAATAAAGCCCGAGTTGTTTCATTCAACAAGACCTTTAATTTGAAACCATGTTTAATGGTGTAAAATAATGCCTCAGGGAGTTTCAGGCAAAATTGATGAATTTTCAATGTAAAAATGGCCATAAAGGTCACCAAAGGTCAAATATGCAATGGAACTATATTTAAAAAGTAAATGTCTTTGGAGGACAGCCAAGTTTGATGCTTTTCTCACAAAGTGCACATAATGATTATATTAATGCGCTATGTTGCACTACTATTTAGGAAACAGTTTAAAAAGCTAAATTATAACATTGCATAAAGTAAGTTTGCTCTTTATCACAAATGTGCAGTCAGGCTGTGTTACAGTATACCAATAATCGCTGCAAAATACCAATGATTAAATAGTTACCTTGCTTTGCAGTTGTAATACCAAACCAATAGTCAATATGATTTCATGATATTAGTAAGTTCTCATGATATCAATAATAGTTAGGCATATTGCACATCGTATATGTTAACCTATTGCCCACTTTTGGGGGCTTGCTTTCACCTGTATTTTTCTATTGTATAGGAGTAATGAATAACTAAAGAAATTTGTGCAATTGAAATATTTTTGCAGTTATTATGTTGTCAGAGTGACAGTTCTATTAAAACATCTCAGTTGTGTGCTTATCACACATGTTTAGTTTTGCATTATAACTTCATGGCTATTACTCTGGTCTCTCTTGTAATCTACCAAAAGGCAGGCTAATCTATCTAACTTCCCATTTTCAACCCATTACCTACCAGGTAGGGGACCCTCAATTAGGCATGATTATTTTATTCAAACCTGCATCTTATACGCACGTTTGGTTTTCATGCTGTTACTCCATAGTCTTTCTTCCAAGCTTCCAATTGACAACTATTAACATACTTACAGGCCAATTTTTATGTACTTGTTCCTTCAAGCTGTTTATACCCTGTTGCTAGGCATAGCAACAAATCAGTATTTTGTAATGCAAATAATTGATACACAATAATAAGACCTACGTGTATATACATGAGTAAATTGTAGTATATATGTAATTTATTGTGTAATTATGTGTCACATGTACTGTCATTTGGAAATTTTTACAAGGATTTACAATAGTAATTGTAATTATTTAATAATTTGTGAACCAATTTTAGAACATTTTGTAATATGCAACAGTGTGCTTTTATACTCAAACTGAGATCTTACACAATAGAATAATATAATGATAATATCAAATTTTATTTATGTAGAAGTAACAGATTCTGAAGAGAAGATCATTTCTAAAGAGGAATTTGAGAAGTCTGGTAATGTGAGAGATGCCTTTACAGCTCTGGAGACCAAAATGACAATCTTACTCAGAAACGCAGATCACTTAATTATCAGAAGAGCTTGTATAACACAGACCAAGGCACCAGGTGGAGCACAACTACCTGAAGAGCTGGTGACCAAAATGCTGATGACACAGAATATAGACACAATGCTAGATGTTCTTGTGGGCTCTCCTTTCTGGAGTTGGATTGATGTTCGTCTGTTGGGGACTATTGTGGTTGCTTCAGAATCTCCACTAGCTCTTGAGTTACTCAACAACTATAAAAGTTTCATTTTCTCTAAAAAAATGATTGATGTTATGCTACATTTCTCAGGGAAAAAATTGAACAAGGAGCAGTACACTAAGGTGGTGTCCAAAGTTAAGAAAAGTCCCAAAGAAATGACTGTAGCTGACCTCTTAGCATTCCAGGAGTGGCTTGAAGTAGACATTCTTAATATTGCCAATGGAAGAAGTGTACTGGAGTGCCTTGCAAAAGAATGCACAGAAGTTCACTGGTATATTCCTACTGAGTGTGTTGAGAAAGCCTTCCACTCTGCTACACTGAACTGCTACAAGTTTCATGATTTACAGTTGCAGTTCCTCCACATAGGATCCTATCATGTGATCCATGATCCTCTGAGTACTCAGGGCCCAGTGTCACAGATTCCTGCACCTCCCACTATTGTAGGTTGGTTGAAATATGCATACTGATGTGCTGTTGTAACTGGATATCCAGGATACTATCATTAAAGTGCATAAACCACACAAGTGCTAAAGCCACATAAGTACTACTAGTATTTGATGTGGTATTAATCCTAGACTGCGGTAGTGAACAACGATTCTCATTTTCTCTCAGTTGCAGTTTACTACTATGCGCATTTCATGCTACGTAGTTAACCCAAGTAGAACAATGGCGTGAATGTTCAAAAGTAATGAATGCATCAGCACTGAGCACTTCAAAATGTAGCCACAAAAGCAACAGTGCTAGCCCAAAAAGGGAATATAAAGGTGTGCATTTTTCTTCACACTTAAGTAAAACCAACCTCAAATTTCCTTTCTGCATTATAAATCAAGCCCATATATGTGCCTACAAAGCCACCTATATAAAAGAAAAAGTATAAAACAGACTCTTCCAAAGGGTAATTTACTGATTAATTGACTAACTGACCTACTAATTGATGCAAACATAACTTTAAAACAAGAATGGATCTCTATTCATGCCTCATGAGTGGGTTGGTTCAGGTGTGCAGTCAGGATTCTGGGTTCAAGTTTGGAATGAAATATCTGGGAAATTCCCAGGGTACTCCCCCTACAGCCAGTTTCTAGATGAAAATGATGTATACAGAAAATGTGCCCTTAATAGGCTTGTGCCAATTATGCTGGCATAGTTTCGGCTAGCAACAGCATCAAGCATTATGTCAGTGTAATAGAATGATTTCAAGATTTTAAATTAAAATACACAATGTGCACGTGT
Organism: Dysidea avara; assembly: GCF_963678975.1. Taxonomy (NCBI): domain Eukaryota; kingdom Metazoa; phylum Porifera; class Demospongiae; order Dictyoceratida; family Dysideidae; genus Dysidea; species Dysidea avara. The sequence goes on along the minus strand of NC_089272.1, from coordinate 50,371,597 downwards.
GTGCCAAAATACAGCAAATCATAACACACTACACTAAATACTGTATTTCATCTCAAGAAAATGTGCAATGTTGTTATTTTTATTATTTCTTGGCTGATTATTTACATTTCTCAGAGAAGTCTAATAGAGCAGTCACTTACTCTAATAGAGCAGTCACTTATTCTTATGCAGCGGTCAGAAAACAATTAAACAGCCAACTCTAGAGCATAATCTTGATTTTGAAAGCGTAATTTTGAGCATAATCAGCTGGATTTTTTAGCACTGCTTAAAAGCATGATAGGCTATTTTAAAAGCATAATTAACCCAAGCCTAGCCCGTAAGCATTAATAGGCAATGTGCGCATCTAGACATTGCTGTTTTCCTGTTTGTGGAGCTTATAAACACTATAATCCTACTGTAATATTAATGAAACCAGCTAATTTTCACTTCCGGATAGCATACTGATTGCCAACTCCAATCTTCAAGCACACCACTCTCTCCACACCTGAGTTCCTTAGCGTTATTTTGAGAATAAACATTATTTTTGGGTGCTCCTGTCAACTGACAACAGAAGTCTTGTACTCCAATATATTTGAGACATCATGTGCTCTCCTCATGATCCATTCACAATGTAAATATTTAACACTTTATGCTATCCTGACATGTGTATAACATGACCACCAAAGTTTACTGCAGGTACTGCCTTCCAAATAATCTCCACAGCAGTCAGTTCTCAGCCATTTCCATCGGGTATTACAGTATGTACACAATTGATCATCATATGTTCTTCCTAATAAAAATCACTTCGTTTCATTGCTAATGATTTACCTTTGATATGATTTAATTCTCAAGGGCCGCCACAGCATGCATACCTACTAGAGAGCTTCAAGGCTGAAAGTTTGGTGTGATTTTTGATTTTAAAAGCTCGGCCACTGAAAAGGGGTTCGCCCAAACCATCCAAACCTGCCTCTGTGTATAACTAGCAGAATATAGCTGAAAATGAATTAAAATAGACCCCAGGGAATTATTGTCGAATAATTTGGTGATAATGATAAGAATTGCGCATAATTTTAGCATATGTTGTAATTAAGATTGAGATACTCTAATAAAGCAGTCACCTACTCTAATAGGACAGTCTGAAAAAACTACTCTTTGTTCTTCTTCTGCAGTAGCTAATAAGTACAGTATCTTGCTATAGATTCCTTGTCTAATAAAACAGTATTTTACTGCCTCAAATTTTTTTTAACATTATAATGACCAAAGTTTAGAAAATTTTATGACGGAATAAATAAGTACATTTTAGGAATAACAAAAGCATAATGAGAGCTTTTTTTGAAGATATCTGGAATAGAATAATGATTTATATTTGGAGCATAATTCCGTGAGGCCTAAATCAAAATAGCTACTCTGCTTGTAATTGATTAAAAGTTGGTGTACATGATGAGTTGCATAACATGTCTGGTGCCATTCTTTTATTTGATGTGCTTTACATGGGTTTGCTAATCACAAATTATTTTACACAAAATGTCAACAGATAATTCTAGTATGGATACTCACCACGACAAGTGCTGAAACAAGGTAAATCATCTCCTGACGTGCAAATTAAATCCTTATTTTAGCACGATATACGTAAACGAATATCATTACATCAATCAGCATGGCTAAGGTTTGCATTTTCATGTCAAAAATATTAACCCGACAAAGTTTTATGATTCTTTTTGTCTACAAATATATCCTAACTGATTCCTTAAGATATAACCACTTACTTTATCATGGTCAAATGTCGCTTGAGCCAAATGTACCTTTTCTTACAATTTTCTTACACTTGTTTGTTGACAATGTAGCACCCCTATTGTATAGGTGAGACAGTAATACAAGCATTGCATCTTCTTTAGTACTGATCACACAAAGGAGCACTAATTTAAGACTCCTAAAGCCAGAGTAGCTACCTCACTACTTCAATCTTTAGCAACTGATATAGGGATTGAATTTTGTGTACTATTGCAGTATCTATACAGGTAGAGATCAAGACACATGATAGTGTGTCCTGCGGCCCAAGAAGCCGGCGCACCACACCATGAGTATATTAACAGCATTCAGCTGCATGTATAATTTACACAGTTATATTACATTGCAAGTTATTCTGTAGGGAATTCAGCTAAAAACAAGTCACCCTGTAGTCAGATCAGCTAGAAGAAGATACCTAATAGAGAGTTCAGCTACAAAGAAGCCATCATGTAGAGAGTTCAGCTCAAATAAATCACCCTGTAGAGAATTCAGCTACAAACAAATTGCCCTGTAGAGGGATCAGCTAGAAGAAGTTACCTTGTAGAGAGTTCAGTTACAAAGAAACAATCATGCAAAGAGTTTAGCTGCAAACAAATCACCCAGTAGAAAGTTCCGCTATGAACAGATCACACTATAGAGAGTTCAGTTAGAAACAAGTCATCCTGTAGAGAGATCAGCTAGAAGAAGTCACATTGTAGAGAGTTCAGTTACAAAGAAACAATCATGCAAAGAGTTCAGCTACAAACAAATCACCCTGTAGAGAGTTCAGCTAGAAACAAGTCACCCTGTAGAGAGATTAGCTAGAAACAAGTCACCCTGTAGAGAGATTAGCTAGAAACAAGTCACCCTGTAGAGAGTTCAGCTAGAAGAAGTTACATTGTAGAGAGTTCAGCTACAAAGAAACTACCATGTAGAGAGTTCAGCTGCAAACAAATTGCCCTGTAGAGAATTCAGCTACAAACAAATCATCCTGTAGAAAGATCAGCTAGAAGAAGTTACCTTGTAGAGAATTCAGCTACAAATAAATCAACCTGTAGAGAGTTCAGCTAGAAACACGTTACACTGTAGAGAGATCAGCTAGAAACAAGTCACCCTGTAGAGAGTTCAGCTAGAAGAAGTTGCATTGTAGAGAGTTCAGCTACAAAGAAACTACCATGTAGAGAGTTCAGCTGCAAACAAATTGCCCTGTAGAGACAAACAAATCACCCTGTAGAAAGATCAGCTAGAAGAAGTTACCTTGTAGAGAGTTCAGCTACAAACAAATCACCCTGTAGAGAGTTCAGCTATAAACAAGTCACCCTGTAGAGAGTTCAGCTAGAAGAAGTTACATTGTAGAGACTTCAGCTAAAAAGAAGCTACCATGTAGAGAGTTCAGCAGCAAAAAAATCGCCCTGTAGAGAATTCAGCTACAAACAAATCACCCTAGCTGTAGAAAGATCAGCTAGAAGAAGTTACCTTGTAGAGAGTTCAGCTACAAACAAATCACCCTGTAGAGAGTTCAGCTATAAACAAGTCACCCTGTAGAGAGTTCAGCTAGAAGAAGTTACATTGTAGAGACTTCAGCTAAAAAGAAGCTACCATGTAGAGAGTTCAGCTGCAAACAAATTGCCCTGTAGAGACAAACAAATCACCCTGTAGAAAGATCAGCTAGAAGAAGTTACCTTGTAGAGAGTTCAGCTACAAACAAATCACCCTGTAGAGAGTTCAGCTACAAGCAAGTCATCCGGTAGAGAGATCATCTAGAAGGATCACCTTGCAGAGAGGTCAGCTACAAAGAAATCATCCTGCTTTATCTTTTCTTCTTCCTGTAGTAAAGAAAAAATGACAGGTTAAAAAGCCCTAAAGCCAGCCATAGGCCGGCTTTGGGGTATACAAATACAAAAAGAAGTGAAATCTAATCCAAAACAGCCAAGCTGTAAAAAAAGAGTGCGGCCCTGAGAAAGGCTATGGTGAAAAAAGATGTGAAATCCAAGGTGGCGGCCAAGAAATGGCTGTGATGGTAGGTTAATGGTAAAAATTTTAATAACAACAATTCAGGTGAATTTTGTGCCAAGACCAAGCGGCACCAAATTCACCTGAATTGTTGTTATTAAAATTTTTACCATTAACCTACCATCACAGCCATTTCTTGGCCGCCACCTTGGATTTCACATCTTTTTTCACCATAGCCTTTCTCAAGGCTGCACTCTTTTTTTACAGCTTGGCTGTTTTGGATTAGATTTCACTTCTTTTTGTATTTGTATACCCCAAAGCCGGCCGTAAAGCCGGCCTATGGCCGGCTTTAGGGCTTTTTAACCTGTCATTTTTTCTTTACTACAGGAAGAAGAAAAGATGAAGCAGGGTGATTTCTTTGTAGCTAACCTCTCTGCAAGGTGGTCCTTCTAGCTGATCTCATTTGTTTGTAGCTGAACTCTCTACAGGGTGATTTGTTTGTAGCTGAACTCTCTACAAGGTGACTTCTTCTAGCTGATCTTTCTACAGGGTGATTTGTTTGTAGCTGAATTCTCTACAGGGAAATTTGTTTGCAGCTGAACTCTCTACATGGTAGTTTCTTTGTAGCTGAACTCTCTACAATGTGACTTCTTCTAGCTGAACTCTCTACAGGTTGACTTGTTTCTAGCTGATCTCTCTACAGTGTAACTTGTTTCTAGCTGAACTCTCTACAGGGTGATTTGTTTGTAGCTGAACTCTCTACAGTGTAACTTCTTCTAGCTGAACTCTCTACAGGGTGACTTGTTTGTAGTTGAACCCTCTACAGGGTGATTTGTTTGTAGCTGAACTCTCTACAAGGTAACTTCTTCTAGCTGATCTTTCTACAGGGTGATTTGTTTGTCTCTACAGAGCAATTTGTTTGCAGCTGAACTCTCTACATGGTAGTTTCTTTGTAGCTGAACTCTCTACAATGCAACTTCTTCTAGCTGAACTCTCTACAGGATGACTTGTTTCTAGCTGATCTCTCTCAATGTAACTTCTTCTAGCTGAACTCTCTACAGGGTGACTTGTTTGCAGCTGAACCCTCTACAGGGTGATTTGTTTGTAGCTGAACTCTCTACAAGGTAACTTCTTCTAGCTGATCTTTCTACAAGGTGATTTGTCTGTAGCTGAATTCTCTACAGGGCAATTTGTTTGTTGCTGAACTCTCTACATGGTAGTTTCTTTGTAGCTGAACTCTCAACAGGGTGATTTGTTTGTAGCTGAACTCTCTACAAGGTAACTTCTTCTAGCTGATCTTTCTACAGGGTGATTTGTTTGTAGCTGAATTCTCTATAGGGCGATTTGTTTGCAGCTGAACTCTCTACATGGTAGTTTCTTTGTAACTGAACTCTCTACAATGTAACTTCTTCTAGCTGAACTCTCTACAGGGTGATTTGTTTGTAGCTGAACTCTCTACAAGGTAACTTCTTCTAGCTGATCTTT